>NC_084745.1:11857111-11909611 GCF_033978785.1 Entelurus aequoreus
ACGACGTCCACAGTTTACAAAAACAATTTGAAATGTGGACTCATCAGACCACAGAACACTTTTCCACTTTGTATCAGTCCATCTTAGATGAGCTCAGGCCCAGCGAAGCCGACTGCGTTTCTGGGTGTTGTTGATAAACGGTTTTCGCCTTGCATAGGAGAGTTTTAACTTGCACTTACAGATGTAGCGACCAACTGTATTTACTGACAGTGGGTTTCTGAAGTGTTCCTGAGCCCATGTGGTGATATCCTTTACACACTGATGTCACTTGTTGATGCAGTACAGCCTGAGGGATCGAAGGTCACGGGCTTAGCTGCTTAAGTGCAGTGATTTCTCCAGATTCTCTGAACCCTTTGATGATATTACGGAGCGTAGATGGTGAAATCCCTAAATTCCTTGCAATAGCTGCTTGAGAAAGGTTTTTCTTAAACTGTTCAACAATTTGCTCACGCATTTGTTGACAAAGTGGTGACCCTCGCCCCGTCCTTGTTTGTGAATGACTGAGCATTTCATGGAATCTTACTTTTATACCCAATCATGGCACCCACCTGTTCCCAATTTGCCTGTTCACCTGTGTTTGATGAGCATTCCTCAACTTTATCAGTATTTATTGCCACCTTTCCCAACTTCTTTGTCACGTGTTGCTGGCATCAAATTCTAAAGTTAATGATTATTTGCAAAAAAAATTTTTTTTTTTTTTTATCAGTTTGAACATCAAATATGTTGTCTTTGTAGCATATTCAACTGAATATGGGTTGAAAATGATTTGCAAATCATTGTATTCCGTTTATATTTACATCTAACACAATTATATATATAAATATATATATATATATATTTAAATATATATATTTTGGAATGTTTGGAAAAAGTTAGGACACCCCTGCTTGAGACGGCGCCGGCTGACACGCTCGTCCTCCGCATGGCGTGGTCCTCCCTGCTCGGGCCCGGAGCGCGGCGACAGAAGTGGCGGGGAGCGTAGTTTCACACATCCCCTTCATCTGATGCGCAGCTTCTGTCGGCGGCGCGAGGAAAAAAACCAAAAAAAAAACGGACCGACTTGCCGGGCTTATTTTGCACCGGTGCAAAAGTTCAAAACGGAGGCGCCATCTGCTTCATGAAACTAATCTGGGAATGGAGAGCGGCTGCTTCCTGATTGGACGGAATATTTGTCATTTTTTTTCCCCCACAAGTTGGACGTGACACAAAGCATAAAACATCTTTTCATCATATTGAACTTCCTGTGTAATAATAATTGTGCTTTTATTGTGGCGGTTGAGGCACTTAGTTAATTGTGCACTGGAAAAGTTCCATTGTTCTTTCATGTTTTATTGGCGCCATCATTCATGGACTTGTTGTTTCGTAGAGCTCCTGTTGAATATGTGCACTTCAACTGATAACAATTACACTAATTACTTTCACTTTCGCTTTCACACTCATCCTCTTTTTGACTCCGGCCTTAAATCTGTGACCGGGGGGGGCTGACTCTGCAAGGGCATCAGCGCTCTACTTAAGGTTAAATGCAATACTTGCTCAAAAAGTAGAAATGAGATGGTCAGTAATTTATCTGTAAAGTCACAAGGTCTTTTTTTATGATGCTCTTCTTTGCAATTGGTTAATTATGGATGATCTTTGATTAGTCATTTTGCAGTACATCCTTAAAAACACCAGAATTATCTTGTCCAACTCCTGAAAACCAGCGTCCACTGCAGTGGACATTCTTGTTTCTTTCGTCAGAGTTACTTATTTTGGAAAATAAATCTCTCTGGAGGTTATAGATGATCTTTGATTAGTCATTTTGCAGTACGTCCTTAAAAAACACCAGAATTATCTTGTCCAACTCCTGAAAACCAGCGTCCACTGCAGTGGACATTCTTGTTTCTTGCGTCAGAGTTACACATTTTGGAAAACACATCTCTCTGGAGGTTATAGATGATCTTTGATTAGTCATTTTGCAGTACGTCCTTAAAAACACCAGAATTATCTTGTCCAACTCCTGAAAACCAGCGTCCACTGAAGTGGACATTCTTGTTTCTTTTGTCAGAGTTACACATTTTGGAAAATAAATCTCTCTGGAGGTTATAGATGATCTTTGATTCGTCATTTTGCAGCACGTCCTTAAAAACACTAAAATTATCTTGTCCAACTCCTGAAAACCAGCGTCCACTGCAGTGGACATTCTTGTTTCTTTCGTCACAGTTGCACCTTTTTGAAAATAAATCTCTCTGGAGGTTATAGATGATCTTTGATTAGTCATTTTGCAGTATGTCCTTAAAAACACCAGAATTATCTTGTCCAACTCCTGAAAACCAGCGTTCACTGCAGTGGACATTCTTGTTTCTTTCGTCAGAGTTACACATTTTGGAAAACACATCTCTTTGGAGGTTATAGATGATCTTTGATTAGTCATTTTGCAGTACGTCCTTAAAAAACACCAGAATTATCTTGTCCAACTCCCGAAAACCAGCGTCCACTGCAGTGGACATTCTTGTTTCTTTCGTCAGAGTTACTTATTTTGGAAAATAAATCTCTCTGGAGGTTATAGATGATCTTTGATTAGTCATTTTGCAGTACGTCCTTAAAAACACCAGAATTATCTTGTCCAACTCCTGAAAACCAGCGTCCACTGCAGTGGACATTCTTGTTTCTTTCGTCAGAGTTACTTATTTTGGAAAATAAATCTCTCTGGAGGTTATAGATGATCTTTGATTAGTCATTTTGCAGTACGTCCTTAAAAACACCAGAATTATCTTGTCCAACTCCTGAAAACCAGCGTCCACTGCAGTGGACATTCTTGTTTCTTTCGTCAGAGTTACTTATTTTGGAAAATAAATCTCTCTGGAGGTTATAGATGATCTTTGATTAGTCATTTTGCAGTACGTCCTTAAAAACACCAGAATTATCTTGTCCAACTCCTGAAAACCAGCGTCCACTGCAGTGGACATTCTTGTTTCTTATGTCAGAGTTACACATTTTAGAAAATAAATCTCTCTGGAGGTTATAGATGATCTTTGATTAGTCATTTTGCAGCACGTCCTTAAAAACACCAGAATTATCTTGTCCAACTCCTGAAAACCAGCGTCCACTGCAGTGGACATTCTTGTTTCTTTCGTCAGAGTTACACATTTTGGAAAACACATCTCTCTAGAGGTTATAGATGATCTTTGATTAGTCATTTTGCAGCACGTCCTTAAAAGCACCAGAATTATCTTGTCCAACTCCTGAAAACCAGCGTCCACTGCAGTGGACATTCTTGTTTCTTTCGTCAGAGTTACACATTTTGGAAAATAAATCTCTCTGGAGGTTATAGATGATCTTTGATTAGTCATTTTGCAGTACATCCTTAAAAACACCAGAATTATCTTGTCCAACTCCTGAAAACCAGCGTCCACTGCAGTGGACATTCTTGTTTCTTTCGTCAGAGTTACTTATTTTTGAAAATAAATCTCTCTGGAGGTTATAGATGATCTTTGATTAGTAATTTTGTAGTACGTCCTTAAAAACACCAGAATTATCTTGTCCAACTCCTGAAAACCAGCGTCCACTGCAGTGGACATTTTTGTTTCTTATGTCAGTTTTACACATTTTGGAAAATAAATCTCTCTGGAGGTTATAGATGATCTTTGATTAGTCATTTTTCAGTACGTCCTTAAAAAACACCAGAATTATCTTGTCCAACTCCTGAAAACCAGCGTCCACTGCAGTGGACCTTCTTGTTTCTTGCGTCAGAGTTACACATTTTGGAAAACACATCTCTCTGGAGGTTATAGATGATCTTTGATTAGTAATTTTTCAGTACGTCCTTAAAAAACACCAGAATTATCTTGTCCAACTCCTGAAAACCAGCGTCCACTGCAGTGGACATTCTTGTTTCTTTCGTCAGAGTTACACATTTTAGAAAATAAATCTCTCTGGAGGTTATAGATGATCTTTGATTAGTCATTTTGCAGCACGTCCTTAAAAACACCAGAATTATCTTGTCCAACTCCTGAAAACCAGCGTCCACTGCAGTGGACATTCTTGTTTCTTTCGTCAGAGTTACACATTTTGGAAAACACATCTCTCTGGAGGTTATAGATGATCTTTGATTAGTCATTTTGCAGCACGTCCTTAAAAGCACCAGAATTATCTTGTCCAACTCCTGAAAACCAGCGTCCACTGCAGTGGACATTCTTGTTTCTTTCGTCAGAGTTACACATTTTAGAAAATAAATCTCTCTGGAGGTTATAGATGATCTTTGATTAGTCATTTTGCAGTACGTCCTTAAAAAACACCAGAATTATCTTGTCCAACTCTTGAAAACCAGCGTCCACTTCAGTGGACATTTTTGTTTCTTATGTCAGTTTTACACATTTTGGAAAATAAATCTCTCTGGAGGTTATAGATGATCTTTGATTAGTAATTTTGCAGTACGTCCTTAAAAAACCAGAATTATCTGGTCCAACTCCTGAAAACCAGCGTCCACTGCAGTGGACAATATTGTTTCTTGCGTCAGAGTTACACATTTTGGAAAATAAATCTCTCTGGAGGTTATAGATGATCTTTGATTAGTAATTTTGCAGTACGTCCTTAAAAACACCAGAATTATCTTGTCCAACTCCTGAAAACCAGCGTCCACTGCAGTGGACATTTTTGTTTCTTATGTCAGTTTTACACATTTTGGAAAATAAATCTCTCTGGAGGTTATAGATGATCTTTGATTAGTCATTTTTCAGTACGTCCTTAAAAAACACCAGAATTATCTTGTCCAACTCCTGAAAACCAGCGTCCACTGCAGTGGACATTATTGTTTCTTGCGTCAGAGTTACACATTTTGGAAAACACATCTCTCTGGAGGTTATAGATGATCTTTGATTAGTCATTTTTCAGTACGTCCTTAAAAAACACCAGAATTATCTTGTCCAACTCCTGAAAACCAGCGTCCACTTCAGTGGACATTTTTGTTTCTTATGTCAGTTTTACACATTTTGGAAAATAAATCTCTCTGGAGGTTATAGATTATCTTTGATTAGTCATTTTTCAGTACGTCCTTAAAAAACACCAGAATTATCTTGTCCAACTCCTGAAAACCAGCGTCCACTGCAGTGGACATTCTTGTTTCTTTCGTCAGAGTTACACATTTTGGAAAACACATCTCTCTGGAGGTTATAGATGATCTTTGATTAGTCATTTTGCAGTGCGTCCTTAAAAAACACCAGAATTATCTTGTCCAACTCCTGAAAACCAGCGTCCACTTCAGTGGACATTTTTGTTTCTTATGTCAGTTTTACACATTTTGGAAAATAAATCTCTCTGGAGGTTATAGATGATCTTTAATTAGTCATTTTGCAGTACATCCTTAAAACACCAGAATTATCTTGTCCAACTCCTGAAAACCAGCGTCCACTGCAGTGGACATTCTTGTTTCTTTCGTCAGAGTTACTTATTTTGGAAAATAAATCTCTCTGGAGGTTATAGATGATCTTTGATTAGTATTTTTGCAGTACGTCCTTAAAAACACCAGAATTATCTTGTCCAACTCCTGAAAACCAGCGTCCACTGCAGTGGACATTTTTGTTTCTTATGTCAGTTTTACACATTTTGGAAAATAAATCTCTCTGGAGGTTATAGATGATCTTTAATTAGTCATTTTGCAGTACATCCTTAAAACACCAGAATTATCTTGTCCAACTCCTGAAAACCAGTGTCCACTGCAGTGGACATTCTTGTTTCTTTCGTCAGAGTTACTTATTTTGGAAAATAAATCTCTCTGGAGGTTATAGATGATCTTTGATTAGTAATTTTGCAGTACGTCCTTAAAAACACCAGAATTATCTTGTCCAACTCCTGAAAACCAGCGTCCACTGCAGTGGACATTTTTGTTTCTTATGTCAGTTTTACACATTTTGGAAAATAAATCTCTCTGGAGGTTATAGATGATCTTTGATTAGTCATTTTTCAGTACGTCCTTAAAAAACACCAGAATGATCTTGTCCAACTCCTGAAAACCAGCGTCCACTGCAGTGGACATTCTTGTTTCTTGCGTCAGAGTTACACATTTTGGAAAACACATCTCTCTGGAGGTTATAGATGATCTTTGATTAGTCATTTTTCAGTACGTCCTTAAAAAACACCAGAATTATCTTATCCAACTCCTGAAAACCAGCGTCCACTGCAGTGGACATTCTTGTTTCTTTCGTCAGAGTTACACATTTTGTAAAACACATCTCTCTGGAGGTTATAGATGATCTTTGATTAGTCATTTTGCAGTACGTCCTTAAAAAACACCAGAATTATCTTGTCCAACTCCTGAAAACCAGCGTCCACTTCAGTGGACATTTTTGTTTCTTATGTCAGTTTTACACATTTTGGAAAATAAATCTCTCTGGAGGTTATTGATGATCTTTGATTAGTCATTTTGCAGTACATCCTTAAAAACACCAGAATTATCTTGTCCAACTCCTGAAAACCAGCGTCCACTGCAGTGGACATTCTTGTTTCTTTCGTCAGAGTTACTTATTTTGGAAAATAAATCTCTCTGGAGGTTATAGATGATCTTTGATTAGTAATTTTGCAGTACGTCCTTAAAAAAACCAGAATTATCTTGTCCAACTCCTGAAAACCAGCGTCCACTGCAGTGGACATTTTTGTTTCTTATGTCAGTTTTACACATTTTGGAAAATAAATCTCTCTGGAGGTTATAGATGATCTTTGATTAGTCATTTTTCAGTACGTCCTTAAAAAACACCAGAATTATCTTGTCCAACTCCTGAAAACCAGCGTCCACTGCAGTGGACATTTTTGTTTCTTATGTCAGTTTTACACATTTTGGAAAATAAATCTCTCTGGATGTTATAGATGATCTTTGATTAGTCATTTTGTAGTACATCGTTAAAAACACCAGAATTATCTTGTCATTCTCCTGAAAACCACCGTCCACCGCAGAAGACATTTTTGTTTCTTTCGTCAGAGTTACACCTTTTTGAAAATAAATCTCTCTGGAGGTTATAGATGATCTTTGATTAGTCATTTTGCAGTACGTCCTTAAAAACACCAGAATTATCTTGTCCAACTCCTGAAAACCACCGTCCACCACAGTGGACATTCTTGTTTCTTTCGTCAGAGTTACACATTTTGGAAAACACATCTCTCTGGATGTTATAGATGATCTTTGATTAGTCATTTTGCAGTACCTCCTTAAAAACACCAGACATATCTTGTCCTACTCCTGAAAACCAGCTTCCAGCGCAGTGGACATTTTTTTTTCCGTCAGTTTTACACATTTTGGAAAATAAATCTCTCTGGAGGTTATAGATGATCTTTGATTAGTCATTTTGCGGCACGTCCTTAAAAACACCAGAATTATCTTGTCCAACTCATGAAAACCAGTGTTCACTGCAGTGGACATTCTTGTTTCTTTCGTCAGAGTTACACATTTTGGAAGACACATCTCTTTGGAGGTTATAGATGATCTTTGATTAGTCATTTTGCAGTACGTCCTTAAAAAACACCAGAATTATCTTGTCCAACTCCTGAAAACCACAGTGCACTGTATTGGACATTTGTGTTTCTTACGTCAGAGTTACTTATTTTGGAAAATAAATCTCGCTGGAGGTTATAGATGATCTTTGATTAGTCATTTTGCAGTACGTCCTTTAAAAACACCAGAATTATCTTGTCCAACTCCTGAAAACCAGCGTCCACTGTATTGGACATTCTTGTTTCTTGCGTCAGAGTTACACATTTTGGAAAACACATCTCTTTGGAGGTTATAGATGATCTTTGATTAGTCATTTTGCAGTACGTCCTTAAAAAACACCAGAATTATCTTGTCCAACTCCTGAAAACCACAGTGCACTGTATTGGACATTTGTGTTTCTTACGTCAGAGTTACTTATTTTGGAAAATAAATCTCTCTGGAGGTTATAGATGATCTTTGATTAGTCATTTTGCAGTACGTCCTTAAAAACACCAGAATTATCTTGTCCAACTCCTGAAAAACAGCGTCCACTACAGTGGACATTTTTGTTTCTTTTGTCAGTTTTACAAATTTTGGAAAACAAATCTCTCTGGTGGTTATAGACAATCTTTGATTAGTAATTCTGCAGTATGTCCCTAAAAACACCAGTGGACATTTTTGTTTATTTCGTCAGTTTGTCATATTCTCCGGAGAACCAACGTCCACTCCAGTGGACATTTGTTTTAAATGTATTTCTTTTGTAAGTTTGACAAATTTTGGAAATACTTTCCAGATGTTTTATACAATATTTGACTCGTAGTACTGCAGTACCTTCTTAAAAACAGAATAACCATCTTGTCCTACAAATTTGATAGCGACTTAAAGTTGACTTTCAGTTTCAGTTCCTGCTAAGGCAAGGAAACCGACGTGGACAAAAACATGAGAGACGGGCAACCATTTTACCCTTTTAGAGTTTGCTTCAACCTTTATATAGCTCGCTAGTATCGCTCTTGTTTGTACGTACTCCTTTTTTGTGGATTAAATCATTATTTTTAACAGCCTTAGAACTTCATGGCCGCACTTAAGCTGTTTCTTATAAGTAGCAATATCACTGGAGGACCAGAGCACAAAGAATAGCTGAACATGCTACACTGCACGTTGTAGGAGGATACCAAAAAAGCATAGCTAACCGCTCAGATAGAGCTCTTGATTGTAAACAGGTGGGCGGTTCCATACAAATATCAACAGTAATGATACCAAGTATAGTATCAGAATATGGCCGATACTACAATGATTAGGTCGATATGTTTGATGATCACAGCATTTTTTTGTTGTTGTTTACAAACTCAGGAAAAAAGACAATTTTATTTTTTTTTGCACTGTTGACATTTATTTTCAATTGTTGATGTAATAATTGAGTAAATAATTTGAATATTAATTGATATTTTTACAACACCGGTCTGTGTTTTGGTCGGGTTACAGTTGGGAATACTGCATGTTTGAAATATTATCAGGAATGGTACGACCAATACTGCTGCTGTCACTAATTAGTATGAGAAATAATCATCTCAGAAATAATTGAGTTGTTTGTTATATTTTTACTACATTTTTAATTATTATTATTATATTGTTTTTATTTTTATTATTTTTACATTATTTATTATCATTTTTTTAATAATTATTTATCATAATATATGTCACATATATTATAATATATATATATATATATATATATATATATATATATATATATATATATATATATATATATATATATATATATATATATATATATATATATAGTATGAGAAATAATCATCTCAGAAATAATTCAGTTGTTTTTGTTATATTTTTAATACACTTATTATTTTTATTATTATAATTATTTAATTGTTTGTATTTTTATTTTTTTGATATTATTTATTATCATTTTTAAAATAATGGTTTATCATAATATGTTTCACATATATTATAAAATATATATAGTATGAGAAATTATCATCTCAGAAATAATTGAGTTGTTTTGTTATATTATTAATAAATGTATTATTATTATTATTAATATATTGTTTGCATTTTTATTATTTTGATATTATTTATTATAATTTTTAAAATAATGATTTATCATAATATATTTCACATATATTATAAAATATATATATAGTATGAGAAATTATCATCTCAGAAATAATTGAGTTGTTTTGTTATATTTTTAATGAATGTATTATTATTATTAATATATTGTTTGCATTTTTATTATTTTGATGTTATTTATTATAATTTTTAAAATAATGATTTATCATAATATATTTCACATATATTATAAAATATATATATAGTATGAGAAATTATCATCTTAGAAATAATTGAGTTGTTTTGTTATATTTTTAATAAATGTAATTATTATTATTATTAATATATTGTTTGCATTTTTATTATTTTGATATTATTTATTATAATTTTTTAAATAATGATTTATCACAATATATTTCACATATATTATAGAATATATACTATAGTATGAGAAATGATCATCTCAGAAATAATTTAGTTGTTATATTTTTAATAAATTATTATTATTATTATTAATATATTGTTTGCATTTTTATTATTTTGATATTTATTATAATTTTTAAAATAATGATTTATAATATATTTCATATATATTATAAAATATATAATTTATAATTTATGATAATAATACATTACATTTATTATGAATATTGCTGTGATTATATAATTTATTACAATACTAATTGTAATTTATTACCAATATTTTTATTTTGTCAATAAACGTGTGGCTTTGAATTCCAGATGGTGGGCGTGTCTTGTCAAACGTGGGGCGTGGCTTGCAGGTTTTTTCACAGGTGTGTAAATTTGGCCCATGTTGCTTTAAAGCTTGAGAGCTTCCTTTTAGTTCTGTTTGCATTTCTGTTCAGCTACGAAGCTCAAACGTTTTCCGGCTCTTTCGTGACACGTAACGCTGCCAGTGGACCCCTGCTGGAATCAAACACACCAGAGTCAGGTAAAGTTTCAGTTTTTAACCTTTAAAGTCATTTTTAAACAGGTGAAATGTAATGAGAAAATGTTGCAATATTACATAACACAAAGCTACCGTGAAGGCTGCTTTTTTTAAAACTTTGAAATATTAATGAATGAAAATCAATGTTATGAATTAGTTACACAGATGTCCTGAATACTGTGGAAATTAGCGATTAAAACAGAGCTGTTTAAATTGGGAGGGACCTATTCCAAGATGACGCGTTCAACTGCCTTCGTCACGCGCATACGTCATCATACCGCGACGTTTCAGCCGGATATTTCCCGGGAAATTTTAAATGTCACTTTATAAGTTAACCCGGCCGTATTGGCATGTGTTGCAATGTTAAGATTTCATCATTGATATATAAACTATCAGACTGCGTGGTCGGTAGTAGTGGGTTTCAGTAGGCCTTTAAGGCTGTGATTACTTCACATTAAAAATTACACTTTAAAATATTTTTTGGGGGGAAAATATGGCATATTTTTAAGTTTTCTGTGACAAAAAGGGCAGAGAAAACATTAAAAAAATTAACGGATTCTGAAGTTGATTTAAAGATTTAAGCTTTTAAATAAAAATGTAATAAAATATTTAAAAATAAAAAAATTTTAACACTGGTTTTAGGCTCCAGCACCTTCCGCAACCCCAAAAGGGACAAGCGGTAGAAAATAGATGGATGGATGGTTTGGATCCATAAAAATTTTAGAGGGGATTTTTTTTTTTTTCAACAGTCATTACTCAAAAAATTTTATATAATCAAAATCAATGTAATGAATTATTGACTTAAGGCTTCGATTACGACTCATTAAAAATGACACTTTAAAATTTTTTTGGGGGGAAAATATTGCATATTTTTAAGTTTTCTATGACAAAAAGGGCAGAAAAAACATTAAAAAATAAACAGATTCTGAAGTTGATTTAAAGATTTAAGCTTTTAAATAAAAATAAAATAAAACATTTAAAAAGTAATTGATTTTAACACTGGTTTTAGGCTCCAGCACCTCCTGCGACCCCGGAAGGGACAAGCGGTGGAAAATAGATGGATGGATGGTTTGGATCCATAACATTTTTAGAGGGGATTTGTTTTTTTTTCAACGGTCATTACTCAAAAAATTGTATATAATCAAAATCAATGTAATGAATTTTTGACTTATTTAAGGCTTCGATTACTGCTCATTAAAAATTACACTTTAAAATAATTTTTTGAGGGAAAATATGGCATATTTTTAAGTTTTCTATGACAAAAAGGGCAGAGAAAACATTAAAAAAATTAACGGATTCTGAAGTTGATTTAAAGATTTAAGCTTTTAAATAAAAATGTAATAAAACATTTAAAAATAAAAACATCTTAACACTGGTTTTAGGCTCCAGCACCTTCCGCAACCCCAAAAGGGACAAGCGGTAGAAAATGGATGGATGGTTTGGATCCATAAACATTTTAGAGGGTTTTTTGTTTTTTTTTCAACGGTCATTGCTCAAAAAATTGTATATAATCAAAATCAATGTAATGTATTAATTGACTTATTTAAGGCTTCGATTACTGCTCATTAAAAATTGCACTTTAAAATATTTTTTTGGGGGAAAATATTACATATTTTTAAGTTTTCTATGACAAAAAGGGCAGAAAAAACATTTAAAAAAAAAAACAGATTCTGAAGTTGATTTAAAGATTATAAAAATATAAAAATAAAATAAAACATCTAAGAATTAAAAAAAATTAACACTGGTTTTAGGCTCCAGCACCCCCCGCGACCCCAAGAGGGACAAGCGGTAGAAAATAGATGAATGAATGGTTTGGATCAAAAAATTTTTTAGAGGGTTTTGTTGTTTTTTTTAAACGGTCATTACTCAAAAAATTGTATATAATCAAAATCAATGTAATGAATCATTGACTTATTCCAGGTTCCATTTACGTCACATCAAATATTCTACTTTGTAAACATTTTTTTTCATATTTTGTTTGCAAAAAAACATTTTTCTTTGACAAAAATGGCATCATACAAACAAAAAACCCCATAAAAAAATATAAACTTATAACTGACAGATCTGAAGTTTATTTAAATTTAAGCTTTAAAAGTAAAAAAATATATTAGTATTAATAATTTAAAAAATAAAATAAACATTCTAAATGTGGGATTTTTTTCTACTGTCATTGCTCAAAAAATAATCAAAATCAATGTTATGAATTATTGACATATTTAAGGCTCCAATTACTTCACATTAAAAATACACTTTAAAATATTTTTGGGGGGTAAAATTTGCCATAAAAACTAAGTTTTCTATGACAAAAATGGCATCACAAACAAAGTAAAAACCATAAAAAATATAAACCTATAACCGACGGATAGATCTGAAGTTGATTTAGATTTAAAGGCCTACTGAAATGAATTTTTTTTATTTAAACGGGGATAGCAGATCCATTCTATGTGTCATACTTGATCATTTCGCGATATTGCCATATTTTTGCTGAAAGGATTTAGTAGAGAACATTGACGATAAAGATCGCAAATTTTGCTCGCTGATAAAAAAAAGCCTTGCCTGTACCGGAAGTAGCGTGACGTAGTCAATTGAAAGGCTCCTCACATTTTCCTATTGTTTACAATGCAGCTAGAGCGATTCGGACCGAGAAAGCGACGATTACCCCATTAATTTGAGCGAGGATGAAAGATTCGTGGATGAGGAACGTGAAAGTGAAGGACTAGCGTGCAGTGCAGAATGTATCTTTTTTCGCTCTGACCGTAACTTAGGTACAAGCTGGCTCATTGGATTCCACACTCCCTCCTTTTTCTATTGTGGTTCACGGATTTGTATTCTAAACCACCTCGGATACTATATCCTCTTGAAGATGAGAGTTGAGAACGCGAAATGGACATTCACAGTGACTTTTATCTCCACGACAATACATCGGTGAAGCACTTTAGCTACTGAGCTAACGTGATAGCATCGGGCTCAAATGCAGATAGAAACAAAACAAATGAGCGCCTGACTGGAAGGATAGACAGAAGATCAACAATACTACCAAACTCTGGACATGTAAATACACGGTTAATGCTTTCCAGCTTGGCGAAGCTTAGCAATGCTGTTGCTAACGACGCCATTGAAGCTAACTTAGCTACGGAACCTCGACAGAGCTATGCTAAAAACCTTAGCTCTGCACCTACGCCAGCTCTCATCTGCTCATCAACACCCGTGCTCACCTGCTAGCGATGCGCGGATAGGCAATTATTTAATCCGCAACCGCATCACAAAAGTCGTCATCCACCCGCCATCCACCCGAACTAACATTTTATCAAAACCACAACCGCCCGCCACCCACCCGTTGTTATATATCTAATATAGACGATGCAAGGCAGAAAGAAGACTGAGCAGTTAGCATTCCAAAACCCACAATGCATCTCTGCCATGACCCGCCCCCGTCGAATTCTTATTGGTTGGCGTGTGTGTGACGATGGCTGCCATTTGCTTCGTCGCTGACGCGAATGAGATAAAAAATATTATTTGATATTTTACAATAATGTGTTAATAATTTCACACATAAGTCGCTCCGGAGTATACGTTGCACCCATGGCCAAACTATGAAAAAAACTGCGACTTATAGTCCGAAAAATACGGTATGTATTATTTTTTTTCTGAATTGGTTCAACCGCCACCCGCCCGAATCTATTTAAAATTTTTTTTTTTCGTTATGCACCCGCCCGACCCGCGGATTATCCGTGCAGTCCGCGGTTGTGTCCGCAAACCGCGCATCTCTATCACCTGCGTTCCAGCGATCGACGGTACGACGAAGGACTTCACCCGATCACCGATGCGGTCTGCGGCCCGGAGACGGAGGAAGTCAAGGTGAGGTCGTTCGGCTAGCGCGTCTTGCAATCCATCTCAAAGTCCTCCTGGTTGTGTTGCTGCAGCCCGCCGCTAATACACAGATCCCACCTACGACTTTCTTCTTTGCAGTCTTCATTGTTCATTAAACAAATTGCAAAAGATTCACCAACACAGATGTCCAGAATACTGTGGAATTTTGAGATGAAAACAGAGCTTTTTGTATTGGATTCAATGGGCTTCGAATGCTTCCGCTTCAACGGTAGACGTCACGCGCATACGTCATCATATCGAAACGTTTTCAGCCGGAAGTTTGCCGGGAAATTTAAAATGTCACTTTATAAGTTAACCCGGCCATATTGGCATGTGTTGCAATGTTAAGATTTCATCATTGATGTATAAACTATCAGACTGCGTGGTCGGTAGTAGTGGCTTTCAGTAGGCCTTTAAAGTCATTTTGATAGTAGGCTAATATAGACACTTACATCATGTGTTGGCTTCATTATAACACTTTATAAGACTTTTAAAGTCATTTTGATAGTAGGCTATTATAGCTAATATAGACACTTCGTGTGTTGCCTTCATTATAACACTTATATAAGACTTTTAAAGTCAATTTGATAGTAGGCTAATATAGACACTTACATCATGTGTTGCCTTCATTATAACACTTATATAAGACTTTTAAAGTCAATTTGATAGTAGGCTAATATAGACACTTACATCATGTGTTGCCTTCATTATAACACTTATATAAGACTTTTAAAGTCATTTTGATAGTAGGCTAATATAGACACTTACATCATGTGTTGCCTTCATTATAACACTTATATAAGACTTTTAAAGTCATTTTGATAGTAGGCTAATATAGACACATCATGTGTTGGCTTCATTATAACACTTTATAAGACTTTTAAAGTCATTTTGATAGTAGGCTATTATAGCTAATATAGACACTTCGTGTGTTGCCTTCATTATAACACTTATATAAGACTTTTAAAGTCAATTTGATAGTAGGCTAATATAGACACTTACATCATGTGTTGCCTTCATTATAACACTTATATAAGACTTTTAAAGTCATTTTGATAGTAGGCTAATATAGACACTTACATCATGTGTTGCCTTCATTATAACACTTATATAAGACTTTTAAAGTCATTTTGATAGTAGGCTAATATAGACACTTACATCATGTGTTGGCTTCATCATAACACTTATATAAGACTTTTAAAGTCATTTTGATAGTAGGCTAATATAGACACTTACATCATGTGTTGGCTTCATTATAACACTTATATAAGACTTTTAAAGTCATTTTGATAGTAGGCTAATATAGACACTTACATCATGTGTTGGCTTCATTATAACACTTATATAAGACTTTTAAAGTCATTTTGATAGTAGGCTAATATAGACACTTACATCATGTGTTGCCTTCATTATAACACTTATGTAAGACTTTTAAAGTCATTTTGATAGTAGGCTAATATAGACACTTACATCATGTGTTGCCTTCATTATAACACTTATATAAGACTTTTAAAGTCATTTTGATAGTAGGCTAATATAGACACTTACATCATGTGTTGGCTTCATTATAACACTTTATAAGACTTTTAAAGTCATTTTGATAGTAGGCTATTATAGCTAATATAGACACTTCGTGTGTTGCCTTCATTATAACACTTATATAAGACTTTTAAAGTCAATTTGATAGTAGGCTAATATAGACACTTACATCATGTGTTGCCTTCATTATAACACTTATGTAAGACTTTTAAAGTCATTTTGATAGTAGGCTAATATAGACACTTACATCATGTGTTGCCTTCATTATAACACTTTATAAGACTTTTAAAGTCATTTTGATAGTAGGCTAATATAGACACTTACATCATGTGTTGCCTTCATTATAACACTTATATAAGACTTTTAAAGTCATTTTGATAGTAGGCTAATATAGACACTTACATCATGTGTTGGCTTCATCATAACACTTATATAAGGCTTTACTAATTTTGGGGCTCCAGACAGATTAGTTTTTTGTATATTTGGTCCAATATGGCTCTTTTAACGTTTTGGGTTGCCGACCCCTAATCTAGGGATTTAAGCAATTAATGATAAAAAAACGATATGACCTTTTATTTATTTTTTAGCATTTTTCATGACCGACACACTCCCGGGTTGCTGGGACCAAACTTGAGGGGAGCTGGAAAGGTAAAAAAAAAGGATATATTGGTTTTGAAAATGAAAAATATCAAAATGGCCCCCGCGTGCTTTGATGTGTTTTAGTGTGCGGCCCTAGGTGTAGAAAGTGTTGGCCCAAAGTACCTTGAAGGACTTTGTTTGGGTTTAAATCGGCGTGATTCATCGTCAGACCCAAGGTTTTAATTTGAGCCTCACCTGATGGATGGCTGTAATTGATGATGATTAGAAATAAAGCATCATATTTTCCTTTATGTCCCCGCCCATCGCCGCACAACAGCCCGTCCTCCTGAAGGGTACGAGGGGAGCGCTTGATGAGTCGTAATGCGGCCCGCCCGTCAGCCCGCGGCCCTTCGAATTTATGTCCTCCGTTTGAAGCCGTGTACATCAGCTTTGCTAATGAAATTTGTCGCCGGGGGGGTGGGGGTAGTGGGAGTCGCAGGCGTCCTCCACGCCTGAACCGCCATTAAAATAATTCACTCGTACACCTCGGAACTTCAGCACTTCAAATATTGTTTTGTATCATTGAGGGAAAACATATAATTGTTGTTTTAATAATAATAATAATAATTTATGCTTCACTGATGAGACTATTTGGCCAGGGCGGTTTTGTCCTACTAATTTCGTCCGTCCTTGAACTCACCGCAGTTTGTTTACATGTGCAACTTTCTCAGACGCTGCCACGGAAAGATGTGTTTTATGCCACTCCTTCTTTGTCTCATTTTGTCCACCAAATGTTTTATGCTGTGCGTGAATGCACAAAGGTGAGCTGTGTGGATGTTATTGACTTTCCTGTTTACGACAAACGTGCTGTTTTATACTGCCATATTGTTCAATGATTATTACGTATGTCTAGCTTGTGTGCTATTGTGTGCTTAGCTGTTGTGTAGCTGCTGGTAGCTTGTAGCCTAGCATGTTTTACCCCTTTGTAAATGCAACTAATTGATACTTGTTTACATTGACAAAATTGCTGGTTTACACTGCTTTATTGTTCATTATTACACACGCCTAGCTTGTGTGTTATCGTGTGCTTAAGTGTTGTGTAGCTGCAAGCTCCTAGTAGCCTAACATGTTTAACTTTTGTAGATGCAACTAGGGCTGCGACAACTAATCGATTAAATCGATTAAAATCGATTATAAAAATAGTTGGCGATTAATTTAGTCATCGATTCGTTGGATCTATGCTATGCGCATGCGCAGAGGCTACTTTTTAAAAAAAAAATTTTTTTTTTTTTTTTATAAACCTTTATAAACTGCAACATTTACAAACAGCTGAGAAACAATAATCAAAATAAGTATGATGCCAGTATGCTGTTTTTTTTCAATAAAATACTGGAAAGGATAGAAATGTAGTTTGTCTCTTTTATCCGATTATTAATCGATTAATCGAAGTAATAATCAACAGATTAATCGATTATCAAATTAGTTGTTAGTTGCAGCCCTAGATGCAACACATTTTTGGAATGTCATGACAAATGTGTTGTTTTACAATGCAATATTGTTCAATGATTACGTATGTCTAGCCTGTGTGCTATTGTGTGCTTAGCTGTTGTGTAGCTGTTAGTAGCCTATAGCCTAGCATGTCTTCCCTTTTGTAAATGCAACTAATTATTTGATACCTGTTTATATTGACAAATATGCTGTTTTACACTACTTTATTGTTCAATGCCGAGTATGCATTTCTAGCTTGTGTGCTATTGTGTGGTTAGCCGTTGTGTAGCTGCTAGTAGCCTATAGCCTAGCATGTTTACCTTTTTGTAAATGCAACTAATTATTTGATACTTGTTTATATTGACAAATGTACTGTTTTGCACTGCTTTATTATTCAATGCCGAGTACGCATGTCTAGCTTGTGTGCTATTGTGTGCTTAGCCGTTGTGTAGCTGCTAGTAGCCTGTAGCCTAGCATGTTTACCTTTTTGTAAATGCAAGTAATTATTTGATACTTGTTTATATTGACAAATGTGCTGTTTTACACTGCTTTATTGTTCAATGCCGAGTACGCATGTCTAGCTTGTGTGCTATTGTGTGCTTAGCCGTTGTGTAGCTGCTAGTAGCCTATAGCCTAGCATGTTTACCTTTTTGTAAATGCAACTAATTATTTGATACTTGTTTATATTGACAAATGTGCTGTTTTACACTGCTTTATTGTTCAATGCCGAGTACGCATGTCTAGCTTGTGTGCTATTGTGTGCTTAGCCGTTGTGTAGCTGCTAGTAGCCTATAGCCTAGCATGTTTACCTTTTTGTAAATGCAAGTAATTATTTGATACTTGTTTACATTGACAAATGTGCTGTTTTACACTGCTGTATTCAATGCCGAGTATGCATGTCTAGCTTGTGTGCTATTGTGTGCTTAGCCGTTGTGTAACTGCTTGTAGCCTATAGCCTAGCATGTTTACCTTTTTGTAAATGCAACTAATTATTTGATACTTGTTTATATTGACAAATGTGCTGTTTTACACTGCTTTATTGTTCAATGCACAGTACGCATGTCTAGCTTGTGTGATATTGTGTGCTTAGCCGTTGTGTAGCTGCTAGTAGCCTATAGCCTAGCATGTTTACCTTTTTGTAAATGCAAGTAATTATTTGATACATGTTTATATTGACAAATGTGCTGTTTTACACTGCTGTATTGTTCAATGCTGAGTACGCATGTCTAGCTTGTGTGCTATTGTGTGCTTAGCCGTTGTGTAGCTGCTAGTAGCCTGTAGCCTAGCATGTTTACCTTTTTGTAAATGCAAGTAATTATTTGATACTTGTTTATATTGACAAATTTGCTGTTTTACACTGCTTTATTGTTCAATGCCGAGTACGCATGTCTAGCTTGTGTGCTATTGTGTGCTTAGCCGTTGTGTAGCTGCTAGTAGCCTATAGCCTAGCATGTTTACCTTTTTGTAAATGCAACTAATTATTTGATACTTGTTTATATTGACAAATGTGCTGTTTTACACTGCTTTATTGTTCAATGCCGAGTACGCATGTCTAGCTTGTGTGCTATTGTGTGCTTAGCCGTTGTGTAGCTGCTAGTAGCCTATAGCCTAGCATGTTTACCTTTTTGTAAATGCAAGTAATTATTTGATACTTGTTTACATTGACAAATGTGCTGTTTTACACTGCTGTATTTAATGCCGAGTATGCATGTCTAGCTTGTGTGCTATTGTGTGCTTAGCCGTTGTGTAACTGCTTGTAGCCTATAGCCTAGCATGTTTACCTTTTTGTAAATGCAACTAATTATTTGATACTTGTTTATATTGACAAATGTGCTGTTTTACACTGCTTTATTGTTCAATGCACAGTACGCATGTCTAGCTTGTGTGATATTGTGTGCTTAGCCGTTGTGTAGCTGCTAGTAGCCTATAGCCTAGCATGTTTACCTTTTTGTAAATGCAAGTAATTATTTGATACATGTTTATATTGACAAATGTGCTGTTTTACACTGCTGTATTGTTCAATGCTGAGTACGCATGTCTAGCTTGTGTGCTATTGTGTGCTTAGCCGTTGTGTAGCTGCTAGTAGCCTGTAGCCTAGCATGTTTACCTTTTTGTAAATGCAAGTAATTATTTGATACTTGTTTATATTGACAAATGTGCTGTTTTACACTGCTTTATTGTTCAATGCCGAGTACGCATGTCTAGCTTGTGTGCTATTGTGTGCTTAGCCGTTGTGTAGCTGCTAGTAGCCTATAGCCTAGCATGTTTACCTTTTTGTAAATGCAACTAATTATTTGATACTTGTTTATATTGACAAATGTGCTGTTTTACACTGCTTTATTGTTCAATGCCGAGTACGCATGTCTAGCTTGTGTGCTATTGTGTGCTTAGCCGTTGTGTAGCTGCTAGTAGCCTATAGCCTAGCATGTTTACCTTTTTGTAAATGCAAGTAATTATTTGATACTTGTTTACATTGACAAATGTGCTGTTTTACACTGCTGTATTCAATGCCGAGTATGCATGTCT
The DNA here is from genome assembly GCF_033978785.1 of Entelurus aequoreus. Taxonomy (NCBI): domain Eukaryota; kingdom Metazoa; phylum Chordata; class Actinopteri; order Syngnathiformes; family Syngnathidae; genus Entelurus; species Entelurus aequoreus. The sequence continues at coordinate 11,877,574 of NC_084745.1, forward strand.
AGCTTGTGTGCTATTGTGTGCTTAGCCGTTGTGTAACTGCTTGTAGCCTATAGCCTAGCATGTTTACCTTTTTGTAAATGCAACTAATTATTTGATACTTGTTTATATTGACAAATGTGCTGTTTTACACTGTTTTATTGTTCAATGCACAGTACGCATGTCTAGCTTGTGTGATATTGTGTGCTTAGCCGTTGTGTAGCTGCTAGTAGCCTATAGCCTAGCATGTTTACCTTTTTGTAAATGCAAGTAATTATTTGATACATGTTTATATTGACAAATGTGCTGTTTTACACTGCTGTATTGTTCAATGCTGAGTACGCATGTCTAGCTTGTGTGCTATTGTGTGCTTAGCCGTTGTGTAGCTGCTAGTAGCCTGTAGCCTAGCATGTTTACCTTTTTGTAAATGCAAGTAATTATTTGATACTTGTTTATATTGACAAATGTGCTGTTTTACACTGCTTTATTGTTCAATGCCGAGTACGCATGTCTAGCTTGTGTGCTATTGTGTGCTTAGCCGTTGTGTAGCTGCTAGTAGCCTATAGCCTAGCATGTTTACCTTTTTGTAAATGCAACTAATTATTTGATACTTGTTTATATTGACAAATGTGCTGTTTTACACTGCTTTATTGTTCAATGCCGAGTACGCATGTCTAGCTTGTGTGCTATTGTGTGCTTAGCCGTTGTGTAGCTGCTAGTAGCCTATAGCCTAGCATGTTTACCTTTTTGTAAATGCAAGTAATTATTTGATACTTGTTTACATTGACAAATGTGCTGTTTTACACTGCTGTATTCAATGCCGAGTATGCATGTCTAGCTTGTGTGCTATTGTGTGCTTAGCCGTTGTGTAACTGCTTGTAGCCTATAGCCTAGCATGTTTACCTTTTTGTAAATGCAACTAATTATTTGATACTTGTTTATATTGACAAATGTGCTGTTTTACACTGCTTTATTGTTCAATGCACAGTACGCATGTCTAGCTTGTGTGATATTGTGTGCTTAGCCGTTGTGTAGCTGCTAGTAGCCTATAGCCTAGCATGTTTACCTTTTTGTAAATGCAAGTAATTATTTGATACATGTTTATATTGACAAATGTGCTGTTTTACACTGCTGTATTGTTCAATGCTGAGTACGCATGTCTAGCTTGTGTGCTATTGTGTGCTTAGCCATTGTGTAGCTGCTAGTAGCCTATAGCCTAGCATGTTTACCTTTTTGTAAATGCAAGTAATTATTTGATGCTTGTGTATATTGACAGATGTGCTGTTTTACACTGCTTTATTGTTCAATGCCGAGTATGCATGTCTAGCTTGTGTGCTATTGTGTGCTTAGCTGTTGTGTAGCTGCTAGTAGCCTATAGCCTAGCATGTTTACCTTTTGGTAAATGCAACTAATTATTTGATACTTTTTTATATTGACAAATGTTGTTTTACACTGTTTTATTGTTCAATGCCGAGTACGCGTGTCTAACTTGTGTGCTTAGCTGTTGTGTAGCTGCTACTAGCCTATAGCCTAGCATATCTACCCTTTCGTGAATTCAACTAATTATTTGATACTTGTTTATATTGGCAAATGTTGTGTTTTACACTGTTTTATTGTTCAATAATTACTACGCATGTCTAGCTTGTGTGCTATTGTGTGCTTAGCCGTTGTGTAGCTGCTAGTAGCTTATAGCCTAGCATGTCTACCCTTTTGTAAATGCAACTAATCTGATACTTGTTTATATTGGCAAATGTTGTGTTTTACACTGTTTTATTGTTCAATAATTATTACGCATGTCTAGCTTGTGTGCTATTGTGTGCTTAGCCGTTGTGTAGGTGCTAGTAGCCTGTAGCCTAGCATGTTTACCTTTTTGTAAATGCAAGTAATTATTTGATACATGTTTATATTGACAAATGTTGTTTTACACTGTTTTATTGTTCAATGCCGAGTATGCGTGTCTAACTTGTGTGCTATTGTGTGCTTAGCTGTTGTGTAGCTGCTACTAGCCTATAGCCTAGCATGTCTACCCTTTCGTGAATTCAAGTAATTATTTGATACTTGTTTATATTGGCAAATGTTGTGTTTTACACTGTTTTATTGTTCAATAATTACTACGCATGTCTAGCTTGTGTGCTATTGTGTGCTTAGCCGTTGTGTAGCTGCTAGTAGCTTATAGCCTAGCATGTCTACCCTTTTGTAAATGCAACTAATCTGATACTTGTTTATATTGGCAAATGTTGTGTTTTACACTGTTTTATTGTTCAATAATTATTACGCATGTCTAGCTTGTGTGCTATTGTGTGCTTAGCCGTTGTGTAGCTGCTAGTAGCCTGTAGCCTAGCATGTTTACCTTTTTGTAAATGCAAGTAATTATTTGATACATGTTTATATTGACAAATGTTGTTTTACACTGTTGTATTGTTCAATGCCGAGTATGCGTGTCTAACTTGTGTGCTATTGTGTGCTTAGCTGTTGTGTAGCTGCTACTAGCCTATAGCCTAGCATGTCTACCCTTTCGTGAATTCAAGTAATTATTTGATACTTGTTTATATTGGCAAATGTTGTGTTTTACACTGTTTTATTGTTCAATAATTACTACGCATGTCTAGCTTGTGTGCTATTGTGTGCTTAGCCGTTGTGTAGCTGCTAGTAGCTTATAGCCTAGCATGTCTACCCTTTTGTAAATGCAACTAATCTGATACTTGTTTATATTGGCAAATGTTGTGTTTTACACTGTTTTATTGTTCAATAATTATTACGCATGTCTAGCTTGTGTGCTATGGTGTGCTTAGCCGTTGTGTAGGTGCTAGTAGCCTATAGCCTAGCATGTTTACCTTTTTGTAAATGCAAGTAATTATTTGATACTTGTGTATATTGACAGATGTGCTGTTTTACACTGCTTTATTGTTCAATGCCGAGTATGCATGTCTAGCTTGTGTGCTATTGTGTGCTTAGCTGTTGTGTAGCTGCTAGTAGCCTATAGCCTAGCATGTTTACCTTTTGGTAAATGCAACTAATTATTTGATACTTTTTTTATATTGACAAATGTTGTTTTACACTGTTTTATTGTTCAATGCCGAGTACGCGTGTCTAACTTGTGTGCTATTGTGTGCTTAGCTGTTGTGTAGCTGCTACTAGCCTATAGCCTAGCGTGTCTACCCTTTCGTGAATTCAAGTAATTATTTGATACTTGTTTATATTGGCAAATGTTGTGTTTTACACTGTTTTATTGTTCAATAATTACTACGCATGTCTAGCTTGTGTGCTATTGTGTGCTTAGCCGTTGTGTAGCTGCTAGTAGCTTATAGCCTAGCATGTCTACCCTTTTGTAAATGCAACTAATCTGATACTTGTTTGTATTGGCAAATGTTGTGTTTTACACTGTTTTATTGTTCAATAATTATTACGCATGTCTAGCTTGTGTGCTATTGTGTGCTTAGCCGTTGTGTAGGTGCTAGTAGCCTATAGCCTAGCATGTTTACCTTTTTTTAAATGCAAGTAATTATTTGATACTTGTGTATATTGACAAATCAATCAATCAATCAATCAGCTTTATTGTCCATTCTTACATGTACAAGACACATAAGAACTGAAATTACATTTTCGGCACAATCCCGCTAAGAGCAGACATACGTTACAGGGAGACAAGACGGGACTGCCAACGGATCAGCCTCACTTAGGCGCTCCTTAAAAAGGTGGGAAAAAGGTGACATTGGGGAAGGGGGGAAGTAAAAAAAAAAATATCAGTCTGAGGCTGGACCCTCAGGAATGGTCCAGACTGAGTCCGAGGAAAAAAACCTCACATAGCATGGCACACATAAACATGGTACATTTAATCACAACAACTCGCAACAGAGTCATCCAACAGGACTTTGGAGGCCGGCAGCTGCTGTTGAGCGCTGCTCAGCCCCCACAACCCCGGAGGAATAAAGCAGTGGTGAAGGCGTTGATTAGGGGAGGGGTGTGTGCGTGCATGTATGCCCAATTAACTTGGGTGAGATGTTGGATTGTCTTTATGGGCCGAGGCCGGCCCCAAGAGTTCAAGAGTTCAAGAGTCCGACCCAGGTGCTTTTGAAAAAAAGGGAAAGGTCAAAAGCGTCCATCTTTGAGGAGTCCTCAGGGGAGTGTTTTCAAACAGCCTGTTCCTCAAGGCCATTCGAGGGAGTCAAATCGTAGATTAAGATGTTGTTTTTTCTTCGAGCAGTCAAAACAATGACATTCCTGCTCTGTATGCATGCTGGCTCTGACAATTCCAATTTATTCTTTCTGTAACATCATCAAGATGGAATCTACCTTACGATTCAAATCAGCAATCGCTCCAGTCTGTGATCCCACAGCACGACCCAATCCTTCCATTGCGTTGAACAGCCTGTTGGCCCCTTGAGTGGCTGCCATCGTCTTCCGAATTTGACGATACACCAGAGCAATGCCCAGCCCAATCAGCAAATGCCCTGCGATCACAGCTCCAAATAGGTAGATGTCTTCCACGTCCTCGATGGAAAGGACTGAGAGGCACATGATTCTCCAAGTATTCCAGGAATCTCTCACGTACCCCGCAGCAATGGTTCCATCAGGGCAGCCAGGCTCCCCCGAGCCTCTTTTCCTTGTCGAAAAGACTGTGTCAATTGCGTCGAGAGTCCAGTTGATCAAATTCATTTTGATGTTTAGATTTGAGGACAGCTCAAGAAAAGAGGCTTCAAAATAGTTCAGACAAGACAAAAACAAAGAGAGCAAGCAGGGAAGGAGGGAGCGGAGAAAAATGCGACCGCCCTCACCAGAGGCAAGACAGAAAATGTGCTGTTTTACACTGCTTTATTGTTCAATGCCGAGTACGCATGTCTAGCTTGTGTGCTATTGTGTGCTTAGCTGTTGTGTAGCTGCTAGTAGCCTATAGCCTAGCATGTTTACCTTTTGGTAAATGCAACTAATTATTTGATACTTTTTTTATATTGACAAATGTTGTTTTACACTGTTTTATTGTTCAATGCCGAGTACGCGTGTCTAACTTGTGTGCTATTGTGTGCTTAGCTGTTGTGTAGCTGCTACTAGCCTATAGCCTAGCGTGTCTACCCTTTCGTGAATTCAAGTAATTATTTGATACTTGTTTATATTGGCAAATGTTGTGTTTTACACTGTTTTATTGTTCAATAATTACTACGCATGTCTAGCTTGTGTGCTATTGTGTGCTTAGCCGTTGTGTAGCTGCTAGTAGCTTATAGCCTAGCATGTCTACCCTTTTGTAAATGCAACTAATCTGATACTTGTTTATATTGGCAAATGTTGTGTTTTACACTGTTTTATTGTTCAATAATTATTACGCATGTCTAGCTTGTGTGCTATTGTGTGCTTAGCCGTTGTGTAGGTGCTAGTAGCCTATAGCCTAGCATGTTTACCTTTTTGTAAATGCAAGTAATTATTTGATACTTGTGTATATTGACAAACGTGCTGTTTTACACCGCTTTATTGTTCAATGCCGAGTACGCATGTCTATAGCTTGTGTGCTATTGTGTGCTTAGCTGTTGTGTAGTTGCCAGCTTTAGTAGCCTATAGCCTCGCATGTTTAACTTTTGTAAATGACTAAAATAAAATAAATGGTGTGCTTATTGGAAGACATTTAGAAGTTAACTGGCTGTCCAAGTAAACAAGCTGCAGGACTGCTTGTATCGCACATTTTGCATGCATATCGATATCGTCCCGTACTATTTTCTTTATTTTTTATGATATCCGTATCTGATAGGGATTTGATTTGCGTTTCGACCAAATCGGAGGTGGTGAATGATTGCCGTGCTGACGTGGCGTGTGCAGCTGTCCTGTGTAGGCGTGTATGATTGACAGCCTGTCATGGCCGACCAGGCGTCTCTTGCTAAGATGCACAGGGACAGACGGGCAGGCAGGCAGCGACGGAGGACGAGGACCTGTCATTGCGGACATAAGTGACACGTGTCCTCGCCCCGTATTGTCCATCAGCATCAGCAGATGACTGCCGCTCAGGCAGAAAAGTCCCGACATCAGCGTGGATGATATTTAAAATAGAATGATTAGACACTTCTATGTCCATGCTGGCTCTCCAAATTTTCCCAAATGGGAGAAGAGCATCTGCTTTCCCGCAGCGCTCGCATATGGCGGCCGTAGCTGCCTCGGAACAACTGAAGCAGGTAAACGGGGTCGGGGGGTCGGCCCCCGCGGACCCCTCGAACAGAGGGGCCTGGCCCCGGGGAGTCTTGTCCGCAGCGAGGCCTCGATTCCGTCCCCAGACGGATGATCTTGCATATGGAATGAGGCCGCGCCGCGTGGGAGAACAAGATGGAGATGGGTTGTTGACTGTAGGGCCGGGGGCGGGTAAAGTTTTTCCACTGAGGGCCGCACACTGGAAAGTGAAAGCGTGCGGTGGCCCCTGGCCATTTTGATGTTTTTCCTCTTCAAAACCAATGCGATTTACAAACCCCGTTTCCATACGAGTTGGGAAATTGTGTTAGATGTAAATATAAACGGAATACAATGATTTGCAAATCATTTTCAACCCATATTCAGTTGAATACGCTACAAAGACAACATAGTTGATGTTCAAACTGATAAACATTTTTTTTTTTTTGCAAATAATCATTAACTTTAGAATTTGATGCCAGCAACACGTGACAAAGAAGTTGGGAAAGGTGGCAATAAATACTGATAAAGTTGAGGAATGCTCATCAAACACAGGTGAACAGGCAAATTGGGAACAGGTGGGTGCCATGATTGGGTATAAAAGTAGATTCCATGAAATGCTCAGTCATTCACAAACAAGGACGGGGCGAGGGTCACCACTTTGTCAACAAACGCGTGAGCAAATTGTTGAACAGTTTAAGAAAAACCTTTCTCAACCAGCTATTGCAAGGAATTTAGGGATTTCAGCATCTACGCTCCGTAATATCATCAAAGGGTTCAGAGAATCTGGAGGAATCACTGCACGTAAGCAGCTAAGCCCGTGACCTTCGATCCCTCAGGCTGTACTGCATCAACAAGCGACATCGGTGTGTAAAGGATATCACCACATGGGCTCAGGAACACTTCAGAAACCCACTGTCAGTAACTACAGATGGTCACTACATCTGTAAGTGCAAGTTAAAGGCCTACTGAAAGCCACTACTACCGACCACGCAGTCTGATAGTTTATATATCAATGAGGAAATCTTAACATTGCAACACATGCCAATACGGCCGGGTTAACTTATAAAGTGCAATTTTAAATTTCCCGGCAAACTTCCGGTTGAAAACGCCTTTGGATGATGACGTATGCACGTGACGTAGCCAGTGAAACAGAAGTATCGGTACCCCATTGAATCCAATACAAAATAGCTCTGTTTTCATCTCATAATTCCACAGTTTTCTGGACATCTGCGTTGGTGAATCTTTTGCAATTTGTTTAATGAACAATGAAGACTGCAAAGAAGAAAGTTGTAGGTGGGATCGTGTATTAGCAGCGGACTACAGCAACACAACCAGGAAGACTTTGATTTGGATAGCAGACGCGCTAGCCGACGCTAGCCACCGACCGCACGGATGATCGGGTGAAGTCCTTCGTCCTTCCGTCGATCGCTGGAACGCAGGTGAGCACGGGTGTTGATGAGCAGATGAGGGCTGGCTGGCGTAGGTGGAGCGCTAATGTTTTTAGCATAGCTCTGTGAGGTCCCGTTATACTAAGTTAGCTTCGATGGCGTCGTTAGCAACAGCATTTTTAAGCTTCGCCAGGCTGGAAAGCATTAACCGTGTATTTACATGTCCCTGGTTTAGTAGTATTGTTGATCTTCTGTCTATCCTTCCAGTCAGGGATTTATTTATTTTGTTTCTATATGCAGTTAAGCCCGATGCTATCACGTTAGCTACGTAACTAAAGTGTTTCGTCGATGTATTGTCGTGGAGATAAAAGTCACTGTGAATGTCCATTTCGCGTTCTCGACTCTCATTTTCAAGAGGATATAGTATCCGAGGTGGTTTAAAATACAAATCCGTGATCCACAATAGAAAAAGGAGAGAGTGTGGAATCCAATGAGCCAGCTTGTACCTAAGTTATGGTCAGAGCGAAAAAAAAAATGTCTTGCACTGCATTCTAGTCCATCACTCTCACGTTCCTCATCCACGAATCTTTCATCCTCGCTCAAATTAATGGGGTAATCGTCGCTTTCTCTGTCTGAATCGCTCTAGCTGCATTGAAAACAATAGGAAAATATGAGGAGGCGATCAACTGACTACGTCACGCTACTTCCTGTAGGGGCAAGGCTTTTTTTTATCAGAGACCAAAAGTTGCGAACTTTATCGTCGTCGTTCTATACTAAATCCTTTCAGCAAAAATATGGCAATATCGCGAAATGATCAAGTATGACACATAGAATGGATCTGCTATCCCCGTTTAAATAAAAACATTTCATTTCAGTAGGCTTTTAAAACTCTCCTATGCCAGGCGAAAACCGTTTATCAACAACACCCAGAAACGCCGTCGGCTTCGCTGGGCCTGAGCTCATCTAAGATGGACTGATACAAAGTGGAAAAGTGTTCTATGGTCTGACGAGTCCACATTACAATTTTTTTGAGAAAATGAAGGGATTTTTTTGTGCGCCTTATAGTCCGAAAAGTACTATAATAATTATATATATTTTTTGGGCTGGAAAGCGAAGTACAACATTTAAAAAATAATAATAGAGAAATACTTAAAGTTAATAGATAAAGCACAGTTTGTAAAAGAGCACATTTTAGGAAAGTACGCCAAACAACCTCTAATTCCAGGAAGTAAGTACCGTATTTTACGGACTATAAGGCGCACTTAAAATACCTATTTTTTTCCTCAAAAATCGACCGTGCGCCTTATAACCCGTTGCGCATAAGTTACGGAATAATTCTGGTTTTGCTTATCGACCTCGAAGCAATTTTATTTGGTACATGGTGTAATGATAAGTGTGGCCAGTAGATGGCAGTCAAACAAAAGATACCTGTAGACTGCAATATGATGGCAATATGACTCAAGTAAACAACACCAACATTTTATATGTTCCATTGGAAATATAGAACATTACACACGGCGCTCAATAATCTATCAAAATGTTTTAGTACGACTTTGGTAAGCTATGAAGCCGCACCGCTTGATGGATTGTACTGTGCTTCAACATAGGAGTATTATTATGGTGTGTGTATAAAGTAAGAGATTATCTGGCTTTTGTTTCGCAATATTATGCAAAAGCAAATTTTCTTACCTTTTCGTACCTGCTGATGTGTATTTGGGATCTGTATAAGTCCGGAAAAATTGCACGCGTCCGCCTTTGTAGTCCGTGCCGACAACGTAAGCTTCTTCTTTTTCTCTATCTTCTTGTTATGGGTCATTGATCCTCCTCCGGAAAGTAGTGTAAAGTTCTTACTTATATCTGTCAGTAAACTCGCCATGAAAGCGCTAAAACATACCGGTGTAGTGAGTTTACATTATTCACCCAAGGAACTTTAGTTATTAGAGGGTTCCGGTCGGACGGTTTTTCACGGGACACGTTGTTGTTGTTTCCGGATGAGGAGATGATATAATAAATAAATAACCACCATTACATGTTAAGTAGACCACAAGGAAGTGTTTTACAATTAGAAAAATATGACTCCTTTAAACCTCTAAAGGCTTAGTGGCCACATGCGTGGACAGCACCTTTTAGCTCTTATTTCCAAAATTGTGTACACTACTGAATTGGGGTCTTATGGCCGCTTATGTGGACACTTATACTGCCATCTGGTGGTGTCAGAAGAGTAGAACATACAATGGAATTTGGAAAAAAAAAAGTGTAAAAATAAGAATTAGCATGGAGTACACGGTTGTGTACTTATGGACTAAGTACATCATATCAAAAGATGATTCTTGGTTCTTATTCTAATTAGGGTCCAATAAGCCCAAATAGCAAAGAGAAATAAATAAAACATGTAAACCAGGGGTGTCCAAACTTTTTCCACTGAGGGCCGTACACGGAAAAATTTAAGCATGCGGGGGCCATTTTGATATTTTTCATTTTCAAACCTTAACAAAATATATGGATTTTTTTTTTTTTTTAACCTTTAGGGCTCCCGGGGACTATAAAGGGTCTCAGTCATTAAACCGTTAAAAATAAGTCAAATTATTATTCTTATTTTTTATTTAACGCTTACAGTAAATCTCTATATCAACTTGAGGTTGATATAAAGTAAAAAAAAAAAAAAAAAGGTTTTCTGTCAAAGACAACTTTGTTTTTTTTAGTAAAAATATGCAGTATTTAGTAATTAGAGCCTTAAAAGATCAATAATGCAGGACACCATTGATTTTAAGTCTTTAATATTTTTGAGTAATCACAGTGAAAAGTTAAATAAAATCCTACTAAATATATTTGGGATCCAAAAGGTCCCCCACTCATAAAGTGTTACATTTTTATTAGTTTTTTTTACTTTTAACACTTAAATTACGAGATCAACTTCAGATATATCTGTCGATTTTACATTTGAACTATTATTTTGTTTGTTTTATGCTCTTTTGTCAAATAAAACTTTGATGTTTTTATATGGCAATCACACAATATATGCAATATTTTTTCCACATAAAACATTTTAAAGTGATATTTTTTAAGTAATAATTCATTATAACATAGATTTTTTGTCTTTTTTTTTTTTTTTAGCAATGGCAAAAAAAAAGAAAATAAAGAAAAAAAAAAAACAGCCCGCATGGCAGCTTTGTGTCAACATTGCAACTTTTTCTTGTTAGATTTCACCTCATTCCACTTTTTTTAAATGTTTTTTTTAAATTTTTGCAATATCAATTTTGCAATTTTTGCAGAATGTGTGGCGGGCCGGTAAACAATTAGCTGCAGGCCGCAAATGGCCCCCGGGCCGCACTTTGGACACCCCTGATGTAAACAAACAGTTTGGGCCTTAAGAGGTTAATGCGCCTTATAATCCGGTGCGCCCTATGGTTCTGGAAAATACGGTATATATTAAGTGTATTTCATGTTCAGATAATTGTTTCTTTGTTTCTATCATATTGATAGTGGACTTAAAGGCCTACTGAAATGACATTTTTTTATTTAAACGGGGATAGCAGATCCATTCTATGTGTCATACTTGATCATTTCACGATATTGCCATATTTTTGCTGAAAGGATTTAGAATAGAACGACGACGATAAAGTTCGCAACTTTTGGTTGCTAATAAAAAAAAAGCCTTGCCTCTACCGGAAGTAGCGTGACGTCACAGGAGGAAGGGCTGCTCACATTTTCCCATTGTTTACAATGCAGCGAGAGTGATTCGGACCGAGAAAGCGACGATTACCCCATTAATTTGAGCGAGGATGAAAGATTTGTGGATAAGGAACGTGAGAGTGAAGGATTAGAGTGCAGTGCAGGACATATCTTTTTTCGCTCTGACCGTAACTTAGGTACAAGGGTTCATTGGATTCCACACTCTCTCCTTTTTCTATTGTGGCTCACGGCTTTGTATTTTAAACCATTTCGGATACTATATCCTCTTGAAAATGAGAGTCGAGAACGCGAAATGGACATTCACAGTGACTTTTATCTCCACGACAATACATCGGCGAAACACTTTAGCTACGGAGCTAACGTGATAGCATCGGGCTCAAATGCAGATAGAAAGAAAATAAATAAACCTCTGACTGGAAGGAAAGACAGAAAATCAACAATACTATTAAACCATGTACATGTAAATACACGGTTAATGCTTTCCAGCTTGGCAAAGCTTAACAATGCTGTTGCTAACGACGCCATTGAAGCTAACTTAGCAACGGGACCTCACAGAGCTATGATAAAAACATTAGCGCTCCACCTACGCCAGCCAGCCCTCATCTGCTCATCAACACCTGTGCTCACCTGCGTTCCAGCGATCAACGGAAGGACGAAGGACTTCACCCGATCATCCGTGCGGTCGGCGGCTAGCGTCAGCTAGCGCGTCTGCTATCCAAGTCAAAGTCCTCCTGGTTGTGTTGCTACAGCCAGCCGCTAATACACCGATCCCACCTACAGCTTTCTTCTTTGCAGTCTCCATTGTTCATTAAACAAATTGCAAAAGATTCACCAACACAGATGTCCAGAATACTGTGGAATTATGAGATGAAAACAGAGCTTTTTTGTATTGGATTCAATGGTGTCCGAATACTTCCGTTTAACTAGTGACGTCACGCGCATACGTCATCATACATAAACGTTTTCAACCGGAAGTTTAGCGGGAAATTTAAAATTGCACTTTATAAGTTAACCCGGCCGTATTGGCATGTGTTGCAATGTTAAGATTTCATCATTGATATATAAACTATCAGACTGCGTGGTCGGTAGTAGTGGCTTTCAGTAGACCTTTAATGTGTTTTGTACATAAATCTGATGCTTTTAGCTTCAAATATATATATATAAAAAAATACTAAATAAAATGTTGTAGTATTTAACTCCCCCAGTTACTTGACACCTCCTGTGCAAACACAGTGAGCTCCTCCAGCTCGTAATAGACACGCTTATGAGAGGCTCCACTGTGCAAACATGCCTTTTAATATGCAGACTGAAGCAGATTTGTGTGCAGGAGCGGGGGTGGAGGGGGTGCGTGCATGGTGTCAGAAGGAGGCCTCGGCATCAAACGTGCGCATGCAGCTTGACAGCAGGTAAATTATGTGTCAAGCACGGCCAGCATTTCAATCCCTGCGTATTTTCCAAAAGGCTCCCGGCCATTCAGCGCTAACTGTTTTTGATTAAAATGTCAATAAGGCTTTCATCTCCGGGGACCCCAGCTGTCCATCTCCTCGGTGTGTGTGAGGCGACACGGACGTCCATTTATCCACTCTGAGGACTGTGTCGCGTAATAAGCCGCGTCCCGCGGGAGCGTTTAGTCCTGATAGGAAAAGCTGATTGGGTCAGGAGGGCGCGCGTCCGACCCGTGTGGTTGCAGGTGGCTCTGGAGGTATAAACGCTCTTCTCTGAGGGGGGGAACGGGGACCCAGCGTCAACCCAAAACAATAAAAGAAGACCGTTGGGCCACAAATACGCCGCGTAAACGCTCACAAACTAGGAGCAGGGGAGCGGGCGGCAGCAGCTGTATCCGCAGATGTTGTGTGAAAACATTCTTACTCACATGTTTGTTTCCTGCTAATTTAGCTCATCATCAGCGCCTAAAAAAAAACATGGCTTTGTTGTGGCGCTAACAAGGCAATTAGCAATCACGACACATCCCTACTACGACTAGGACCGCCTGCAGGCTGATACTGCTCAGGATTTCACTGATGTCTTATTGATCTGTCGCCACAAGTAAAGTTAGCTGCTGGCGAGTAGGGCCGATACTATATCAACAATAGAGCTTTTAATACTGTCGTCCTGCACGTTGTAGTTGTGTCCCGCAAACTTGACATATATATATATATATATATATATATATATATATATATATATATATATATATATATATATATATATATATATATATATATATATATATATATATATATATATGTATATATATATATATATATATATATATATGTATATATATATGTATTTATATATATATATGTCTATATATATGTATATATGTATATATATATATATGTATATATATATATATATGTATATATGTATATATATATGTATATATATATATATATATATATATATATATATATGTATATATGTATATATATATGTATATATGTATATATATATATATATATGTATATATATATGTATATATATATGTATATATATATGTATATATATATATATATGTATATGTATATATGTATATATATATATGTATATATGTATATATGTATATATATATATATATATATATATATGTATATATATATATATATATATATATGTATATATATGTATATATGTATATATATATATGTGTATATATGTATATGTATATATGTATATATATGTATGTATATATATATATATATATATATATGTATGTATGTATGTATGAAATACTTGACTTTCAGTGAATTCTAGCTATATATATATATATATATTTATTTTATTATACATATAAATAAAAGAAATACTTGAATTTCAGTGTTCCGGAGGCTATCCAGTAGATGGCAGCATTGTCCTGTTTAACTTCTCCGTTCATGAATGAGTATATCATTTCGGCCACCGTGTTCAATGGAGAAGTCTGTTCTACAAAATGTACAGGCAACATACCCCTTTCCCTTCGAACTGTCCTGGATGAACTGAAATTCTTGTTTCCATTCGTTTTGGAACTTGCAAGTGTATTTCTTTATCTTGCTCGTCGACGGCGTCGCCATGTCTGTAACTTCCTCGTTCTCCTGCTTCGTCTCCTTGTTGTGTGCGCAGTTGTGCACTCTACTGTCTGTTTATATTGTGGGAAAGTGGACGTGAGAACAGGCTGTCCCCACTCAGGTCCGCATTGAGCTGGAGGGGGCGTGGCCTCCAGCTCCGGCTGAATACCGGGAGTTTGTCGGGAGAAAATTTCTGCCGGGAGGTTATCGGGAGAGGCGCTGAATACCGGGAGTCTCCCGCTAAAAACGGGAGGGTTGGCAAGTATGAGGTTGTCCAAAAAAATATATAATTTCAGATTAATCGCGATTCTTATTTGAAACGATTGTTAATCTGTCCTGTCCAACCACTCACACAAATCATTAGGGGTGTGGGAAAAAATCGATTCGAATTCGAATCGCGATTCTCACGTTGTGCGATTAAAATTGATTCTCATTTTTTAAAAATCGATTTTTTTAAATTAATTTATTTAAATATACATATTTTTTATTTTTTTATTTTTTTAATTAATCAATCCAACAAAACAATACACAGCAATACCATAACAATGCAATCCAATTCCAAAACCAAACCCGACCCAGCAACACTCAGAACTGCAATAAACAGAGCAATTGAGAGGAGACACAAACACGACACAGAACAAACCAAAAGTAGTGAAACAAAAATGAATATTATCAACAACAGTATCAATATTAGTTACAATTTCAACATAGCAGTGATTAAAAATCCCTCTGACATTATCCTTAGACATTTATAAAAAAAAATAAAAAAGAACAATAGTGTCACAGTGGCTTACACTTGCATCGCATCTCATAAGCTTGACAACACACTGTGTCCAATATTTTCACAAAGATAAAATAAGTCATATTTTTGGTTAATTTAATAGTTCAAACAAATTTACATTATTGCAAACAGTTGACAAAACATTGTCCTTTACAATTATAAAAGCTTTTTACAAAAATCTACTACTCTGCTTGCATGTCAGCAGACTGGGGTAGATCCTGCTGAAATCGTATGTATTGAATAAATAGAGAATTGTTTTGAATCGGGAAAATATCATTTTTTATTTGAGAATCGTGTTGAATTGTAAAAAAAAATCAATATTGAATCGAATCGTGGGACACCCAAAGATTCACAGCCCTACAAATCATATACAGTCGCAATCGAAAGTTGACATACACTTGTAAAGAACATTACTGGGGTTCAATCCCCACCTTCTACCATCCTAGTCACGTCCGTTGTGTCCTTGGGCAAGACACTTCACCCTTGCTCCTGATGGCTGCTGGTTAGCGCCTTGCATGGCAGCTCCCGCCATCAGTGTGTGAATGTGTGTGTGAATGGGTGAATGTGGAAATACTGTCAAAGCGCTTTGAGTACTTTGAAGGTAGAAAAGCGCTATACAAGTATAACCCATTTATCATTTAATTCATGTCATGGCTGTCTTGAGTTTCCAATCATTTCTGCAACTCTTATTTTTGTGTGATAGAGTGATTGGAGCACATACTTGTTGGTCACAAAAAACATTCATGAAGTTTGCTTCTTTTATGAGTTTATTACGTGTCTACTGAATATGTGAGCAAATGTGCTGGGTCAAAAGTATACATACAGCAATAAGACGCTTTTGGTAGCCATCCACAAGCTTCTGCTTGAATTTTTGACCACTCCTCTTGACAAAATTGGTGCAGTTCAGCTAAATTTGTTGGTTTTCTGACATGGACTTGTTTCTTCAGCATTGTCCACACATTTAAGTCAGGACTTTGGAAAGGTCATTCAAAAACCTTAATTCTAGCCTCATTTAGCCATTCCTTTACCACTTTTGACGTGTGTTTGGGGTCATTGTCCTGTTGGAACACCCAACTGGGCCCAAGACCCAACCTCCGGGCTGATGATTTTAGGTTCTCCTGAAGAATTTGGAGGTAATCCTCCTTTTTCATTGTCCCATTTAAAGCACCTGTTCCATTGGTAGCAAAACAGGCCCAGAGCATAATACTACCACCACCATGCTTGACGGTAGGAATGGTGTTCCGGGGATTGAAGGCCTCACCTTTTCTCCTCCAAACATATTGCTGGGTATTGTGGCTGAACAGCTCCATTTTTGTTTCATCTGACATCACATGGACAAAGATAAGACCTTCTGGAGGAAAGTTCTGTGGTCAGATGACACAAAAATAAAGACAACTTCAGATTCTTCTGTTTGTCTCACTTTGGCCAAAAATTGATTGATTGATTGAGAAGTTTATTGACATCTTAAAGAACTGAATCCATATAATGCTTTAAAAAGGCAAATGGATGGCACAAAAAGCCAAAAGGCTCGTTTCCATTGTGTACCATTAAATATTCATCACATTTGATACATTCAATAATAAAATATATAACCTGTAACATGTATATAAAACATTTATGTTAAAAAAATTGATAAATGATGTACATATACACAGTATACAACGCCCGTGTGTACGCGTGCCTCTCCAACGCCCGCGTGTACGCGTGCCTCTCCAACGCCCGCGTGTACGCGTGCCTCTCCAACGCCCGCGTGTACGCGTGCCTCTCCAACGCCCGCGTGTACGCGTGCCTCTCCAACGCCCGCGTGTACGCGTGCCTCTCCAACGCCCGTGTGTACGCGTGCCTCTCCAACGCCCGTGTGTACGCGTGCCTCTCCAACGCCCGTGTGTACGCGTGCCTCTCCAACGCCCGTGTGTACGCGTGCCTCAACAAGGTCCGTGTGTACGCGTGCCTCAAAAAGGTCCGTGTGTACGCGTGCTTCTCCAACGGCCGCGTGTACGCGTGCCTCTCCAACGGCCGCGTGTACGCGTGCCTCTCCAACGGCCGCGTGTACGCGTGCCTCGACAACGCCCGCGTGTACGCGTGCCTCGACGACGCCCACGTGTACGCGTGCCTCTCCAACGCCCGCGTGTACGCGTGCCTCTCCAACGCCCGCGTGTACGCGTGCCTCTCCAACGCCCGCGTGTACGCGTGCCTCTCCAACGCCCGCGTGTACGCGTGCATCTCCAACGCCCGCGTGTACGCGTGCATCTCCAACGCCCGCGTGTACGCGTGCCTCTCCAACGCCCGCGTGTACGTGTGCCTCAACAAGGTCCGTGTGTACGCGTGCCTCAAAAAGGTCCGTGTGTACGCGTGCTTCTCCAACGGCCGCGTGTACGCGTGCCTCTCCAACGGCCGCGTGTACGCGTGCCTCTCCAACGGCCGCGTGTACGCGTGCCTCTCCAACGGCCGCGTGTACGCGTGCCTCTCCAACGGCCGCGTGTACGCGTGCCTCTCCAACGGCCGCGTGTACGCGTGCCTCGACGACGCCGCGTGTACGCGTGCCTCGACGACGCCCGCGTGTACGCGTGCCTCTCCAACGCCCGCGTGTACGCGTGCCTCTCCAACGCCCGCGTGTACGCGTGCCTCTCCAACGCCCGTGTGTACGCGTGCCTCTCCAACGCCCGTGTGTACGCGTGCCTCTCCAACGCCCGTGTGTACGCGTGCCTCTCCAACGCCCGTGTGTACGCGTGCCTCTCCAACGCCCGTGTGTACGCGTGCCTCTCCAACGCCCGTGTGTACGCGTGCCTCTTCAACGCCCGTGTGTACGCGTGCCTCAACAAGGCCCGTGTGTACGCGTGCCTCTCCAACGCCCGTGTGTACGCGTGCCTCTCCTTCGCCCGTGTGTACGCGTGCCTCTCCAACGCCCGTGTGTACGCGTGCCTCTCCAACGCCCGTGTGTACGCGTGCCTCTCCAACGCCCGTGTGTACGCGTGCCTCTCCAACGCCCGTGTGTACGCGTGCCTCTCCAACGCCCGTTTGTACGCGTGCCTCTTCAACGCCCGTGTGTACGCGTGCCTCTTCAACGCCCGTGTGTACGCGTGCCTCAACAAGGCCCGTGTGTACGCGTGCCTCTCCAACGCCCGTGTGTACGCGTGCCTCTCCTTCGCCCGTGTGTACGCGTGCATCTCCAACGCCCGTGTGTACGCGTGCCTCTCCTTCGCCCGTGTGTACGCGTGCCTCAACGAGGTCCGTGTGTATGCGGGCCTCAACGCCCTTGTATGCGTGCCTCAATAACGCCTGTGCCTCAACAACGCCCGTGTACACATGCCTCAACAAGGTCCGTGTGTATGCATGCCCCAACGCCCGTGTATGCGTGCCTTGACAACGCCTGTGCCTCAACAACGCCCGTGTACACATGCCTCAACAAGGCCCGTGTGTACACATGCCTCAATAACCCAAACAAGAAGAATTCTGCATTGCTTGTTTTGAATGAATCTCAGCAGAAAGCAGTGAATGAGCAGTAAAGTAGTTGTTTGGAGGGAGAATGGCGTGATCTCCAGAAACATGACATATTTCTTGCCGCCAACCTCCATCCCATTACTGTTACTGCCCATCTGCCACCCTGCGCCCTCCTAAAGGTTACTCATTTACATTCTTGGGGGGGGGGGGTCTTCTAACCACTGATAGCCGATATTTAATCAATCAGAGCTCCACATTTGGCCTATGTTTCTCTTTCAAAAGCCCTCCAATCACACGGCACACACAAAGTTGCCACTTTATCAGATAATATACGACGCCGGCGCGGCTGGAATTGATTGATTGTTGTGATGGTCGGCCATATGGCGCACTCTGCCTCCCCCATCCAAAAAATGGGTGATTACGGGGCTAGGTCAGCGCAACCTTTAGCATTGCTCAAATGAATCTCTGTCTAATCACAGGAGGACAACAAGGGAATGTTCTCTGCCTCATCTTCATCCCTGGAAAATGTCACAACACCAAGTCCCACATCACCGCTCCATTCTGGACCATTAATCGTTAATAGGTTAGTGTTTTTCACACCTACCATTGTTCTTTCTTTGACTCTTTTCACTAACATTCCACACCACAAAACATGTATCATTCCTGCTGGTATCTTATCAGATCAAACTCGGTATCAGCCAATACTCAAGGCTCCAATATCGGGTATTTTTTGAGTTTTTTTACCCTTCGTGTTCATATTTGGCTGTTTTTGTTGCGTTTCGCTTGATTGTAAAATATGTCGATCGAGAGGGGGTGTGACGTTCATATCAGAATCAGAAATACTTGAATAATCCCCGAGGGGAAATGAAGATTTTCAGCACAATCCCATTCAAGAGCAGACAAACATTACAGGGAGACAGAACAGGATCGCTGACGGGTCTGCCAACTTCCGGCGCCCCTTACAAAAAAGGTGATTAACAAGTAAACGCTGGGGAGGGTGGGGGGTTGAGAAAAAAAAAAAAAATCAGTTTAAGCCTGGGCCCTGGAGAGGGGGTCCAGACTGAGGCCAAGGGAAAAAAACCTCATAGCCATAGCAAGAGGGAAACATCAAAGGACATTAAAAGGGCAGAGCTGATGCAACCAGCCACGTCCACACACAGCCACAAAACAACAACAAAAAAGCACATACACTGTGGTGGCCTCTGCAGTGTTCCACGCCATCATCTGCTGGGGTGGGTGGAGCGTGGCCAGAGACCGGAGCAGACCCAACGAAGCAACCAAAGCAATATGTTAATAGTCAGTGTTTTATCGGTCATAGTATATATTAGGGGTGTGGGGAAAAATCGATTCGAATTCGAATCGGGATTCTCAAGTTGTGCGATTCAGAATCGATTATCATTTTTAAAAAATCGATTTTTTTTTTTTTTTTTTTTTTTTTAGTAAAAAAAATTTTTTTGATTTTTTTTTTTTTTTTTAAATTAATCAATCCAACAAAACAATACACAGCAATACCATAACAATGCAATCCAATTCCAAAACCAAACCCGACCCAGCAACACTCAGAACTGCAATAAACAGAGCAATTGAGAGGAGACACAAACACGACACAGAACAAACCAAAAGTAGCGAAACAAAAATGAATATTATCAACAACGGTATCAATATTAGTTACAATTTCAACATAGCAGTGATTAAAAATCCCTCTGACATTATCATTAGACATTTAGTTTATGAGATGCGATGCAAGTGTAAGCCACTGTGACGCTATTGTTCATTTTTTGTAATTTTTTATTTTTATTAATGTTTGTAATGATAATGTCAATGAGGGATTTTTAATCACTGCTATGTTGAAATTGTTACTAATATTGATACTGTTGTTGATGATATTCATTTTTGTCTCACTACTTTTAGATTGTTCCGTGTCATGTTTGTGTGTCCTCAATTGCTCTGTTTATTGCTACCGTATTTCCTTGAATTGGCGCCGGGAATATGGTATTCGCATGCCTCGAATTACAGCCGGGTCAAACTCGTTTCGCAAAATAATTAGCGCATGCTTGGCACTTCCGCCGGGTCAAATATGAGTCATTAAATGACTCCCGCCTCCTGGTGGTAGAGGGCGCTAGTGATCCTTCTTGCGACTGCTGGTACTGCAGAAGAGTGCTGCAGAAGAAGACAACCGACAGCAAGAGTGCGCAGCCATTGTTTGCTTGGACTTTTACCATGGAGGATTACATATCTAAAATAAAACAGTTTTCTAAACTGGACTTTCAATCGAAGCAGGAGGTAATACTTAAAAGGAAGATCTCCATCGAGACAGAGAGACTTTTAAAACTGAAGAAAGATAAGGAAGACTTCTATATCAATGCTTTTCTTCAAAAGGAGCTGGCATGGACTCATTTAAGGTAAGACAATAATAACGTTTTTTTAATTAAATGCGCTTTTCATGATAAGGTAAGCGTCGGAGTGAGAAGAGGTTTTAAAATAATTAGCGCGTGCTTGGCCATCCCGCAGGCTTCTGGTAAGCGCCGGAGTGACAGGAGGTTTTAAATTAATTAGCGCCCCTGCGGCTATTCAAGGAAATACGGTATTTTGAATGTTGCTGGGTCGGGTTTGGTTTTGAAATTGTATTGCATTATTATGGTATTTTTGTGTATTGTTTTCATTAAAAAAATAAATAAAATTAAAAAAATCGTTTTTGAATCGAGAATCGTGTTGAATTGAAAAAAAAAAATCGATTTTGAATCGAATCGTGACCCCAAGAATCGATTTTGAATCGAATCGTGGGACACCCAAAGATTCACAGCCCTAGTATATATTGTAACCCCCACATTCTTTATTTTCATGTACATTGTGGGTGTCACATTCAGTAAGTCCGTCATAACGTTTTTAGCATTCAATCAGACATTATTGGGATGTTTTGTATTAGTGTTCCTAAAAATCAGATATACGGGCCCCCAGACACATTTCTTTCCCCGAGTCAAAATAATTGCCCAGGCCTGCTTGAAGCGTTCCTTGTCAAATCTACCACCGTGTGTAAATGCTAACATCATACTTGAGTACTGCAGCAGATCTCACAGTAGCTGAGGGCCCCTGAGAGTTGATGGATGGATGCTGAACAAGACATCATTTGATTTATTTAATTGTAACCATCGTCATTGTCTATCCAAAATCTGCCCTGCGGAGTCCTCGCTAGTCCTTCCTGCCACTCACGCGATCACAGCCAAAGTCCAAAGAAGATGTGTAATTATTTGCATGTGTCCCATCAACACTTTCATCATCCTCCCTCCCGCTCAGGGCAACCCTCTAGAAATGAGATTGTGATCGCCGTCGCTGTTCTGCTGACACCAAGTTGTCACGGTGATCGGCGCGGAGGAGAAGACGCTTCCGGGAGACTGATATGGTTGGCAGGTTAAGGCTTCCCCCGCCTCGGGCCACTCACCTGTCATCTCAGGTGAACACTGGTGTCAGATGAGTGGATATGATGGGACTGTGACACACTGGACCCCCTTTGTGGTCCTCAGTCACAGGAACTAAGTATCAACTCAAGACTCTGATGGTCGATACCGATAGAATTACAGTAACAATAGGATCTTGACTCCATTCACTGGGTTATTATATACATTTGTACATGTTAATACGTAATATATGCTCAACATTGTGTCACGACCCACGTTTGTTGAAGCATGTCTGAAACAAAGCGTGTCATAGAATTATAAACTGGTGTTAGAAATCCCACAATTTAACGTGTTTTTATTTATTTTTTTAGTACATTTTCTTTTTCAGGCGTAGATTCTTAAAGGCCTACTGAAAGCCACTACTACCGACCACGCAGTCTGATAGTTTATTTATCAATGATGAAATCTTGACATTGCAACACATGCCAATACGGCCGGGTTAACTTATAAAGTGCAATTTTAAATTTCCCGGCAAACTTCCGGCTGAAAACGTCTATGTATGATGACGTTTGCGTGTGACGTCAATGGTTGAACCGGAAGTATTCGGACCCCATTGGATCCAATACAAAAAGCTCCGTTTTCATCACAAAATTCCACAGTATTCTGGACATCTGTGTTGGTGGATCTTTTGCAATTTGTTTAATGAACAATGAAGACTGCAAAGAAGAAAGCTGTAGGTGGGATCGGTGTATTAGCGGCTGGCTGCAGCAACACAACCAGGAGGACTTTGAGATGGATAGCAGACGCCCTATCCGCCGACCTCACCTTGACTTCCTCCGTCTCCGGGCCGCCGACCGCATCTGTGATCGGGTGAAGTCCTTCGTCGCTCCGTCGATCGCTGGAACGCAGGTGAGCACGGGTGTTGATGAGCAGATGAGGGCTGGCTGGCGTAGGTGGATAGCTAATGTTTTTAGTATAGTTTTGTCGAGGTCCCGTAGCTAAGTTAGCTTCAATGGCGTCGTTAGCAACAGCATTGTTAAGCTTCGACAGGCTGGAAAGCATTAACCGTGTATTTACATGTCCATGGTTTAGTAGTATTGTTGATTTTCTGTCTATCCTTCCAGTCAGGGGTTTATTTGTTTTGTTTCTATCTGCATTTAAGCACGATGCTATCACGTTAGCTCAGTAGCTAAAGAGCCTCGGCGATGTATTGTCGTGGAGATAAAAGTCACTGTGAATGTCCATTTCGCGTTCTCGACTCTCATTTTCAAGAGGATATAGTATCCGAGGTGGTTTAAAATACAAATCCATGACCCACAATAGAAAAAGGAGGGAGTGTGGAATCCAATGAGCCCTTGTACCTAAGTTACGGACAGAGCGAAAAAAGATACGTCCTGCACTGCACTCTAGTCCTTCACTCTCACGTTCCTCATCCACGAATCTTTCATCCTTGCTCAAATTAATGGGGTAATCGTCGCTTTCTCTGTCCGAATCGCTCTCGCTGCATTGTAAACAATGAGGAAATGTGAGGAGCCTTTCAACCTGCGACGTCACGCTACTTCCGGTACAGGCAAGGTTTTTTTTTATCA
This sequence comes from Entelurus aequoreus, assembly GCF_033978785.1. Classification (NCBI taxonomy): domain Eukaryota; kingdom Metazoa; phylum Chordata; class Actinopteri; order Syngnathiformes; family Syngnathidae; genus Entelurus; species Entelurus aequoreus. The sequence goes on from NC_084745.1 coordinate 11,901,031, forward strand.
GCGACCAAAAGTTGCGAACTTTATCGTCGATGTTCTTTACTAAATCCTTTCAGCAAAAATATGGCAATATCGCGAAATGATCAAGTATGACACATAGAATGGATCTGCTATACCCGTTTAAATAAAAAAAAATTCATTTCAGTAGGCCTTTAAACAGCAGCCCATTCAGGCTACGACGCCCTCTAGTGTTTGCTGTAACTCAGCACTGACACATTCAGTGCAGGTGCATTTGTGTGAGTCGCGGGTCTTTGTGCGCTTGCCACTTTGTTGTTGTGAGTGTTTTTTTTTTTTTTTAAGTTTCTCAGCCGCAGAAGAGCAGAAGTAGCGCATGTCCGTCAAAGTCGTGCTGATGTGATACGCCAGCACCGAAGTTCGCTCCCGACTCTGAAAGTGAGTCATTTAGCAGAACAAAAAAAGGAGTGGGCACATCTCGGTATGATTGACACTCACCTGTCAGTTGTCCGCGTCTTCTGAGCGAGGGTCTTCTTCTGCCTGAGCTGCTCAGCCCCCAAAGCGTCCGTCAGATCCACCTGTCAGTGATGAGGTGGGATCTGTGATGGTAAACCACGTTCACAGTCCGCTGCCCTGTCCCAGCCCCTCAGTGGTTCTCCATGACCACAAGCCACTGCAAATATGTCTCTCAACATGACTGAGCTTTCCGCAGATTGACGGGCGCTTGATGCGTCCTTTTCCCGCTTCGGCTGGACTGCAGGTCATCTTTCAGTCCACTCTTGAATCCCTGAGTGGAAATCAGTCAATGACTGCAGTTTGTACATGTTGCCATGTCTTAGCCACATCCTGATGACATATACCTATGACCCCTTAGTGATCAGACAGCTGTACAAAATGTAGAGTACAGTAACGCCTTCCTAAAGGTCGGACAAAATCCGAAGCTCATAGTCAATTAGTCCGATCTCGCCAGCCAATCAATCAATCAATGTTTATTTATATAGCCCTAAATCACAAGTGACAAGTGTCTCAAAGGGCTGCACAAGCCACAACGACATCCGCGGTACAGAGCCCACATAAGGGCAAGGAAAAACTCACCCCAGTGGGACGTCGGTGTGAATGACTATGGGAAACCTTGGAGAGGACCGCATATGTGGGTAACCCCCCCCCTCTAGGGGAGACCGAAAGCAATGGATGTCGAGTGGGTCTGACATAATATTGTGAAAGTCCAGTCCATAGTGGATCTAACATAATAGTGAGAGTCTGGGTCCATAGTGGGGCCAGCAGGAGACCATCCCGAGCGGAGACGGGTCAGCAGCGCAGAGATGTCCCCAACCGATGCACAGGCGAGCGGTCCACCCCGGGTCCCGACTCTGGACAGCCAGCACTTTATCCATGGTCACCGGACCTGTGTCCCCCCCTCCACAAGCGAGAAGGGGGTAGAAGAGAAAAGAAAAGAAACGGCAGATCAACTGGTCTAAAAAGGAGGTCTATTTAAAGGCTAGAGTATACAAATGAGTTTTAAGATGGGACTTTAATGCTTCTACTGAGGTAGCATCTCTAACTTTTACCGGGAGGGCATTCCATAGTACTGTAGTTCGTCTTCTATTCAGTCTTTTGTCTTCTACAGTATTTAGGCCTTTGTTTAGTTTTCTCCAGTATTTAGTCTTCCATTAGGTGTTTTGTCGTCTCCAGTATTTAGTCTTCTGTTTAGTTTTCTACAGTATTTAGTCTTCTATTAATTATTTTGTTTTGTCGTCTCCAGTATTTAGTCTTCTGTTTGATGTTTTGTTTAGTTGTCTCCAGTATTTAGTCTTTAGTTTAGTAATTTGTTTAGTAGTCTCCAGTATTTAGTCTTTAGTTTAGTAATTTGTTTAGTTGTCTCCAGTATTTAGTCTTCTGTTTAGGAATTTGTTTAATTGTCTCCAGTATTTAGTCTTCTGTTCAGTGTTTTGTTTAGTTTTCTCCAGTATTTAGTCTTCTGTTTAGTGTTTTGTTTAGTTGTCTCCAGTATTTAGTCTTCTGTTTGGTGTTTTGTTTAGTTTTCTCCAGTATTTAGTCTTCTGTTTAGTGTTTTGTTTAGTTGTCTCCAGTATTTAGTCTTCTGTTTAGTAATTTGTTTAGTTTTCTCCAGTATTTAGTCTTCTGTTTAGGAATTTGTTTAAGTGTCTCCAGTATTTAGTCTTCTGTTTAGTAATTTGTTTAGTTGTCTCCAGTATTTAGTCTTCTGTTTAGTGTTTTGTTTGTTTTTTTCCAGTATTTAGTCTTCTGTTTAGAAATTTTTTTAGTTGTCTCCAGTATTTAGTCTTCTGTTTAGTGTTTTGTTTAGTTGTCTCCAGTATTTAGTTTTCTGTTTAGTAATTTGTTTAGTTGTCTCCAGTATTTAGTCTTCTGTTTAGTGTTTTGTTTAGTTGTCTCCAGTATTTAGTCCTCTGTTTAGTAATTTGTTTAGTTGTCTCCAGTATTTAGTCTTCTGTTTAGTAATTTGTTTAGTTGTCTCGAGTATTTAATCTTCTGTTTAGTGTTTTGTTTAGTTTTCTCCAGTATTTAGTCTTCTGTTTAGTGTTTTGTTTTGTTTTCTCCAGTATTTAGTCTTCTGTTTAGTAATTTGTTTAGTTTTCTCCAGTATTTAGTCTTCTGTTTAGTGTTTTGTTTAGTTGTCTCCAGTATTTAGTCTTCTGTTTAGTGTTTTGTTTAGTTTTCTCCAGTATTTAGTCTTCTGTTTAGTGTTTTGTTTAGTTGTCTCCAGTATTTAGTCTTCTGTTTAGTGTTTTGTTTAGTTGTCTCCAGTATTTAGTCTTCTGTTCAGTGTTTTGTTTAGTTTTCTCCAGTATTTAGTCTTCTGTTTAGTGTTTTGTTTAGTTGTCTCCAGTATTTAGTCTTCTGTTTGGTGTTTTGTTTAGTTTTCTCCAGTATTTAGTCTTCTGTTTAGTGTTTTGTTTAGTTGTCTCCAGTATTTAGTCTTCTGTTTAGTGTTTTGTTTAGTTTTCTCCAGTATTTAGTCTTCTGTTTAGTGTTTTGTTTAGTTGTCTCCAGTATTTAGTCTTCTGTTTAGTGTTTTGTTTAGTTGTCTCCAGTATTTAGTCTTCTGTTCAGTGTTTTGTTTAGTTTTCTCCAGTATTTAGTCTTCTGTTTAGTGTTTTGTTTAGTTGTCTCCAGTATTTAGTCTTCTGTTTGGTGTTTTGTTTAGTTTTCTCCAGTATTTAGTCTTCTGTTTAGTGTTTTGTTTAGTTGTCTCCAGTATTTAGTCTTCTGTTTAGTCATTTGTTTAGTTTTCTCCAGTATTTAGTCTTCTGTTTAGGAATTTGTTTAAGTGTCTCCAGTATTTAGTCTTCTGTTTAGTGTTTTGTTTAGTATTCTCCAGTATTTAGTCTTCTGTTTAGTAATTTGTTTAGTTTTCTCCAGTATTTAGTCTTCTGTTTAGTGTTTTGTTTAGTTTTCTCCAGTATTTAGTCTTCTGTTTAGTGTTTTGTTTAGTTGTCTCCAGTATTTAGTCTTCTGTTTAGTGTTTTGTTTAGTTGTCTCCAGTATTTAGTCTTCTGTTTAGTGTTTTGTTTAGTTGTCTCCAGTATTTAGTCTTCTGTTTAGTGTTTTGTTTAGTTGTCTCCAGTATTTAGTCTTCTGTTAAGTAATTTGTTTAGTTGAATCCAGTATTTAGTCTTCTGTTTAGTGTTTTGTTTAGTTGTCTCCAGTATTTAGTCTTCTGTTTAGTAATTTGTTTAGTTGAATCCAGTATTTAGTCTTCTGTTTAGTGTTTTGTTTAGTTGTCTCCAGTATTTAGTCTTCTGTTTAGTAATTTGTTTAGTTGTCTCCAGTATTTAGTCTTCTGTTTAGTAATTTGTTTAGTTGTCTCCAGTATTTAGTCTTCTGTTTAGTGTTTTGTTTAGTTGTCTCCAGTATTTAGTCTTCTGTTTAGTAATTTGTTTAGTTGTCTCCAGTATTTAGTCTTCTGTTTAGTGTTTTGTTTAGTTGTCTCCAGTATTTAGTCTTCTGTTCAGTGTTTTGTTTAGTTTTCTCCAGTATTTAGTCTTCTGTTTAGTGTTTTGTTTAGTTGTCTCCAGTATTTAGTCTTCTGTTTAGTAATTTGTTTAGTTGTCTCCAGTATTTAGTCTTCTGTTTAGTGTTTTGTTTAGTTGTCTCCAGTATTTAGTCTTCTGTTCAGTGTTTTGTTTAGTTTTCTCCAGTATTTAGTCTTCTGTTTAGTGTTTTGTTTAGTTGTCTCCAGTATTTAGTCTTCTGTTTGGTGTTTTGTTTAGTTTTCTCCAGTATTTAGTCTTCTGTTTAGTGTTTTGTTTAGTTGTCTCCAGTATTTAGTCTTCTGTTTAGTAATTTGTTTAGTTGTCTCCAGTATTTAGTCTTCTGTTTAGTAATTTGTTTAGTTGTCTCCAGTATTTAGTCTTCTGTTTAGTAATTTGTTTAGTTGTCTCCAGTATTTAGTCTTCTGTTCAGTGTTTTGTTTAGTTTTCTCCAGTATTTAGTCTTCTGTTTAGTGTTTTGTTTAGTTGTCTCCAGTATTTAGTCTTCTGTTTGGTGTTTTGTTTAGTTTTCTCCAGTATTTAGTCTTCTGTTTAGTGTTTTGTTTAGTTGTCTCCAGTATTTAGTCTTCTGTTTAGTAATTTGTTTAGTTGTCTCCAGTATTTAGTCTTCTGTTTAGTAATTTGTTTAGTTGTCTCCAGTATTCAGTCTTCTGTTTAGCCGGCAGCATCTTTGATTCTCCAAATGAGAGTTGAAGTAGTGCTTGTGCGGAGTTATACAGCTTTTACAAAGAAGCTTCTAGTTTATTTTGGCCGAGCTGTCAGACATTTCCCACTCTAGTAATGAAGTTGGCTAAATGTTTCTGGTCTGGACATGCAAGCGCCTCTAAAGTACATAATGACATTCAGGACTATGATAATGAATTGAGTATAGTGGACTTGGATCTAAACATAAAGACACAACATGGCATCCTCCCGGTTGTGCTTTCTCCCGCTCTGGTGTGGCCAACTGTGTGAAGGATGCTCCCCACCCAAACTCTCTGTCCCATCTGCTCGCAGTAAGGCACAACATTTGTCAAAGTAGACTGGATAATGGCTTTGGCAGCCTTATTATAATCTCAGAATAATCTTCATTTGTCCACCCCTGGCGTCAGGACACTGGTGGGCTTTGGGAAGTCGGTCAGGACGCTTCAAGTGTCCTCCTTTTGGTTTTATTAGTTAGAGTCCAAAAGAAGTAAACGGTTGTTTTAGGAGATCAAACTGACAAATTGATCTCATCGATCTGCCGATTGACCCTTGACATACCGGTATTGTTAAAATTAACTTCATACCCCGAAAGAGTAAGCGGTAGAAAATGAATGGATGGGATTAATGAGATAAATGATTAGATAGTGCATTAATGTGCTTTGCCAGCTATTACTGTGTAGATAATGGAGCTGTGAATCTTTGGACAACTAACGATTCCATCCGGTTCCTCCAATTCCTGGGGTGACGAATCACTTCGGAATCCATTCTTGATTCAACTCAATTCTCGGAATCTATTAATTTTAATGAAACTTTCTAAAAACAGGTTACAGGTTAGAAAAGCTCCTTCTGGTTGCATAGAGATGGTCTAAAAACGTGTTAAAAAATTTATTTATAAAAAACACACACTTATATACACATTTTTCATACATATACACACGTGTGTGTGTGTGTGTGTGTGTGTGTGTGTGTGTGTGTGTGTGTGGAAATGTGTATATATATATTTTTTTTTTCAGTTCAGTTTCAGTTTATTTGGAACATGCATACAATGCAATGTAATGCATCACATATTTCCAGTTGTTTTATTACAACATGTCTGAAAAGGAGTAGGAAGAAGCTGAGCTTCTTTAATCCTACCCCTTTTCATACCATAGCACTTGTATCCCATTTCCTTGTTCTCTGTAACAGAACTAAATAAATAATATACCATAGTAAGTAAACAAATATTAAATACATAGATAAAAAAAACAAAAATTCATATGTGTGTGTGTGTGTATGTATGTGTGTGTGTATATATATATATATATATATATATATATATATATATATATATATATATATATATATATATATATATATATATATATATATATATATATATATATATATATATATATATACACACACACACACACAATCATTTGTATTTTTTTTTTTTTGAAATTATGAATCGATTTAGAATTGTGATCAATAGAATAAAAAAGTGTGCATTTCTAGTTGATAACTTTACATACATTTTTTATTTAAATTATTATTTTTCCACCTTTCCCATCTCTGTATATATGTATTGTTGCACATTCTCTATTAGAAAATGGCAACACTTTCAACAGAGAGCAAATATATTAAACATGGAGATGGTCTAAAAACTTATGTTAAAAAATGTATTTATAAAAAACACACATATATACACACATTTACATACATATATACATATACCCACCCATGTATTCATGTGTGTATGTATATATGTATATACACATATACAGGTATACACATACATATGTGTGTGTATATATATATCTATACATATATACATACACATACACACATGTATGAGTGTGTCTATATGCATCAGTGGCGTGCGGTGAGGTTAATGTCTGGTGAGGCACTGCATCATCACAGTCAGATTTACAAACATATGAACCCTAAATAGTATCTTATTCACCATGTGATTGGCAGCAGTTAACGGGTTATGTTTAAAAGCTCATACCAGCATTCTTTACACATACAAACTAGCACACAAAAAAGCACATTTAATAAAAAAAACATTATTATGGTCTTACCTTTCTTGCTGGACATCCAGCCTTTGTGTGTGTACCACGCCGTTTGAAAAGAACGAGTCTTCTGTCCCGAAGTCAAAAGCAAACCTTTTAGCTCCGGCGTTGGTCTACCTCTAATTATTACTCCTGCTTCCATTGAAAGTCCAGTTTAGAAAACTGTTTTATTTTACATATGTAATCCTCCATGTTTTTAATTAAAGTTCAGGCGAGAGGAAATAAAAAAACGCTGCACTTATTATTGCTAACTTTTTCTTTTTTTTTTTTTCTTCTGCGGCAAGGATTGATCTCTGGGATCACTACCGCCCTCTACCACCAGGAGGCCGGATTACTGCGAGCCTCAGACAGTACGTCTTTGGCAGCAGTTTTATGAATGCTCAGCTGAAAAAATACGTTACACACATACAGTTGTTGACAAAATAGACTGTACATTATATACCTCAGCTAACTAAACTATGGAAATGTATAATATAATTCATATAGCAATACAGTCTCACTGCACAGCAGGCCAGCAGTTAGCCGAGTCATTGCACACATTCCATGTTGAGGCACAAATCAGTGACGTGCCTCAACTGGCTGCTGATCACCGCACCATCCCTTCTCAGTATTTGAACGGCAAATGTGAAAATAAAAATAAAAATAATCTAAAACTGGTGAAGTTAAATGGAAAATAACTTTAGTATAATCACTGGATACATATAACAATTTAATTTTTTTTTTTTTCTTTTTACATTTTTTTTCTTTCCATGATGGCAGGTGAGGCCCCGCCTCCCCTGCCTCTAGTGACTGCACGCCACTGATATGTATATATACATATAGACACACACATATGTATGTGTGTATATGTATATATACATATATACATACACACATGTATATATGTGTGTGCATATATATATATATATATGTATTTAAATGTGTATATATGCGTGATTTTTATAAATACATTTTTAAAAATAAGGGACAAGCGGTAGAAAATGAATGGATGGATGGAAGTTTTTAGACACACACACACATGCATATAATTTTTTATTTTTAACGTTTTTTAATGACGATTTAGAATTGTGATGAATAGAATAAAAAGTGTGCACTTCTAGTAGATAACTTTGCAAATTTTTGAATTTTAATTTGTCACATTTATTTCAATATATATTTTTCCACTTTTTCCATTACAGTATATATGTATTGTTGCACATTCTCTATTAGAAAATGGCAACACGTTACACAGAGAGCAAATATATTAAACATGGAGATGGTCTAAAAACGTATTTAAAAAAAAAAGTATTTATAAAAAACTTTTATATACATATATACACACACACATGTATATATGTATGTAAAAGTCTGTATGTATGTGTTTTTTATGTATATATGTGTGTGTATATGTATATATGTATATATACACATACATATGTGTGTACATGTGTGTGTGTGTGTGTGTGTGTATATATATATATATATATATATATATATATATATATATATATATATATATATATGTATATATATATATATATATATATATATATATATATATATATATATATACACAGACATGCATATATCATTTTTATTTTAAAATTATTAAAATTAGGAATCGATTTAGAATTGTGATGAATAAAATAAAAAAAGTGTACACGTCTAGTAGATAACTTTGCATATTATTTAAAATTTTTAATTCGTCACATTTATTTCTAAATATATTTTTCCACTTTTTCCATCACTGTATATATGTATTGTTGCACGTTCTCTATTAGAAAATGGCAACACTTTAAACAGAGAGCAAATATATTAAACATGCAAACGTGGAGATTAAACATGCACATTAAATTAGCTCCGCTTCTCCCTACTCCTTTT
>NC_084745.1:11914611-11939611 GCF_033978785.1 Entelurus aequoreus
TTGTTGAAATGGAATGTTGGCCAAGCTCCAATGACCACCTGTGTCGCGAGGCACCACCCATTGGCACACCCAGTTCAGTCTTGAGGCATCTTTAACTTAAAAAAAGGTGTACGCCCCGTTTTTGAGCGTACGCACACTTAATACATGAGGCCCCTAATGATCATGGATCAATGTGTGTATATAAAAACAGTTTTTTCCTACTGCCCAGTACACAGTTTTGTCTTTAAAGGCCTACTGAAATGTGATTTTCTTATTTAAACGGGGATAGCAGGTCCATTCTATGTGTCATACTTGATCATTTCGCGATATTGCCATATTTTTGCTGAAAGGATTTAGTAGAGAACATCGACAATAAAGATAAAAAAAGCCTTGCCTGTACCGGAAGTAGCGTGACGTCACAGGTTGTGGAGCTCCTCACATCTGCACATTGTTTACAATCATGGCCACCAGCAGCGAGAGCGATTCGGACCGAGAAAGCGATGATTTCCCCATTAATTTGAGCGAGGATGAAAGATTCGTGGATGAGGAAAGTGAGAGTGAAGGACTAGAGGGCAGTGGAAGCGATTCAGATAGGGAAGATGCTGTGAGAGGCGGGTGGGACCTGATATTCAGCTGGGAATGACTAAAACAGTAAATAAACACACGACATACAGTATATATACTCTATTAGCCACAACACAACCAGGCTTATATTTAATATGCCACAAATTAATCGTGCATGACAAACACCTCCCCCCTCCCGTCCATATAACCCGCCAATACAAATCAAACACCCGCACAACACACTCAATCCCACAGCCCAAAGTACCGTTCACCTCCGCAAAGTACATACAGCAAATATATTTCCCCAAAGTTACGTACGTGACATGCACATAGCGGCACGCACGTACGGGCAAGCGATCAAATGTTTGGAAGCCGCAGCTACGTACTCACGGTACCGCATATCCAACTCAAAGTCCTCCTGGTAAGAGTCTCTGTTGTCCCAGTTCTCCACAGGCCAATAGTAAAGCTTGACTGTCATCTTTCGGGAATGTAAACAATGAAACACCGGCTACGTGTTTGTGTCGCTGCAGCCTGCCGCTAATACACCGCTTCCCACCTACAGCTTTCTTCTTTGCTGTCTCCATTGTTCATTAAACAAATTGCAAAAGATTCACCAACACAGATGTCCAGAATACTGTGGAATTTTGCGATGAAAACAGACGACTCAATAGCTGGCCCAAAATGTCCGCTACAATCCGTGACGTCAGGAGCAAACGTCATCATACCGAGACGTTTTCAGCAGGATATTTCGCGGGAAATTTAAAATTGCACTTTACTAATCTAACCCGGCCGTATTGGCATGTGTTGCAATGTTAAGATTTCATCATTGATATATAAACTATCAGACTGCGTGGTCGGTAGTAGTGGCTTTCAGTAGGCCTTTAAATAGCAACTACAGTGGGGTTATGAAGTAAACATCTGTTTTTGCTGACTGGTGCTTTTCAATCAAATTGTTTTGGATCCTGTAATTGCCTTTCGACACTAAAAAAGAACACTTATTTTTTCAATTACATATTTCCTATTTCCAAATAAAATTTATAATTTTTTTTTTTTTTTTCATTCTCATTCATGAAATGAAAATATGAGTGTTGATCAATATAGTGATATATTACATATTTACAATCTGTGCACCAAAACTAACATCGGTCAACAAATAACTTATTGGCTGATGTTTTACAAGGTTTAAAAAAGTAATTACATTTGGTGGTGATGATTATGTTATTGATGATGTTAATGATGCCTATGTTGATGTTGATGATGCTGATAATGGTGATGGTGATGTTATTGATGATGTTAATGATGCCTATGTTGATGTTGATGACGCTGATAATGGTGATGATTATGTTATTGATGATGTTAATGATGCCTATGTTGATGTTGATGACGCTGATAATGGTGATGGTGATGTTATTGATGATGTTAATGATGCCTATGTTGATGTTGATGACGCTGATAATGGTGATGGTGATGTTATTGATGTTAATGATGCCTATGTTGATGTTGATGACGCTGATAATGGTGATGGTGATGTTATTGATGATGTTAATGATGCCTATGTTGATGTTGATGACGCTGATAATGGTGATGGTGATGTTATTGATGATGTTAATGATGCCTATGTTGATGTTGATGACGCTGATAATGGTGATGGTGATGTTATTGATGATGTTAATGATGCCTATGTTGATGTTGATGACGCTGATAATGGTGATGGTGATGTTATTGATGATGTTAATGATGCCTATGTTGATGTTGATGACGCTGATAATGGTGATGGTAATGTTATTGATGATGTTAATGATGCCTATGTTGATGTTGATGACGCTGATAATGGTGATGGTGATGTTATTGATGATGTTAATGATGCCTATGTTGATGTTGATGACGCTGATAATGGTGATGGTGATGTTATTGATGATGTTAATGATGCCTATGTTTATGTTGATGACGCTGATAATGGTGATGGTGATGTTATTGATGATGTTAATGATGCCTATGTTGATGTTGATGACGCTGATAATGGTGATGGTGATGTTATTGATGATGTTAATGATGCCTATGTTGATGTTGATGACGCTGATAATGGTGATGGTGATGTTATTGATGATGTTAATGATGCCTATGTTGATGTTGATGACGCTGATAATGGTGATGGTGATGTTATTGATGATGTTAATGATGCCTATGTTGATGTTGATAACGCTGATAATGGTGATGGTGATGTTATTGATGATGTTAATGATGCCTATGTTGATGTTGATGACGCTGATAATGGTGATGGTGATGTTATTGATGATGTTAATGATGCCTATGTTGATGTTGATGACGCTGATGATGGTGATGTTATTGATGATGTTAATGATGCCTATGTTGATGTTGATGACGCTGATAATGGTGATGGTGATGTTATTGATGATGTTAATGATGCCTATGTTGATGTTGATGACGCTGATAATGGTGATGGTGATGTTATTGATGATGTTAATGATGCCTATGTTGATGTTGATGACGCTGAAAATGGTGATGGTGATGTTATTGATGATGTTAATGATGCCTATGTTGATGTTGATGACGCTGATAATGGTGATGGTGATGTTATTGATGATGTTAATGATGCCTATGTTGATGTTGATGACGCTGATAATGGTGATGTTGATCGTTATTGATGATGATGGTGATGATTATGTTATTGATGATGTTAATGATGCCTATGTTGATGTTGATGACGCTGATAATGGTGATGGTGATGTTATTGATGATGTTAATGATGCCTATGTTGATGTTGATGACGCTGATAATGGTGATGGTGATGTTATTGATGTATTAATGATGCCTATGTTGATGTTGATGACGCTGATAATGGTGATGGTGATGTTATTGATGATGTTAATGATGCCTATGTTGATGTTGATGACGCTGATAATGGTGATGTTGATCGTTATTGATGATGATGGTGATGATTGTTATTGATGATGTTAATGATGCCTATGTTGATGTTAATGACGCTGATAATGGTGACGTTGATCATTATTGATGATGATGGTGATGATTATGTTATTGATGATGTTAATGATGCCTATGTTGATGTTAATGACGCTGATAATGGTGATGTTGATCGTTATTGATGATGGTGATGATGAGAATGTTGATGTTGTTGTTGATGTGATGATGAAGTTATTGATGATGGTGATAGTGACGATGTTGATGATGTTATTGATGATAATGATGAAGTTATTGATGATGTGATGGTGGTGATGGTTATGATTGTTATTGATGATGGTGATAATGATGCCTATGTTGATGTTGATGATGCTGATAATGGTGATGTTGATTGTTATTGGTGATGATGTTGATGTTGTTGATGATGGTGATTATGATGAAGTTATTCATGATGGTGATGATGTTGATGGTGATGATGATGCGGATAATGGTGATGTTGATTGTTGTCATTGATGATGGTGATGTTGATGATTATGTTGTTATTGATGATGTTGATGATGATGACGCTGATAATGTTGATGTTGATTATGTTGATGGTGATGTTGATTACGTTATTGATGACGGTGATGATGTTGATGATGCTGTTATTGATGATGGTGATGATGATGATGATGTTGATGATGCTGTTATTGATGATGGTGATGTTGATGATGGTGATGATGTTGATGATGATGCGGATAATGGTGATGTTGATTATGTTGTCATTGATGATGGTGATGTTGGTGATGTTGATGATTATGTTGTTATTGATGATGTTGATAATGATGATGCTGATAATGGTGATGTTGATTATGTTGATGGTGATGTTGATTATGTTATTGATGACGGTGATGATGATGATGATGCGGATAATGGTGATGTTGATTATGTTATTGATGATGGTGATGATTATGGTGTTATTGATGATGTTGATGATGATGACGCTGATAATGGTGATGTTGATTATGTTGATGGTGATGTTGATTATGTTATTGATGACGATGATGATGTTGTTATTGATGATGGTGATGATAATGTTATTGGTGATGATGATGCGGATAATGGTGAGGTTGATTATGTTATTGATGGTGGTGATGATTATGTTGTTGTTGATGATGATGACGCTGATAATGGTGATGATTATGTTGACGATGGTGATGTTGATTGTTATTGATGACGGTGATGTTGATGTTGTTATTGATGATGGTGATGATGATGATGATGTTATTGATGATGGTGATGATGTTGATGGTGATGATGATGCGGATAATGGTGATGTTGATTATGTTATTGATGATGGTGTTTTGGGTGATTTTGATGATGATTATTATGTTGTTATTGATGATGATGATGACACTGATAATGGTGATGTTGATTGTTATTAATGTTGGTGATGATGATGCTGTTATTTATGATGGTGATGTTATTTTTGAGGATGTTGATGTTGTTGTTGATGATGGCGATGTTGCTGATGATACTGACTGAGATGATGGTGATGGGGATGATGTTGATGATATTGATTATATTGATGATGTTGATGAAAATGTTGATAATGTTGTTGATAGTGATGTTTGATGACGGTGATAGTGATGACCTTGGTGACGATGTTATTGACGATGGTATTGATGCTGATGATGGTGTGGATGATAATGATTGGATGATGTTGATATTGATGATGATGCCGATGGTGGTATTGATGCTGATGATGATATTGATGGTGATTTTGATGATGATGCTCATAAAGATGGTGGTGATGATTATGTTGATGACGAAGAAGAGTGTCTTTTATGGGTAGCCACTTCACATAGTAAATGCACTTTATGAGGCAGCACAGAATGATAATGGTTGTATGAGGATGATTGTGTAGCCATTTTACTGTTTTTTTATTTATTATTGTATAACTGAATGTCTCTCGCTGCGAGCCAAAAGTACGTGCGGGGACAAATAAAGAAATCTATTTGAGTCTATTCTCCACCGAGTGTGCACCAACGCATCCCAAAGTCCAAACAAGGGAAGGGGGGCGGATCCAAGTGGGAAGTTCTGGGCCGGCGGGTCGGGGCTGCCTTGTGCAGGTCACGGTTTCACTTGTGGCTATTAATGTGGGTGGGGCTTATGTGTGTGTGTGTGTGTGTGTGTGTGATGGCCATGGTGAGCAGCAAGAAATCACCTTGACGGGGCCTCTACTGTAAATCATGTTCATATTTAATGACTTCTTCACAAGATGCTGGTCAAGCAGTTGTTTATTTTTGAGTTTAGTTTTACCGCACAATAACCAAGTCTCCAGCTCGACGACATGCTGTGATCTTCCCGGGTCCTACCTGAGTCCTGTCTATTTTTTGTTCATATTCACACATCAATGTGATCAAGAAAGGCCCGACGCTTTTGGCAAAGAGATGGCGGCGCGCTGTCTATCTTTAATCACCTCCCACATCGTGTGGCCACGCTGCCAAGTACGGTGCAGGCAGTCTGAAGACAATTAGTGGCAAATAACTCATAATAAGATAATTGGACTTTCTGGAAGGAGAAAGTGGCGTTCCAAAAAGTGTCACGAGTGGATTTGATTATATGCAATTCCTAAAGTAGTCAGAGGAGGGCAGTATTCAAGTAGAAACCAAGTGTGTGCGTCCTTGTTTACATGTCAGCTGTGTGTGTGTGTGTGTGTGTGTGTGTGTGTGTGTGTGTGTGTGTGTGTGTGTGTGTGTGTGTGTGTGTGTGTGTGTGTGTGTGTGTGTGTGTGTGTGTGTGTGTGTGTGTGTGTGTGTGTGTGTGTGTGTGTGTGTGTGTGTGTGTGTGTGTGTGTGTGTGTGTGTATAGGTCACCAGTCTGCTGGTCGCCATTGCAGCAGCACAGACATTATGCAAATGAGGACAGTGATTATGTTAATTATTAGGCGTCCAATTCAATGATGCTGAGCTTACATGATCATGAACACCATCACAACATTGCAAATTACATAAATAGTTAGCATACGCCTCTTAATGCAGCCATTAGCTTCCATATGCTTTTAGATCCAAGTGCTGTTTTTATGAGCTTTTTTTGTGTCCAATGCTTGCATTTTCATGCTGTAGACAGTTGAAGCTTCATAACAGACGTTTATTGTGTGTTTATATGAAGAAGAGAGCTCTTTAAAAGTTGTTTTAGGGTCCTTTTTTAAAGCAAAAGTGTAAATAGTTGGCCATGCATGTTCATGTAATTGAGATGAGCATTTATGGAGCTCACTAATTGGTCTGCCACTTACTAAGTGGCATTACGGTAATAAGTGTGCATTATTACATTAGTAGAGCATCACTCAGACATTTGCACAGGCTTGTATAACATTAAGCTATTAACTAGCAACCTAATAAATGGAATCACTACAACTTTTCAAAATGCTACTTAGAGGATCTTTGACTGCAGTTTTTTTTAATGATCGTTCCCAAGCATTGTTGCACATAGTCTCTTTGACAGCCATCTTTGCATATTTGACGATCTTCGACAAAAATTTTACCCATGAAATGTTTGATCAGTGTTTTTGCATTTAAAGCATCTTTGACTGACATTTTTGCATATAGAGGATCTTTGACTGCAGTTTTTTTTAAATGTCTTTACCAAGCATTTTGCACATAGTCTCTTTGACAGCCATCTTTGCATATTTGAGGATCTTCGACAAAAATGTTACCCATGAAATGTTTGATCAGTGTTTTTGCATTTAAAGCATCTTTGACTGGCATTTTTGCATATAGAGGATCTTTGACTGCAGTTTTTTTTAAATGTCTTTACCAAGCATTTTGCACATAGTCTCTTTGACAGCTATTTTTGCATATTTGTGGATCTTCGACAAAAATTTTACCCATGAAATGTTTGATCAGTGTTTTTGCATTTAAAGCATCTTTGACTGGCATTTTTGCATATAGAGGATCTTTGACTGCAGTTTTTTTTTTAAATATTGATCTTTCCCAGGCATTTTTGCACATAGTCTCTTTGACAGCTATTTTTGCATATTTGTGGATCTTCGACAAAAATTTTACCCATGAAATGTTTGATCAGTGTTTTTGCATTTAAAGGATCTTTGACTGGCATTTTTGCATATAGAGGATCTTTGACTGCAGTTTTGTTTTAAATATTGATCTTTACCAAGCATTTTGCACATAGTCTCTTTGACAGCCATTTATGCTTATTAGAGGATCTTCGACAGAAATTTTACCCGTGAAATGTTTAATCAGTGTTTTTGGATTTAAAGCATCTTTGACTGGCATTTTTGCATATAGAGGATCTTTGACTGCAGTTTTTTTTTAAAATATATATCTTTACCAAGCATTGTTGCACATAGTCTCTTTGACAGCCATTTATGCTTATTAGAGGATCTTCGACAAAAATTTTACCCGTGAAATGTTTAATCAGTGTTTTTGGATTTAAAGCATCTTTGACTGGCATTTTTGCATATAGAGGATCTTTGAGTGCAGTTTTTTTTTAAATATATACCTTTACCAAGCATTGTTGCACATAGTCTCTTTGATAGCCATTTTTGCATATTTGAGGATCTTCGACAAAAATTTTACCCATGAAATGTTTGATCAGCGTTTTTGCATTTAAAGCATCTTTGACTGGCATTTTTGCATATAGAGGATCTTTGACTGCACTTTTGTTTTAAATATTGATCTTTACCAAGCATTTTGCACATAGTCTCTTTGACAGCCATTTTTGCTTATTAGAGGATCTTCGACAAAAATTTTTACCCGTGAAATGTTTGATCAGTGTTTTTGGATTTAAAGCATCTTTGACTGGCATTTTTGCATATAGAGGATCTTTGACTGCAGTTTTGTTTTAAATATTGATCTTTACCAAGCATTTTGCACATAGTCTCTTTGACAGCCATTTTTGCATATTTGAGGATCTTCGACAAAAATTTTACCCATGAAATGTTTGATCAGTGTTTTTGCATTTAAAGCATCTTTGACTGGCATTTTTGCATATAGAGGATCTTTGACTGCAGTTTTTTTTAAATGTCTTTACCAAGCATTTTGCACATAGTCTCTTTGACAGCCATTTTTGCATATTTGAGGATCTTAGACAAAAATTTTACCCATGAAATGTTTGATCAGCGTTTTTGCATTTAAAGCATCTTTGACTGGCATTTCTGCATATAGAGGATCTTTGACTGCACTTTTGTTTTAAATATTGATCTTTACCAAGCATTTTGCACATAGTCTCTTTGACAGCCATTTTTGCTTATTAGAGGATCTTCGACAAAATTTTTTACCCGTGAAATGTTTGATCAGTGTTTTTGGATTTAAAGCATCTTTGACTGGCATTTTTGCATATAGAGGATCTTTGACTGCAGTTTTGTTTTAAATATTGATCTTTACCAAGCATTTTGCACATAGTCTCTTTGACAGCCATTTTTGCTTATTAGAGGATCTTTGACAAAAATTTTACCCGTGAAATGTTTCATCAGCGTTTTTGCATTTAAAGCATCTTTGACTGGCATTTTTGCATATAGAGGATCTTTGACTGCACTTTTGTTTTAAATATTGATCTTTACCAAGCATTTTGCACATAGTCTCTTTGACAGCCATTTTTGCATATTTGAGGATCTTCGACAAAAATTTTACCCATGAAATGTTTGATCAGCGTTTTTGCATTTAAAGCATCTTTGACTGGCATTTTTGCATATAGAGGATCTTTGACTGCACTTTTGTTTTAAATATTGATCTTTACCAAGCATTTTGCACATAGTCTCTTTGACAGCCATTTTTGCTTATTAGAGGATCTTCGACAAAAATTTTTACCCGTGAAATGTTTGATCAGTGTTTTTGGATTTAAAGCATCTTTGACTGGCATTTTTGCATATAGAGGATCTTTGACTGCAGTTTTGTTTTAAATATTGATCTTTACCAAGCCTTTTGCACATAGTCTCTTTGACAGCCATTTTTGCTTATTAGAGGATCTTTGACAAAAATTTTACCCGTGAAATGTTTCATCAGCGTTTTTGCATTTAAAGCATCTTTGACTGGCATTTTTGCATATAGAAGATCTTTGACTGCACTTTTGTTTTAAATATTGATCTTTACCAAGCATTTTGCACATAGTCTCTTTGACAGCCATTTTTGCTTATTAGAGGATCTTCGACAACATTTTTTACCCGTGAAATGTTTGATCAGTGTTTTTGGATTTAAAGCATCTTTGACTGGCATTTTTGCATATAGAGGATCTTTGACTGCAGTTTTGTTTTAAATATTGATCTTTACCAAGCATTTTGCACATAGTCTCTTTGACAGCCATTTTTGCTTATTAGAGGATCTTTGACAAAAATGTTACCCGTGAAATGTTTCATCAGCGTTTTTGCATTTAAAGCATCTTTGACTGGCATTTTTGCATATAGAGGATCTTTGACTGCACTTTTGTTTTAAATATTGATCTTTACCAAGCATTTTGCACATAGTCTCTTTGACAGCCATTTTTGCTTATTAGAGGATCTTCGACAAAAATGTTTACCCGTGAAATGTTTGATCAGTGTTTTTGGATTTAAAGCATCTTTGACTGGCATTTTTGCATATAGAGGATCTTTGACTGCAGTTTTGTTTTAAATATTGATCTTTACCAAGCATTTTGCACATAGTCTCTTTGACAGCCATTTTTGCTTATTAGAGGATCTTCGACAAAAATTTTACCCGTGAAATGTTTGATCAGCGTTTGTGGATTTAAAGCATCTTTGACTGGCATTTTTGCATATAGACGATCTTTGACTGCAGTTTTTTTTTTAAATATTGATCTTTACCAAGCATTTTTGCACATAGTCTCTTTGACAGCCATTTTTGCATATTTGAGGATCTTCGACAAAAATTTTACCCATGAAATGTTTGATCAGCGTTTTTGCATTTAAAGCATCTTTGACTGGCATTTTTGCATATAGAGGATCTTTGACTGCACTTTTGTTTTAAATATTGATCTTTACCAAGCATTTTGCACATAGTCTCTTTGACAGCCATTTTTGCTTATTAGAGGATCTTCGACAAAAATTTTTACCCGTGAAATGTTTGATCAGTGTTTTTGGATTTAAAGCATCTTTGACTGGCATTTTTGCATATAGAGGATCTTTGACTGCAGTTTTTTTTTAAATATATATCTTTACCAAGCATTTTTGCACATAGTCTGTTTGACAGCCATTTTTGCATATTTGAGGATCTTCAACAAAAATTTTACCCATGAAATGTTTGATCAGCGTTTTTGCATTTAAAGCATCTTTGACTGGCATTTTTGCATATAGAGGATCTTTGACTGCACTTTTGTTTTAAATATTGATCTTTACCAAGCATTTTGCACATAGTCTCTTTGACAGCCATTTTTGCTTATTAGAGGATCTTCGACAAAAATTTTTACCCGTGAAATGTTTGATCAGTGTTTTTGGATTTAAAGCATCTTTGACTGGCATTTTTGCATATAGAGGATCTTTGACTGCAGTTTTGTTTTAAATATTGATCTTTACCAAGCATTTTGCACATAGTCTCTTTGACAGCCATTTTTGCTTATTAGAGGATCTTTGACAAAAATTTTACCCGTGAAATGTTTCATCAGCGTTTTTGCATTTAAAGCATCTTTGACTGGCATTTTTGCATATAGAGGATCTTTGACTGCACTTTTTTTTAAAATATTGATCTTTACCAAGCATTTTGCACATAGTCTCTTTGACAGCCATTTTTGCATATTTGAGGATCTTCGACAAAAATTTTACCCATGAAATGTTTGATCAGCGTTTTTGCATTTAAAGCATCTTTGACTGGCATTTTTGCATATAGAGGATCTTTGACTGCACTTTTGTTTTAAATATTGATCTTTACCAAGCATTTTGCACATAGTCTCTTTGACAGCCATTTTTGCTTATTAGAGGATCTTCGACAAAATTTTTTACCCGTGAAATGTTTGATCAGTGTTTTTGGATTTAAAGCATCTTTGACTGGCATTTTTGCATATAGAGGATCTTTGACTGCAGTTTTTTTTTTAAATATATATCTTTACCAAGCATTTTTGCACATAGTCTCTTTGACAGCCATTTTTGCATATTTGAGGATCTTCGACAAAAATTTTACCCATGAAATGTTTGATCAGCGTTTTTGCATTTAAAGCATCTTTGACTGGCATTTTTGCATATAGAGGATCTTTGACTGCACTTTTGTTTTAAATATTGATCTTTACCAAGCATTTTGCACATAGTCTCTTTGACAGCCATTTTTGCTTATTAGAGGATCTTCGACAAAAATTTTTACCCGTGAAATGTTTGATCAGTGTTTTTGGATTTAAAGCATCTTTGACTGGCATTTTTGCATATAGAGGATCTTTGACTGCAGTTTTGTTTTAAATATTGATCTTTACCAAGCATTTTGCACATAGTCTCTTTGACAGCCATTTTTGCTTATTAGAGGATCTTTGACAAAAATTTTACCCGTGAAATGTTTCATCAGCGTTTTTGCATTTAAAGCATCTTTGACTGGCATTTTTGCATATAGAGGATCTTTGACTGCACTTTTGTTTTAAATATTGATCTTTACCAAGCATTTTGCACATAGTCTCTTTGACAGCCATTTTTGCTTATTAGAGGATCTTCGACAAAAATTTTTTACCCGTGAAATGTTTGATCAGTGTTTTTGGATTTAAAGCATCTTTGACTGGCATTTTTGCATACAGAGGATCTTTGACTGCAGTTTTGTTTTAAATATTGATCTTTACCAAGCATTTTGCACATAGTCTCTTTGACAGCCATTTTTGCTTATTAGAGGATCTTCGACAAAAAATTTTTACCCGTGAAATGTTTGATCAGTGTTTTTGGATTTAAAGCATCTTTGACTGGCATTTTTGCATACAGAGGATCTTTGACTGCAGTTTTGTTTTAAATATTGATCTTTACCAAGCATTTTGCACATAGTCTCTTTGACAGCCATTTTTGCATAATAGAGGATCCATCCATCCATTTTCTACAGCTTGTCCCGTTCGGGGTCGCGGGGGGTCGCTGGAGCCTATCTCAGCTGCATTCGGGCGGAAGGCGGGGTACACCCTGGACAAGTCGCATATTGATGTTTACCAAGCATTTTTGCACATAGTCTCTTTGACAGCCATTTTTGCATATTAGAGGATCTTCGACCAAAATGTTACCCATACAATGTTTGACAAGCGTTTTTGCATTTAAAGCATCTTTGTCTGGCCTTATTGCATATAGAGGATCTTGGACTGCTGTTTTTTTTTAAATATATATCTTTACCAAGCATTTTGCACATAGTCTCTTTGACAGCCATTTTTGCATATTTGAGGATCTTCGACAAAAATTTTACCCATGAAATGTTTGATCAGCGTTTTTGCATTTAGAGCATCTTTGACTGGCATTATTGCATGTGGAGGATCTTTGACTGCTGTTTTTTTTTTTTTTTTAATATTGATCTTTACCAAGCATTTTGCACATAGTCTCTTTGACAGCCATTTTTGCTTATTAGAGGATCTTTGACAAAAATGTTACCCGTGAAATGTTTCATCAGCGTTTTTGCATTTAAAGCATCTTTGACTGGCATTTTTGCATATAGAGGATCTTTGACTGCACTTTTGTTTTAAATATTGATCTTTACCAAGCATTTTGCACATAGTCTCTTTGACAGCCATTTTTGCTTATTAGAGGATCTTCGACAAAAATGTTTACCCGTGAAATGTTTGATCAGTGTTTTTGGATTTAAAGCATCTTTGACTGGCATTTTTGCATATAGAGGATCTTTGACTGCAGTTTTGTTTTAAATATTGATCTTTACCAAGCATTTTGCACATAGTCTCTTTGACAGCCATTTTTGCTTATTAGAGGATCTTCGACAAAAATTTTACCCGTGAAATGTTTGATCAGCGTTTGTGGATTTAAAGCATCTTTGACTGGCATTTTTGCATATAGACGATCTTTGACTGCAGTTTTTTTTTTAAATATTGATCTTTACCAAGCATTTTTGCACATAGTCTCTTTGACAGCCATTTTTGCATATTTGAGGATCTTCGACAAAAATTTTACCCATGAAATGTTTGATCAGCGTTTTTGCATTTAAAGCATCTTTGACTGGCATTTTTGCATATAGAGGATCTTTGACTGCACTTTTGTTTTAAATATTGATCTTTACCAAGCATTTTGCACATAGTCTCTTTGACAGCCATTTTTGCTTATTAGAGGATCTTCGACAAAAATTTTTACCCGTGAAATGTTTGATCAGTGTTTTTGGATTTAAAGCATCTTTGACTGGCATTTTTGCATATAGAGGATCTTTGACTGCAGTTTTTTTTTAAATATATATCTTTACCAAGCATTTTTGCACATAGTCTGTTTGACAGCCATTTTTGCATATTTGAGGATCTTCAACAAAAATTTTACCCATGAAATGTTTGATCAGCGTTTTTGCATTTAAAGCATCTTTGACTGGCATTTTTGCATATAGAGGATCTTTGACTGCACTTTTGTTTTAAATATTGATCTTTACCAAGCATTTTGCACATAGTCTCTTTGACAGCCATTTTTGCTTATTAGAGGATCTTCGACAAAAATTTTTACCCGTGAAATGTTTGATCAGTGTTTTTGGATTTAAAGCATCTTTGACTGGCATTTTTGCATATAGAGGATCTTTGACTGCAGTTTTGTTTTAAATATTGATCTTTACCAAGCATTTTGCACATAGTCTCTTTGACAGCCATTTTTGCTTATTAGAGGATCTTTGACAAAAATTTTACCCGTGAAATGTTTCATCAGCGTTTTTGCATTTAAAGCATCTTTGACTGGCATTTTTGCATATAGAGGATCTTTGACTGCACTTTTTTTTAAAATATTGATCTTTACCAAGCATTTTGCACATAGTCTCTTTGACAGCCATTTTTGCATATTTGAGGATCTTCGACAAAAATTTTACCCATGAAATGTTTGATCAGCGTTTTTGCATTTAAAGCATCTTTGACTGGCATTTTTGCATATAGAGGATCTTTGACTGCACTTTTGTTTTAAATATTGATCTTTACCAAGCATTTTGCACATAGTCTCTTTGACAGCCATTTTTGCTTATTAGAGGATCTTCGACAAAATTTTTTACCCGTGAAATGTTTGATCAGTGTTTTTGGATTTAAAGCATCTTTGACTGGCATTTTTGCATATAGAGGATCTTTGACTGCAGTTTTTTTTTTAAATATATATCTTTACCAAGCATTTTTGCACATAGTCTCTTTGACAGCCATTTTTGCATATTTGAGGATCTTCGACAAAAATTTTACCCATGAAATGTTTGATCAGCGTTTTTGCATTTAAAGCATCTTTGACTGGCATTTTTGCATATAGAGGATCTTTGACTGCACTTTTGTTTTAAATATTGATCTTTACCAAGCATTTTGCACATAGTCTCTTTGACAGCCATTTTTGCTTATTAGAGGATCTTCGACAAAAATTTTTACCCGTGAAATGTTTGATCAGTGTTTTTGGATTTAAAGCATCTTTGACTGGCATTTTTGCATATAGAGGATCTTTGACTGCAGTTTTGTTTTAAATATTGATCTTTACCAAGCATTTTGCACATAGTCTCTTTGACAGCCATTTTTGCTTATTAGAGGATCTTTGACAAAAATTTTACCCGTGAAATGTTTCATCAGCGTTTTTGCATTTAAAGCATCTTTGACTGGCATTTTTGCATATAGAGGATCTTTGACTGCACTTTTGTTTTAAATATTGATCTTTACCAAGCATTTTGCACATAGTCTCTTTGACAGCCATTTTTGCTTATTAGAGGATCTTCGACAAAAATTTTTTACCCGTGAAATGTTTGATCAGTGTTTTTGGATTTAAAGCATCTTTGACTGGCATTTTTGCATACAGAGGATCTTTGACTGCAGTTTTGTTTTAAATATTGATCTTTACCAAGCATTTTGCACATAGTCTCTTTGACAGCCATTTTTGCTTATTAGAGGATCTTCGACAAAAAATTTTTACCCGTGAAATGTTTGATCAGTGTTTTTGGATTTAAAGCATCTTTGACTGGCATTTTTGCATACAGAGGATCTTTGACTGCAGTTTTGTTTTAAATATTGATCTTTACCAAGCATTTTGCACATAGTCTCTTTGACAGCCATTTTTGCATAATAGAGGATCCCTCCATCCATTTTCTACAGCTTGTCCCGTTCGGGGTCGCGGGGGGTCGCTGGAGCCTATCTCAGCTGCATTCGGGCGGAAGGCGGGGTACACCCTGGACAAGTCGCATATTGATGTTTACCAAGCATTTTTGCACATAGTCTCTTTGACAGCCATTTTTGCATATTAGAGGATCTTCGACCAAAATGTTACCCATACAATGTTTGACAAGCGTTTTTGCATTTAAAGCATCTTTGTCTGGCCTTATTGCATATAGAGGATCTTGGACTGCTGTTTTTTTTTAAATATATATCTTTACCAAGCATTTTGCACATAGTCTCTTTGACAGCCATTTTTGCATATTTGAGGATCTTCGACAAAAATTTTACCCATGAAATGTTTGATCAGCGTTTTTGCATTTAGAGCATCTTTGACTGGCATTATTGCATGTGGAGGATCTTTGACTGCTGTTTTTTTTTTTTTTTTAATATTGATCTTTACCAAGCATTTTTGCACATAGTCTCTTTGACAGCCATTTTTGCATATTAGAGGATTTTGACAAAAATGTTACCCATACAATGTTTGACAAGCGTTTTTGCATTTAAAGCATCTTTGACTGGCATTATTGCATTTAGAGGATCTTTGACTGCTGTTTTTTTTAAAATAATAATCTTTCCCAAGCTGTCTCTTTGACAGCCATTTTTGCTTATTAGAGGATGTTCGACAAAAATTTTACCCGGGAAATGTTTGATCAGGGTTTTTGCATTTAAAGCATCTTTGACTGGAATTATTGCATGTAGAGGATCTTTGACTGCTGTTTTTTTTATTTAAATATTGATCTTTCCCAAGCATTTTTGCAGATAGTCTCTTTGACAGCCATTTTCGCATTTCAGAGGATCTTTGACAAACATTTTACCCATGAAATGGCGCAGACAATCTTTGCCGAAAGTTTTTGCGCAAAGATGATCTTCAACTAGCATTTTTGCACGGAAGATCTATGACTAACATTTTCACAGATAATCTTTGACAAGCATGTTTGCATAGAGATGATCTTTGACTTGTTTTTTTCCACACCCAGGGTCTTTGAGTAAGGTATTTGTGTGTAGTGGGTTTAGATGAGAATGTTTGACTAGTATTTTGCAAATAGAGGATCTTTGACTAGCCTTTTTTTTTTTCCTATAGAGGATCTTTGACGATAATTTTTGACTAGTGGTTTTCCTATAGATAATCTCTGGCGAGTATCTTTGACTAGTTTTTTTCAATATAGAGGATTTTTGACAGGGATCTTTGACTAGTATTTTTGCATATAGAGTATATTTTACTGGTGTTTTTTCACATAGAGGACTTTTGAGGAGGATATTTGACCAGTGTTTTTCAATATAGAGGATTTTTAACAAGGATCTTGAACTAGTATTTTTGCATTTGCATCTTTGACTTTCACTGTGCCTATAGAGAATTGTTGACTAGTGTTTTTGCATATTGAGTATTATTGACTATTCTTTTCCACATATAGGATCTTTGATTAGTGATTTTCTTTAAAAAGCATATAAGCATTAAACATATATTTTGCAATGTCATTGACAAAAAATGCAATGACAAAAAAGCCCATTTTATTATATTCTTCCATATAGAGGATCTTTGACTGGTGTTTTTGCATTTAGTGGATCTTTGACTGGTGTTTTTGCATTTAGAGGATCTTTCACTGGTGTTATTGCTCAGACAGGCTCTTTAACTGGTGTTTTTGCATATAGATCTTTGACTGGTGTTTTTGCATTTAGAAGATCTTTGACTGGTGTTTTAGCATTTCGAATATTTTTGACTGGTATTATTGCATTTAGAGGATCTTTGACTGGTGTTTTTGTATTTGGAGGATCTTTGACGAGTGTTTTTGCATTTACAATATCTGACTGGT
Organism: Entelurus aequoreus; assembly: GCF_033978785.1. NCBI lineage: Eukaryota > Metazoa > Chordata > Actinopteri > Syngnathiformes > Syngnathidae > Entelurus > Entelurus aequoreus. Next base: position 11,932,146 of record NC_084745.1, read on the forward strand.
GCTTTTGCATTTAGAAAATCTTTAACTAGTGTTTTTGCATTTAGAAGATATTTGACTAGTGTTTTTACATTTACAAGATCTTTGACTGGTGTTTTTGCATTTAGAGGATCTTTGACTGGTATTTTAGCATATAGAGGTTCTTTGACTGGTGTTTTTGCATATAGAGGATATTTGACTAGTGTTTTTGCATTTATAAGATCTTTGACTAGTGTTTTTGCATATAGAAGAACTTTGACTAGTGTTTTTGCATTTAGAAGATCTTTGACTAGTGGTTTTGGATTTAGAGGATCTTTGACTGGTATTTTAGCATATAAAGGATCTTTGACTGGTGTTTTTGCATATAGAGAATATTTGACTATAGTGTTTTTGCATTTATAAGATCTTTGACTAGTGTTTTTGCATTTAGAAGATATTTGACTAGTGTTTTTACATTTACAAGATCTTTGACTGGTGTTTTTGCATTTAGAGGATCTTTGACTGGTATTTTAGCATATAGAGGATCTTTGACTGGTGTTTTTGCATATAGAGGATATTTGACTAGTGTTTTTGCATTTATAAGATCTTTGACTAGTGTTTTTGCATATAGAAGAACTTTGACTAGTGTTTTTGCATTTAGAAGATCTTTGACTAGTGGTTTTGGATTTAGAGGATCTTTGACTGGTATTTTAGCATATAAAGGATCTTTGACTGGTGTTTTTGCATATAGAGAATATTTGACTATAGTGTTTTTGCATTTATAAGATCTTTGACTAGTGTTTTTGCATATAGAAGAACTTTGACTAGTGTTTTTGCATTTAGAAGATCTTTGACTAGTGGTTTTGGATTTAGAATATCTGACTGGTGTTTTTGCATTTAAAAGATCTTTGACTGGTGTTTTTGCATTTAGAAGATCTTTGACTAGTGTTTTTGCATTTAGAAGATCTTTGACTAGTGTTTTTACATTTAGAAGATCTTTGACTGGTGATTTTGCATTTAGAGGATCTTTGACTGGTATTTTAGCATATAGAGGATCTTTGACTGGTGTTTTTGCATATAGAGGATATTTGACTAGTGTTTTTGCATTTATAAGATCTTTGACTAGTGTTTTTGCATATAGAAGAACTTTGACTAGTGTTTTTGCATTTAGAAGATCTTTGACTAGTGGTTTTGGATTTAGAGGATCTTTGACTGGTATTTTAGCATATAGAGGATCTTTGACTGGTGTTTTTGCATATAGAGAATATTTGACTATAGTGTTTTTGCATTTATAAGATCTTTGACTAGTGTTTTTGCATATAGAAGAACTTTGACTAGTGTTTTTGCATTTAGAAGATCTTTGACTAGTGTTTTTGCATTTAGAAGATCTTTGACTATTGTTTTTACATTTACAAGATCTTTGACTGGTGTTTTTGCATTTAGAAGATCTTTGACTAGTGGTTTTGGATTTAGAGGATCTTTGACTGGTATTTTAGCATATAGAGGATCTTTGACTGGTGTTTTTGCATATAGAGAATATTTGACTATAGTGTTTTTGCATTTATAAGATCTTTGACTAGTGTTTTTGCATATAGAAGAACTTTGACTAGTGTTTTTGCATTTAGAAGATCTTTGACTAGTGTTTTTGCATTTAGAAGATCTTTGACTATTGTTTTTACATTTACAAGATCTTTGACTGGTGTTTTTGCATTTAGAGGATCTTTGACTGGTATTTTAGTATATAGAGGATCTTTGACTGGTGTTTTTGCATATAGAGGATATTTGACTAGTGTTTTTGCATTTATAAGATCTTTGACTAGTGTTTTTGCATTTAGAAGATCTTTGACCAGTGGTTTTGGATTTAGAGGATCTTTGACTGGTATTTTAGCATATAGAGGATCTTTGACTGGTGTTTTGCATATAGAGAATATTTGACTATAGTGTTTTTGCATTTATAAGATCTTTGACTAGTGTTTTTGCATATAGAAGAACTTTGACTAGTGTTTTTGCATTTAGAAGATCTTTGACTAGTGGTTTTGGATTTAGAATATCTGACTGGTGTTTTTGCATTTAAAAGATCTTTGACTGGTGTTTTTGCATTTAGAAGATCTTTGACTTGTGTTTTTGCATTTAGAAGATCTTTGACTAGTGTTTTTACATTTACAAGATCTTTGACTGGTGTTTTTGCATTTAGAGGATCTTTGACTGGTATTTTAGCATATAGAGGATCTTTGACTGGTGTTTTTGCATATAGAGGATATTTGACTAGTGTTTTTGCATTTATAAGATCTTTGACTAGTGTTTTTGCATATAGAAGAACTTTGACTAGTGTTTTTGCATTTAGAAGATCTTTGACTAGTGGTTTTGGATTTAGAGGATCTTTGACTGGTATTTTAGCATATAGAGGATCTTTGACTGGTGTTTTTGCATATAGAGAATATTTGACTATAGTGTTTTTGCATTTATAAGATCTTTGACTAGTGTTTTTGCATATAAAAGAACTTTGACTAGTGTTTTTGCATTTAGAAGATCTTTGACTAGTGGTTTTGGATTTAGAATATCTGACTGGTGTTTTTGCATTTAAAAGATCTTTGACTGGTGTTTTTGCATTTAGAAGATCTTTGACTAGTGTTTTTGCATTTAGAAGATATTTGACTAGTGTTTTTACATTTAGAAGATCTTTGACTGGTGTTTTTGCATTTAGAAGATCTTTGACTAGTGTTTTTGCATTTAGAAGATCTTTGACTAGTGTTTTTGCATTTAGAAGATATTTGACTAGTGTTTTTACATTTAGAAGATCTTTGACTGGTGTTTTTGCATTTAGAGGATCTTTGACTGGTATTTTAGCATATAGAGGATCTTTGACTGGTGTTTTTGCATATAGAGGATATTTGACTAGTGTTTTTGCATTTATAAGATCTTTGACTAGTGTTTTTGCATATAGAAGAACTTTGACTAGTGTTTTTGCATTTAGAAGATCTTTGACTAGTGGTTTTGGATTTAGAGGATTTTTGACTGGTATTTTAGCATATAGAGGATCTTTGACTGGTGTTTTTGCATATAGAGAATATTTGACTATAGTGTTTTTGCATTTATAAGATCTTTGACTAGTGTTTTTGCATATAGAAGAACTTTGACTAGTGTTTTTGCATTTAGAAGATCTTTGACTAGTGGTTTTGGATTTAGAATATCTGACTGGTGTTTTTGCATTTAAAAGATCTTTGACTGGTGTTTTTGCATTTAGAAGATCTTTGACTAGTGTTTTTACATTTAGAAGATCTTTGACTGGTGTTTTTGCATTTAGACGATCTTTGACTGGTATTTTAGCATATAGAGGATCTTTGACTGGTGTTTTTGCATATAGAGGATATTTGACTAGTGTTTTTGCATTTATAAGATCTTTGACTAGTGTTTTTGCATATAGAAGAACTTTGACTAGTGTTTTTGCATTTAGAAGATCTTTGACCAGTGGTTTTGGATTTAGAGGATCTTTGACTGGTATTTTAGCATATAGAGGATCTTTGACTGGTGTTTTGCATGTAGAGAATATTTGACTATAGTGTTTTTGCATTTATAAGATCTTTGACTAGTGTTTTTGCATATAGAAGAACTTTGACTAGTGTTTTTGCATTTAGAAGATCTTTGACTAGTGGTTTTGGATTTAGAATATCTGACTGGTGTTTTTGCATTTAAAAGATCTTTGACTGGTGTTTTTGCATTTAGAAGATCTTTGACTAGTGTTTTTGCATTTAGAAGATCTTTGACTAGTGTTTTTACATTTACAAGATCTTTGACTGGTGTTTTTGCATTTAGAGGATCTTTGACTGGTATTTTAGCATATTGAGGATCTTTGACTGGTGTTTTTGCATATAGAGGATATTTGACTAGTGTTTTTGCATTTATAAGATCTTTGACTAGTGTTTTTGCATATAGAAGAACTTTGACTAGTGTTTTTGCATTTAGAAGATCTTTGACTAGTGGTTTTGGATTTAGAGGATCTTTGGCTGGTATTTTAGCATATAGAGGATCTTTGACTGGTGTTTTTGCATATAGAGAATATTTGACTATAGTGTTTTTGCATTTATAAGATCTTTGACTAGTGTTTTTGCATATAGAAGAACTTTGACTAGTGTTTTTGCATTTAGAAGATCTTTGACTAGTGGTTTTGGATTTAGAATATCTGACTGGTGTTTTTGCATTTAAAAGATCTTTGACTGGTGTTTTTGCATTTAGAAGATCTTTGACTAGTGTTTTTGCATTTAGAAGATATTTGACTAGTGTTTTTACATTTAGAAGATCTTTGACTGGTGTTTTTGCATTTAGAAGATCTTTGACTAGTGTTTTTGCATTTAGAAGATCTTTGACTAGTGTTTTTGCATTTAGAAGATATTTGACTAGTGTTTTTACATTTAGAAGATCTTTGACTTGTGTTTTTGCATTTAGAGGATCTTTGACTGGTATTTTAGCATATAGAGGATCTTTGACTGGTGTTTTTGCATATAGAGGATATTTGACTAGTGTTTTTGCATTTATAAGATCTTTGACTAGTGTTTTTGCATATAGAAGAACTTTGACTAGTGTTTTTGAATTTAGAAGATCTTTAACTAGTGGTTTTGGATTTAGAGGATTTTTGACTGGTATTTTAGCATATAGAGGATCTTTGACTGGTGTTTTTGCATATAGAGAATATTTGACTATAGTGTTTTTGCATTTATAAGATCTTTGACTAGTGTTTTTGCATATAGAAGAACTTTGACTAGTGTTTTTGCATTTAGAAGATCTTTGACTGGTGTTTTTGCATTTAGAAGATCTTTGACTAGTGTTTTTACATTTAGAAGATCTTTGACTGGTGTTTTTGCATTTAGAGGATCTTTGACTGGTATTTTAGCATATAGAGGATCTTTGACTGGTATTTTAGCATATAGAGGATCTTTGACTGGCGTTTTTGCATTTAAAATATATTTGACTGGTGTTTTTGCATTTAGAAGATCTTTGCCTAGTGTTTTTGCATTTAGAAGCTCTTTGACTGCTGTTTTTGCATTTAGAGGATCTTTGACTGGTATTTTAGCAAATAGAGGATCTTTGACTGGTGTTTTTGCATATAGAGGATATTTGACTAGTGTTTTTGCATATAGAAGATCTTTAACTAGTGTTTTTGCATTTAGAAGATCTTTGACTAGTGGTTTTGGATTTAGAATATCTTTGACTAGTTTTTTTGCATTTAGAAGATCTTTGACAAGTGTTTTTGCATTTAGAAGATCTTTGACTATTGTTTTTACATTCAGAAGATCTTTGACTGGTATTTTAGCATATAGAGGATCTTTGATTTGCATATGGAGGGTATTTGACTAGTGTTTTTGCATTTATAGGATCTTTGACTGGTGTTTTTGCATTTAGAAGTACTTTGACTTGTGGTTTTGGATTTAGAAGATCTTTGGTGTTTTAGCATTTAGAGGATCTTTGACTGTTTCTTTTTTTTTTGCATATGTAAGATCTTTGACTGCTGTTTTGCATTTAGAGGATCTTTGACTGGTGTTTTTGCATTTAGAGGATCTTTGACTGGTGTTTTGCCAAAGCGCACAGTGCTGCTGTCATGACAGCGCAGTATGGTTTTAAGTGGGCGGTATAATCTTTCTAGGAATGTTCTTAACTCCTGTTTCGATACCAGTCTATTGCATCATGGAGCATGGACAGGCTCCTTACCTGGTGTTTTTGCATATATATCTTTGACTGGTGTTTTTGCATTTAGAAAATCTTTTACTGGTGCTTTAGCATTTCGAATATTTTTGACTGGTATTTTTGCATTTAGAGGATCTTTGACTGGTGTTTTTGTATTTGGAGGATCTTTGACGAGTGTTTTTGCATTTAGAATATCTGACTGGTGCTTTTGCATTTAGAATATATCTGACTGGTGCTTTTGCATTTAGAAAATCTTTAACTAGTGTTTTTGCATTTAGAAGATCTTTGACTAGTGTTTTTGCATTTAGAAGATCTTTGACTAGTGGTTTTGGATTTAGAGGATCTTTGACTGGTATTTTAGCATATAGAGGATCTTTGACTGGTGTTTTTGCATATAGAGAATATTTGACTATAGTGTTTTTGCATTTATAAGATCTTTGACTAGTGTTTTTGCATATAGAAGAACTTTGACTAGTGTTTTTGCATTTAGAAGATCTTTGACTAGTGGTTTTGGATTTAGAATATCTGACTGGTGTTTTTGCATTTAAAAGATCTTTGACTGGTGTTTTTGCATTTAGAAGATCTTTGACTAGTGTTTTTACATTTAGAAGATCTTTGACTGGTGTTTTTGCATTTAGAGGATCTTTGACTGGTATTTTAGCATATAGAGGATCTTTGACTGGCGTTTTTGCATTTAAAATATATTTGACTGGTGTTTTTGCATTTAGAAGATCTTTGCCTAGTGTTTTTGCATTTAGAAGCTCTTTGACTGCTGTTTTTGCATTTAGAGGATCTTTGACTGGTATTTTAGCAAATAGAGGATCTTTGACTGGTGTTTTTGCATATAGAGGATATTTGACTAGTGTTTTTGCATATAGAAGATCTTTAACTAGTGGTTTTGGATTTAGAATATCTTTGACTGGTGTTTTTGCATTTAGAAGATCTTTGACAAGTGTTTTTGCATTTAGAAGATCTTTGACTATTGTTTTTACATTTAGAAGATCTTTGACTGGTATTTTAGCATATAGAGGATCTTTGATTTGCATATATAGGGTATTTGACTAGTGTTTTTGCATTTATAGGATCTTTGACTGGTGTTTTTGCATTTAGAAGTACTTTGACTTGTGGTTTTGGATTTAGAAGATCTTTGGTGTTTTTGCATTTAGAGGATCTTTGACTGTTTTTTTTTTTGCATATATAAGATCTTTGACTGGTGTTTTGCATTTAGAGGATCTTTGACTGGTGTTTTGCCAAAGCGCACAGTGCTGCTGTCATGACAGCACAGTATGGTTTTAAGTGGGTGGTATAATCTTTCTAGGAATGTTCTTAACTCCTGTTTCGATACCAGTCTATTGCATCATGGAGCATTTTGGCTGTAAAAACAAAAGTAATCAAGTTTGTGTTTTATTTTGAAAGCCGAGTGCGCCCGAGGCCCGTGCTCCCATTAGAGTGTATAATTCAACATAAGCGTGACATGATGTTTCTTTCATATTTACCATAAGCCAAAGAGCCCCGTCGTCTCCGCAGCTGCGCCGCCTCTCAGAGGCGACTTCTGAGGCTGTCGCTCGGCAGGCCGAGTGATGCGGCGACAAATGCGTTCCGTCAGCTGGGCGAGCACATCTGGGCGCCGGCGAAGTCTGATCCCGATCGGTGTGAGAAGTGGCGATGTAATATTGAACGTCCAGATGGTTTCCGGCGAAGACAGACGCGGCGTGGCGTGGCGTTATCTTTAATTCATGTCTGCTCAGCCATTCCGCCTTCATTGTCGGAGATGCGCCGCTAATTTCCGTCCAAACAAACTTGCTTGAGTCGCGCTCGTCACGTCGGCTGGC
>NC_084745.1:11944611-11954611 GCF_033978785.1 Entelurus aequoreus
GCCTTGAAACTTCAATTTGCCGTTAAAGGATAGCGGCTCGTAACTCATGTCATTTTTTTTTACAAGAGACGAACTTAATAATTCAATGATCGCTCCGTCAGTCGGATGATTGAAGGCGGCCGTCTTGTCCTCGTTAGGGCCGCAGGTGAGCTGCTGGAGCCGATCCCGGCGGAGAGAGGCGGTCTAGGAATAATCGCACCTGTGGACAATTTGGAGTCTACAGTATCAGTATCATGCTTCAAAAAGCAGTGCACTACAACAGTGTTTTTAAATGATGTAATTCAGGGGTGTCAAACGTACGGCCCGAGGGCCGGATCAGGCCCGCGAACAGGTTTTATCCGGCCCGCGGGATGAGTTTGCCAAGTATAAAAATTAACCGGAAATTTTTGAATGAAAGAAACAGCTGTTCTAAATGTGTCCACTGGATGTCGCAATAACAATTCTTTGTATCTTTGTAGATGACGCTACATATGTACAAAATAAAGCACATGATGTTAGTGCACCAGTCGAGGTAAATGATCAAACTACATAAATAACATCCTGTAATTTGATTTTGATTAGGGATGTCCGATAATGGCTTTTTGCCGATATCCGATATGCCGATATTGTCCAACTCTTTAATTACCGATACCGATATCAACCGATATATACAGTCGTGGAATTAACACATTATTATGCCTAATTTTGGACAACCAGGTACGGTGAAGATAAGGTACTTTTTAAAAAAATGAATCAAATAAAATAAGATAAATAAATTAAAAACATTTTGTTGAATAAAAAAGAAAGTAAAACAATATAAAAACAGTTACATAGAAACTAGTAATTAATGAAAATTTGTAAAATTAACTGTTAAAGGTTAGTATTATTAGTGGACCAGCAGCACGCACAATCACGTGTGCTTACGGACTGTATCCCTTGCAGACTGTATTGATATATATTGATATATAATGTAGGAACCAGAATATTAATAACAGAAAGAAACAACAATGGGGTGGGTTGGTGCACTAATTGTAAGTGTATCTTGTGTTTTTTATGTGGATTTAATTTAAAAAAAAATTTTTTTTTAAATGATACTGATAATAAAAAAACCGATACCGATAATTTCCGATATTACATTTTAACACATTTATCGGCCGATAATATCGGCAGACCGATATTATCGGACATGTCTAATTTTGATACAATTTTTTTATCTTGATTAACACCAATGAGTTGACTGATGAACATTATCACATCATTTATTCAGAAAATATAAATAACAAATAAACTATTAATCGCAACATGTAAGTGTAAAAAAAAACAAAAAAAAAACATAATTTTTACAATTTCAGAATGTGCTTGTTCTATTTTTAAACAAAGAAAACAATCTGAAGTTGTCTTTATTTGTAAGTTATCGTGCCGTGATTCTACCAGTCCGGCCCACTTGGGAGTAGATTTTTCTCCATTTGGCCCCCCATCTAAAATGAGTTTGACACCCCTGATGTAATTTCACTTATTTGGGTTAAAAATATTTAATTGTAGTAATTATAGTCTGCAAATGATGTGTTGTTGTTGAGTGTCGGTGCTGTGTAGAGCTCGGCAGAGTAACCGTGTAATACTCTTCCATATCAGTAGGTGGCAGCCGGTAGCTAATTGCTTTGTAGATGTCGGAAACAGCGGGAGGCAGCGTGCAGGTAAAAAGGTGATGCTTAAACCAAAAATAAACAAAAGGTGAGTGCCCCTAAGAAAAGGCATTGAAGCTTAGAGACCTACTGAAAGCCACTACTACCGACCACGCAGTCTGATTAGTTTATATATCAATGATGAAATCTTAACATTGCAACACATGCCAATACGGCCGGGTTAACTTATAAAGTGCAATTTTAAATTTCCCGCTAAACTTCCGGTTGAAAATGTCTATGTATGATGACGTATGCGCGTGACGTCAATCGTTGAAACGGAAGTATGCGGACACCATTGAATCCTATACAAAAAACTCTGTTTTCATCTCGAAATTCCACAGTATTCTGGACATCTGTGTTGGTGACTCTTTTGCAATTTGTTTAATGAACAATGGAGACTGCGAAGAAGAAAGTTGTAGGTGGGATCGGTGTATTAGCGGCGGACTGCAGCAACACAACCAGGAGGACTTTGAGGTGGATAGCAGACGCACTAGCCGCCGAACTCACCTTAACTTCCTCCGTCTCCGGGCCGCCGACCGTATCTGTGATCGGGTGAAGTCCTTTGTCGCACTGTCGATCGCTGGAACGCAGGTGAGCACGGGTGTTGATGAGCAGATGAGGGCTGGCTGGTGTAGGTGGATAGCTAATGTTTTTAGCATAGCTCTGTGAGGTCCGGTTGCTAAGTTAGCTTCAATGGAGTCGTTAGCAACAGCATTGTTAAGCTTCGCCAGGCTGGAAAGCCTTAACCGTGTATTTACATGTCCATGGTTTAATAGTATTGTTGATTTTCTATCTATCCTTCCAGTCAGGGGTGTTGAATTATTATTTCTTTTGTTTCTATATGCAGTTAAGCACGATGCTATCACGTTAGCTCCGTATTTAAAGTGTTTCGCCGATGTATTGTCGTGGAGATAAAAGTCACTGTGAATGTCCATTTCGCGTTCTCGACTCTCATTTTCAAGAGGATATAGTATCCGAGGTGGTTTAAAATACAAATCCGTGATCCACAATAGAAAAAGGAGAGAGTGTGGAATCCAATGAGCCAGCTTGTACATAAGTTACGGTCAGAGCGAAAAAAGATATGTCTTGCACTGCATTCTAGTCCTTCACTCTAACGTTCCTCATCCACGAATCTTTCATCCTCGCTCAAATTAATGGGGTAATCGTCGCTTTCTCGGTCCGAATCGCTCTAACTGCATTGAAAACAATAGGAAAATGTGAGGAGCCTTTCAACCGTTGACGTCACGCTTCTTCTGGTACAGGCAAGGCTTTTTTTTATCAGCGACCAAAAGTTGCAACTTTATCGTCGATGTTCTCTACTAAATCCTTTCAGTAAAAATATGGCAATATCGCGAAATGATCAAGTATGAAACATAGAATGGATCTGCTATCCCCGTTTAAATAAAAAAAATTCATTTCAGTAGGCCTTTAGGGAAAGCTGTGCAGAACGAAACTAAAACCGAACTGCCTATAAAGTAAACAAAAACAGAATGCTGGACGACAGCAAAGACTTACAGCGTGTGGAGCAGACGGCGTCCACAAAGTACATCCGTACATGACAATCAACACCAAAATAGGAGCGCAAGACAAGAACTAAAACACTACACACAGGAAAACACAGAGAAACTCCAAATAAGTCACGGTGTGATGTGACAGGTGGTGACAGTACACCTACTTTGAGACAAGAGCTATAGTGATGCATGCTTGGTTATGCTTTAAAGTCGTATCCAACAGTTGCGACAACGACTTTTTACTGTCAACTGAGTTTAGTTTTTTAACGATTTCTGTTGGTGGTGTGCGTCCGGATTTTTTCAACGCAAAAAGATGTGCCTTGGCTCAAAAAACACTGCACTACAAAACGTGTTGTTTGTAGCCATTAATCCTGACTTCCTCATTCTGATTTGATATTGTTTTTTTTATTCATTTTTGTTTTGTAGGTTCATGTGTTTTTATATTAACGTTGCTGATCAATTTGAATTAATTATTGAGTTAATTTCATTATATTTTTCAGTTTTAAATGGTTTAAGTTGGTAAAAAAAAATGTTTATAGTTTGAAAAAAATAAAATACAAAATTAAGTTAAAGTGCCACTGATAGTCACACACTGTGTGGTGAAATTATCCTCTGCATTTGACCCATGGTGTTGTTCCACCCCCTGGGAGGTGAGGGGAGCAGTGAGCAGCGGCGGTGGCCACGCTCGGGAATCATTTTTGGTATGACTCGGTTTGAACTCACAACCTACCGATCTCAGGGCGGACACTCTAACCACTAGGCAAAATTCCAAAAAAGTGCACTTCCCCTTCAAGATCTTTAATAAGCACATAACATGAATAACACACATGGATCAGATTATGAATATCTGAACATTAAACTAAAAAGTTGAATTAAATTATTTACCCCTGCATTACGGTTGTGCGGAATATTGATTTTAAATAATTACAATTGGAAAATACAGGTGCTTTTTTTTTTGTCATGGACATCATGGGAGATGTGGGTAATATGTGAGTCAACACACACACACACACACACACACAGCACTTGTTAGCAGAAATGGTGTGGAGACAGAAAAGGGACAATGGGCGTATTTTCTCTTAAAAACTGGCCAAGAAGGTGGTGCCAGAAACACTGAAGCGCTACTTTAAAACATGGATAGCTAGCGGCTAACGTCCCTCCACAGTGTTTTAGGTGTTTTTAAATCACTAATCCTGGCCTCCATGGGGACAAAGTAAGTTTCCTACAAGTACCATCCCTGCAGGACGAGGAATAGTTAAACACGCTTCACTACAAATAGCTAACCGCTAACAGCAAGCTAGCGCTACTGAATGTAAACAAATGGGTGGATCTATACAACTATCGACTGTAATGATACCAAGTACAAGAGCCGTATATAGTCGATGCCAAATTGATTTGAGCTATATTTTTTTATTTTTCATAAACTTAGGAAATACATCCCTGACCAATGTATGATCCTGTAACTCGATATCAGATCGATACAAAATGTGTATTATCATCCAAAACTAATGTAAAGTATCCAAACAGCAGAAAAATAAGTGATTATTACATTTTAACAGAACATGTTCATTTACTGTTAATATCTGCTTACTTTCTGTTTGAACAAGTAGATGAATAATCATTCATTGTACAAAATAATAGGATGATAAATGACACAATATGTTAGATTAATTCGGAGCCTTTGTTTGTTTACTTTCTACTAAAAGAGAAGTTGTCTAGCATGTTAATGCATTCATTCTTGTTTGATTGCAATAAGAAATGTTTAATGTAGCCTAAGATTTTCTGGTAAAAATGAAGCCAGTGTTGTGGTCCTTTATTTTGAAAACTACCAAAGTATAGAAATACCTAAATATTGGTAAACCTACCAATTTGACCGAGCTGTGATATTGACAGTGATGATTATTTGCACTTTGGCTGTCTCGGACCAGTGTGACCTAATTGCATAAATTTGTCTCTCCTGGTTCACTTGACCGGAACAGCCTGGCTTTCATTTTTAGGCTACGAGGTCAAGCTGTGTGCTGCTGGATGTTGTACTGTATTACATGATATTACATCTTATATCACTTCATACTACATCTTATATCACTTAATATTACATGTTATATCACTTAATATTACATGTTATATCACTTCATACTACATCTTATATCACTTCATACTACATCTTATATCACTTAATACTACATCTTATATCACTTAATACTACATCTTATATCACTTAATATTACATGTATTATATCACTTAATACTACATCTTATATTGCCTGATAGATATTACATGTGTTATATCGCCTCGCACTACTACACATTACATCGCCTGATATTACATTGTTATATTATTGCCTGATATTACATGTTATGGCCTGATATTACGTGTCATAACGCCTGATATTACCTGTCATATCGCCTGATATTACCTGTCATATCGCCTGATATTACCTGTCATATCGCCTGATATTACCTGTCATATCGCCTGATATTACGTGTCATATCGCCTGATATTACGTGTCATATCGCCTGATATTACGTGTCATGTCGCCTGATATTACGTGTCATGTCGCCTGATATTACGTGCCATGTCGCCTGATATTACGTGCCATATCGCCTGATATTACGTGCCATATCGCCTGATATTACGTGCCATATCGTCTGATATTACGTGTCATATCGTCTGATATTACGTGTCATGTCGCCTGATATTACGTGTCATGTCGCCTGATATTACGTGCCATATCGCCTGATATTACGTGCCATATCGCCTGATATTACGTGCCATATCGTCTGATATTACGTGCCATATCGTCTGATATTACGTGTCATATCGTCTGATATTACGTGTCATATCGCCTGATATTACGTGTCATATCGTCTGATATTACGTGTCATATCGCCTGATATTACGTGCCATATCGTCTGATATTACGTGTCGTATCGCCTGATATTACGTGCCATATCGTCTGACCTTACGCTTGTTATATCGCCTGACCTTGCGCGTTTGAGGCATGTTAAAAAAAATAATGCACTTTGTGACTTCAATAATAAAAATGGCAATGCCATGTTGGCATTTTTTTTCCCATAATTTGAGTTGATTTATTTTGGAAAACCTTGTTACATTGTTTAATGCATCCAGCGGGGCATCACAACAAAATTAGGCATAATAATGTGTTAATTCCACGACTGTATATATCGATATCGGTTGATATCGGAATCGGTAATTAAGAGTTGGACAATATCGGTTATCGCCAAAAAAGCTATTATCGGACATCTCTAGTTTTTATCCTTCTTAGTGGGGACTTCTTTGATTGTCATGTCATGTTCGGATGTACATTCTGGTCGCCGTCTTTGCTCCACAGTAAGTCTTTGCTGTCGTCCAGCATTCTGTTTTTGTTTACTTTGTAGCCAGTTCAGTTTTAGTTTCGTTCTGCATAGCCTTCCCTAAGCTTCAATGCTTTTTCTTAAGGGCACTCACCTTTTGTTTTTTTTTGGTTTAAGCATTAGACACCTTTTTACCTGCACCCTGCCTCCCGCTGTTTCTGACATCTACAGAGCAATTAGCTACCGGCTGCCACCTACTGACACGGAAAGGGTATTACACGGTTACTCTGCCGAGCTCTAGACTAGACAGCACCGACAGACTATAATTACTGCTTTGCAAAAAATATTTTTAACCCAAATAGGTGATATTAGATCATCTCCCACGGCACACCAGACTGTATCTCACGGCGTGCGGCACGGTGGTTGAAAAACACTGATGTAGACCACAAGGAAGTCTCTTAAATGTAGAAACAAATCATCACATGACCCCTTTAATGCGCCTTATGGTCTGAAAAATGCGGCGCGTGTCTTTTATCACCTGCCATTAAAGGACATATGCCAGGAACACAACAGGAGGGATTTCTGTTTGAGATCTTGTGGTGATTGAAGGCCTGATTGGCTCTTTTCTCTCACGGTCTGCAAGGAAAGTGTTTATTCTTTTTCTTTAGTCTCGTGGCTTAACCCTCTCCTTATGCTAATTACTGCACGCTGCTCATAAAGCCATTGCAAAAGAAGTGATTTTGAGCGTAAGTGCAATGCATTGTGGGCCGCTGGAGGTCAGGGCGTTGAGGCTCAGCCTAGCAGGAAGCAGTTGTGTCCTCTCACACGGCAGGCGGAGTGTGGCGCTTTTTTCTGTGTGTTTTTTTTTTTTTTGCGTAGCCGCGGGGCAGCCAGGCAGCTAACGCCCTCGTCACCGCCACCCCCCACCCCAATCTGCGTGTCACCAGTCAGCTCTCGTTAGGCATGACGGCTCTCTGATGTGGACGACTTTGTCACTGAGGGAAGACCTGGAGACTGAGCTGCCGAGATTTGGCTCCATGGAGGGGGAACAGTTCTCGGGGGGGGGGGGGGGGGGGTGAAGCAGCCCACCCCCCCCCCCCACCCCCCCCACCCCCCCCACCCCCCCGAGAGGTATGACTTTCTAAAGGGGGTCCCTCCAGCTTCCCTGTGGTCTTCTTTTTTCATCCTCATGGTGGGCGACATTTAGCTCAAAGTGTCTCTTTTATTCCAAGACCATGATGGTGGACCTCCAATTTGTTTACATAGTGGACAATAAAGACAAGTGGACATTTCAAGTGTGGGGGAAAAAAATTTAACTATTGTAAATGTATTCTATAAAAAAAATGTCAAAATAAGGGTGTTTTAATCCAGTATTGATAGCGGATGTTTTTCTGATATCAGCAAAAAAAAAACAGCAAGTATCGAATGATATCGGCTTGCATATCACTTAATACTACATGTTATGTCACTTAATACTACATGTTATATCACTTAATACTACATGTTATATCACTTAATACTACATGTTATATCACTTAATACTACATGTTATATCACTTAATACTACATGTTATATCACTTAATACTACATGTTTTGTCACTTAATACTACATGTTATATCACTTAATACTACATGTTATATCACTTAATACTGCATGTTTTATCACTTAATACTGCATGTTATATCACTTAATACTGCATGTTATATCACTTAATACTACATGTTATATCACTTAATACTACATGTTTTATCACTTAATACTGCATGTTATATCACATAATACTGCATGTTATATCACTTAATACTACATGTTATATCACTTAATACTACATGTTTTATCACTTAATACTGCATGTTATATCACTTAATACTGCATGTTATATCACTTAATACTACATGTTATATCACTTAATACTACATGTTATATCACTTAATACTGCATGTTATATCACTTAATACTGCATGTTATATCACTTAATACTGCATGTTATATCACTTAATACTACATGTTATATCACTTAATACTACATGTTATATCACTTAATACTACATGTTTTATCACTTAATACTGCATGTTATATCACTTAATACTGCATGTTATATCACTTAATACTGCATGTTATATCACTTAATACTACATGTTTTATCACTTAATACTGCATGTTATATCACTTAATACTGCATGTTATATCACTTAATACTACATGTTATATCACTTAATACTACATGTTATATCACTTAATACTGCATGTTATATCACTTAATACTGCATGTTATATCACTTAATACTGCATGTTATATCACTTAATACTACATGTTATATCACTTAATACTACATGTTATATCACTTAATACTACATGTTTTATCACTTAATACTGCATGTTATATCACTTAATACTGCATGTTGTATCACTTAATACTGCATGTTATATCACTTAATACTACATGTTATATCACTTAATACTACATGTTATATCACTTAATACTACATGTTATATCACTTAATACTACATGTTTTATCACTTAATACTGCATGTTATATCACTTAATACTGCATGTTATATCACTTAATACTACATGTTATATCACTTAATACTGCATGTTTTATCACTTAATACTGCATGTTATATCACTTAATACTGCATGTTATATCACTTAATACTGCATGTTATATCACTTAATACTGCATGTTATATCACTTAATACTACATGTTATATCACTTAATACTACATGTTATATCACTTAATACTACATGTTATATCACTTAATACTACATGTTATATCACTTAATACTACATGTTATATCACTTAATACTACATGTTTTATCACTTAATACTACATGTTATATCACTTAATACTACATGTTATATCACTTATTACTACATGTTATATCACTTAATACTACATGTTATATCACTTAATACTACATGTTATATCACTTAATACTACATGTTATATCACTTAATACTACATGTTATATCACTTAATACTGCATGTTTTATCACTTAATACTGCATGTTATATCACTTAATACTACATGTTATATCACTTAATACTACATGTTATATCACTTAATACTACATGTTATATCACTTAATACTACATGTTATATCATTTAATACTACATGTTATATCACTTAATACTACATGTTATATCACTTAATACTACATGTTATATCACTTAATACTACATGTTTTATCACTTAATACTGCATGTTTTATCACTTAATACTACATGTTATATCACTTAATACTACATGTTATATCACTTAATACTGCATGTTATATCACTTAATACTACATGTTATATCACTTAATACTACATGTTATATCATTTAATACTACATGTTATATCACTTAATACTACATGTTATATCACTTAATACTACATGTTTTATCACTTAATACTGCATGTTATATCACTTAATACTACATGTTATATCACTTAATACTACATGTTATATCACTTAATACTACATGTTATATCACTTAATACTACATGTTATATC
>NC_084745.1:11959611-11972111 GCF_033978785.1 Entelurus aequoreus
TTTTTCCAAATTTTGCAGATATACACATTTTGTGACCTGACGAATAATACCTGTTAGCTTTTTTAAAAATGTATTTTCTTATTTATTTTTTCAGATTTTGTAGGTATATACCTTCAGTCATATTTTGGTACTTGATGCATGCTAACGTTCGCAGGCTAGCTTTTTTAAAAAACTTTTTTCAGGTACATGTTACAGTTAGCCTTTTAGCATGCTATTTCTAGCATGCTAAATTTTTAACATTTAAACAGGTATACACCTCGGTGTCATCGTTTTTCTCTAATGCTAACTGTAAGCACGTTATTGTTAGCATAGCACTGTTAGCATGCTCGCTTTTTTATGTCATTTTGCTCATATTTTTTGTCACTTGATGCCGTCTTGCTAGCGTGCTAACTGTTAGAGTTTCAGTTTGACTAGGGCTCTTCAGCATTCACGTTCCTACCGAAATTACGTTTTGTAGTTCTTTGGAAAAAAAATCTATATATTTTACTGTATATTATTAGCATGCTATTTTTCCCCCTAATTTTGCAGATATACACATCAGCGTCAAATATGTTTGTGACCTGATGAATATTAGCATGTTAGCTTTTTTTAATTTGTATTTTTTAATGTATGTTTTTTCAGATTTTGTAGGTATATACCTTTAGTCATATTTTGGTACTTGATGCATGCTAACGTTTGCAGGCTAGCTTTTTTAAACAACTTTTTTCAGGTACCTGTAACAGTTAGCCTTTTAGCATGCTATTTCTAGCATGCTAAATTTTTAACATCATTTAAACAGGTATACACCTCGGTGTCATCGTTTTTCTCTAATGCTAACTGTAAGCACGTTATTGTTAGCATAGCACTGTTAGCATGCTCGCTTTTTTATGTCATTTTGCTCATATTTTTTGTCACTTGACGCCGTCTTGCTAGCGTGCTAACTGTTAGAGTTTCAGTTTGACTAGGGCTCTTCAGCATTCACGTTCCTACCGAAATTACGTTTTGTAGTTCTTTGGAAAAAAAATCTATATATTTTACTGTATATTATTAGCATGCTATTTTTCCCCCTAATTTTGAAGATATACACATCAGCCTCAAATATGTTTGTGACCTGATGAATATTAGCATGTTAGCTTTTTTTAATTTGTATTTTTTATTTGTATGTTTTTTCAGATTTTGTAGGTATATACCTCAGTCATATTTTGGTACTTAATGCATGCTAACGTTTGCAGGCTAGCTTTTTTAAACAACATTTTTCAGGTACATGTTACAGTTAGCCTTTTAGCATGCTAGCAATAGCATGCAAAATGTTTAACATCATTTAAACAGGTATACACCTCGGTGTCATGTTATTTCTCTAATGCTAACTGTAAGCACGTTATTGTTAGCATAGCACTGTTAGCATGCTCGCTATTTTATGTCATTTTGCTCATATTTTTTGTCACTTTAAGTGTGCTAACTGTTAGCACACTGTTAGCATAGGTACCGAAATTGCATTCGGTGTGGATATATTGTACTTTTGTTTTGAAGGTGAACGCTACCAAAATGGCCCCTGCATTATTTGATTTGTCAGTCTGTGGCCCTCAGTAGAAAAAGGCTATTTTCCTGTCATGTTAAATATTGGGAAAATCGTTAAAGAAAATGTAAAAAAAACAAGCACATTTTAAGGTAATTTATCTATTTGGTTGTAATTCCAATTAACTACATTTTGTTTTCCTCCGTGTGGCGAGGGAGGAGGGGGGGGGTGAGACTCCTCCTCTCCCCTCCTTTTTTTTTTTTTTTTTTTTTTTTTCACACTTGCAGAACGCGGCCTTTGAAGGACTTGCGAAGCCGAAGGCATCCGTTGCTCAATCAAACAGATTAAGTCAGTGCGACAAGCGGCGACGTGTCCCGTTGGATGAACGTACTTTTGTCAGGCCGCGTCTCCGAACAGCGAGCTCGGGACGTCTTCACGTTTTTAAAAAAAAACACAAAAAAAACACACGGCGCCATTTTGAACGCCCGTCCCCGACTCGTGGCGAGCCTCAAAAAAACGGCCGTAATGAGGACATGTGTTTTCATATGGTCCTTGACACTCCGCGCCAGAAACACCATGTCATGGTGTCCTCGCTGCTGCACGGCGTGGCGTGATTGCTTCTGACAGGCCGCTGACAGCTGTGGAGGTGAGGCCAGTGCGTGACAAAGGGCGTGCAGAGGATGCCAGGCTACAGGGGGTCCCTTTTTCTGCAGCTAGCCTAGCCTAGCCAAGTGGACCAATCAGAGAACAGAACATTCCTAACTCGTTAGGAGTAATGTAAATGCTCCAAGACGAGATTAATTAAAGAGTTAAAGTTAAAGTACCCATGATTGTCACACACACACACACTAGGTGTGGCGAAATTATCCTCTGCATTTGACCCATCACCCTTGATCACCCCCCTGGGAGGTGAGAAGAGCAGTGAGCAGCAGCGGTGGCTGCGCCCGGGAATCATTTTTGGTGATTGAACCCCCCAATTCCAACCCTTGATGCTGAGTGCCAAGCAGGGAGGCAATGGCTCCCATTTTTATCCTAGGGCTAAATTAATTGAATGACAATTAAAAAAAAAATAATAATAATAATAATAAAATTTAAAAAAAAAGGAAGTCTAGTCTATATTGCCAAATGTATTTGGCCAACCTGCCTTTACTCACATATGAAGTTAGAGCAAGGGTGTCCAAACTTTTTCCACCGAGGGCCGCACACGGAAAAAGTAAAGCATGAGGGGGCCATTTTGATATTTTTCATTTTCAAACCATAACAAAATATATGGATTTTTTTATTTATTTTACCTTTAGGGATCCCGGGGACCATAAAGGGTCAGATTATTATTATTTTTTAAATTATTTAACGCTTACAGTAAATCTCTATATCAACTTCAAGTTTATATAAAGTAATACAAATTAAAAAAAAATGTTTTATGGCTTTTCTGTCAAAAACAACTTAGTTTTTTTTATAGTAAAACTGAAATATGCAGTATTTAGTAATTAGAGCCCTAAAAGATCAATAATGCAGGACACCATTGATTTTAATTATTTCATATTTTTGAGTAATCACAGAGAAAAGATAAATAAAAAATCACTAAATATATTTGGGATCCAAAAGGTGCCCCCACTCAAAGTGATACATTTTTATTAGGTTTTTCTTTTACTTTCAACACTTAAGTTACGAGATCAACTTCAGATATATCTGTCCATTTTATGCTGGAACTATTATTTTGTTTGTTTTATGCGCTTTTGTCAAAGAAAACTTTGATGTTTTTATATGGCTACTACACAATATATGCAATATTTACCACATAAAACATTTTAAAGTGAAATATTTGAAGTAATTGGAGCCCTGAAAATAATTCATTGTAACATGGATTTTTTGTCATTATTTTTTTTTTTTTGAGCAATGGCAAAAAAAGAAAAAGAAAGAAAGACAAAAGAAAAGAAAAAACAGCCTGCATGGCAGCTTTTGTGTCAACATTGCAACTTTTTCTCGTTAGATTTCACCTCATTCCACTTTTTTTAATGTTCTTTTTTATTTTTACAATAGTATTTCCAGAATGTGTGGCGGGCCGGTAAACAATTAGCCGGGGGACCGGTACCGGTCCGCGACGCATTTGCTACCGGGCCGTAGAGAAACATTAAATAATTTATAAAGGAGTGCATTTTCTCCGACTTGGATCATAAAAATTAATTATGAAAAATCAATTAAGCCTAGGGCTGGGCGATAAAATGGTATAAATATATGTAAACACGTTATCGATAGCAATAAAAAAATTGCGTTTGAAAGCGGAAGTATGGTAGCAAGGTTGGTTGCATGAGCACAAGCACTCGCTCTCTGATAACCGAGCAAGCTGACAGCCAATCAGGTGACAGTATCAACTATCATGTCTGGTTGTGTCGTGGTTGATTCTCTGCATGGAGTGAGAAGAGAAAGTCAAAATGAGGAAATTGTGGACAAAGGAGTAAAAGTCACCTGGACAGTTTTTTGGATTTGTATCTAAGGGGACCGTAGTCAGACTCACCCTTTAGAGCACAGCTGGGACTAAGCCTGCAGAAAATAGTTCTTCTCAGGTTTCCGTCTTTACATTTTCGCACTATTTTGATGCACTTTATAAAGAATTTCTTACATATTCCTTGTTTTTGCACCTTCATTTTTAGAGATTATGTAATTTTACTATTTTGTTTCCATAGTTTTCCATAATTGTGTTGACATTTTCTTTCCTTGATAGAGGGGATTATAATCAGAGGAAGGTTATGTTTGAAATTCATCCTGGTCCTTATTTTCCATGGACCATAAAAATCAATTATTAAAAATGTAATTAATTAATCCTAGGGCTGGGCAATAAAACCATATAAATATATGTAAACACGTTATATAAAGCAATAAAAAAAATGCGTTTGAAAGCGGAAGTATGGTAGCAAGGTTGGTTGCATGAGCACAAGCACTCGCTCTCTGATAACCGAGCAAGCTGACAGCCAATCAGGTGACAGTATCAACTATCATGTCTGGTTGTGTCGTGGTTGATTCTCTGCATGGAGTGAGAAGAGAAAGTCAAAATGAGGAAATTGTGGATAAAGGAGTAAAAGTCACCTGGACAGTTTTTTTGATTTTTAATCAAAGGGGACCGTAGTCGGACTCACCCTTTAGAGCACAGCTGGGACTAAGCCTGCAGAAAATAGTTATTCTCAGGTTTCCGTCTTTACATTTTCGCACTATTTTGATGCACTTTATGAAGAATTTCTTACATATTCCTTGTTTTTGCACCTTCATTTTAAGAGATTATGTAATTTTACTATTTTGTTTCCATAGTTTTCCATAATTGTGTTGACATTTTCTTTCCTTGATAGAGGGGATTATAATCAGAGGGAGGTTATGTTTGAAATTCATCCTGGTCCTTATTTTCCATGGACCATAAAAATCAATTATTAAAAATGTAATTAATTAATCCTAGGGCTGGGCAATAAAACCATATCAATATATGTAAACACGTTATAGATAGCAATAAAAAAAATGCGTTTGAAAGCGGAAGTATGGTAGCAAGGTTGGTTGCATGAGCACAAGCACTCGCTCTCTGATAACCGAGCAAGCTGACAGCCAATCAGGTGACAGTATCAACTATCATGTCTGGTTGTGTCGTGGTTGATTCTCTGCATGGAGTGAGAAGAGAAAGTCAAAATGAGGAAATTGTGGATAAAGGAGTAAAAGTCACCTGGACAGTTTTTTGGATTTGTATCTATGGGGACTGTAGTCAGACTCACCCTTTAGAGCACAGCTGGGACTAAGGTATGCAGAAAATAGTTCTTCTCAGCTTTCGGTCTTTACATTTTCGCACGATTTTGATGCACTTTATGAAGCATTTCTTACATATTCCTTGTTTTTGCACCTTCATTTTAAGAGATTATGTAATTTTACTATTTTGTTTCCATAGTTTTCCATAGTTGTGTTGACATTTTCTCTCCTTGATAGAGGGGATTATAATCAGAGGAAGGTTATGTTTGAAATTATTTTCCATGGATCATAACAAATCAATAACAAGAAAACACTTGACTGCTGGTACAGTTTGCAGCCCTAATCAATGCGCTGATGAACCTGTCAATCATCAATACCTTCTGTGTGAGTCTCAGGAGGCCGACAGTTTCTCCTCATGTGGCCCCGCCTCCAGTGTGTCCTTGCATTAGTGCATATGCTCACAGCGGGGTCGCGGGTCGGGGGCACGTTCTGTCAGCCTTTGTTTGTGGAAGGCGGACAGCGCAAGCCTGTAAGATAGCATATTTCGCGCAATTAGGGGGTCCTCGCTCGCCAGCGTTGCCAAATTGAGCGCAGATGTGACGATCGGCAACATGGATGACGCTCCGGTTGATCACCTGCGGCTCGCCATCTTTGACTCTACGTGTCCCACGTTTGTTGTCTCCCTTGTCTGTGTTCTCGGTGACGTGTTCAGAATAAAGTCAAGAAAACAAATATGTTAACCGACTTTGGGCGTTTTTTAATGTTTGTTGAAAATTCAGGATTGATTTGAACCCAAAAATCTGCAGACAAATGTGGTGTCGTCAATCAAAGTTTATTTATATAGCCCTTAATCACAGGTGTCTCAAAGGGCTGCACAAGCCACGACGACGTCCTCGGCTCAGGACCCACATTCTTTGTAGAAATTCAAGATGGTGCATGATATGCTGCATACGTTGTACGTTTTAGAAATCGGGATTGGTTTCAACCCCAAAGTGTCAAAATTAGCAAAAAAACAGGCAATTTTATTTTTTATTTGCAAAAAGTCACGATAGTGCATGATATGCTGCTTGCTGCTGACAGGTGGAGTTTTAAAATTTAAGGCTGGTTTAGACCTGAAATGTTTAAAAAAAATTAAAGGGGTGTTGAAGGTAGGGTGTGTTTCCCTTCACTGGCTTCCTGTTCCACTCAGGATTGAATACAAAGTCACCCTACTAACCCACCAGTGCCTCCATGGAAATGCCCCCCTCTACCTCAAAGAACTACTCACCCCCAAATCCTCCACGCCACACCTCCGCTCCGGAGAAGCTAACCTCCTCCAACCTCAGAGGACAAAGCTACGAACAATGGGAGACCGGGCTTTCTACTGCGCCACTCCCAGTCTGTGGAACGCTCTCCCTGACCACCTGAGGGCACCACAGACTGTGTATGCTTTTAAAAAAGGCTTAAAAACCCTTCTTTAAATTTTTTTTTTTTTTTTTTTAAAAGCCTTTTTTTAGATATATGCATACTAGTTCTATTTTTTTTTTTTTAATTATCTTTTTATTTTTTAAATTTTTTTAATACACTGTAGCACTTTGAGGTTGTTTACTCAATGTAAAGTGCTTTTTACAAATAAAATCTATTATTATTATTCTGTATTAAAATGAAGAGAGTGCATGATAGGCAGCTCGCTGCTTACATTTAATCTTTGAGGCATCAGGATTTATTTCTACCCAAAGATATGCAATTTACTGACGTCTGTGGAAGAATATACTCCTTGCGCTAGTAAATAACCTTTTAAAATTCAAGATAGTGCATTATATGCTGCTTGCTGCTGACATTCCTCGTTTTAAGAATTGGGGTTGATTTCAATCCGACATTCACCAACCTTTTTTTGGGGGTAAAAACATTGACACTATATACGCCTAATTAGTCTCTGTAAAAATTCAAGATAGTGCATGATATGCTGCTTGCGCTGACTGACATTTGCAGTTTCAAAAAATCGGGGTTGATTTCAACCCAACATTGACCGAAATGTTTGCTAAAAAACATCGGCGCTATGCTCGTCTTAATTAGTCGCTGCGAAAATTCAAGATAGTGCATGTTAGGCTGCATACGTTGTACTTTGTAGAAATCGGGATTGGTTTCAACCCCAAAGTGACAAAATCTGCAAAAAAATTCCTTTTTTTTGGCGCAAAAAGTCAAGATAGTGCATGATACGCTGCGGACAAGTGAAGTTTAAAAATTTAGGGCTGATTTAGACCTGAAAAGTGTGAAAAATTGAAGGGGTGTTTAGATAGGGTGTGTTTCTGTAAAAAAAAAAATGAAGAGAGTGCATGATAGGCAGCTCGGTGCTTACATTTAATGTTTGAGGAACCAGGATTTACTTCTACCTAAAGATATGCAATTGACTGATGATAGACTCGTTACGCTAGTAAATAATATTATTTTGAAATTCAAGATAATGCATGATATGCTGTTTGCTGCTGACATTCCCCGTTTTAAGAATTGGGGTTGATTTCAATCCGACATTCACCAACCTTATTTTGGGTAAAAACATTGACACTATATACGCTTGTTTAATGAACAATGAAGACTGCAAAGAAGAAAGTTGTAGGTGGGATCGGTGTATTAGCGGCTGGCTGTAGCAACACAACCAGGAGGACTTACTTGGATAGCAGACGCGCTAGCCGACGCTAGGCGCCGACCGCACGGATGATCGGGTGAAGTCCTTCGTCGCGCCGTCGATCGCTGGAACGCAGGTGAGCACGGGTGTTGATGAGCAGATGAGGGCTGGCTGGTGTAGGTGGAGCGCTAATGTTTTTATCATAGCTCTGTGAGGTCCCGTTGCTAAGTTAGCTTCAATGGCGTCGTTAGCAACAGCATTTTTAAACTTCGCCAGGCTGGAAAGCATTAACCGTGTTGTTACATGACCATGGTTTAATACAGGGGTGTCAAACTCATTTTAGATGGGGGGCCAAATGGAGAAAAATCTACTCCCAAGTGGGCCGGACTGGTAGAATCACGGCACGATAACTTAAAAATAAAGACAACTTCAGATTGTTTTCTTTGTTTAAAAATAGAACAAGCACATTCTGAAATTGTAAAAATCATAATGTTTTTTTTGTTTTTTTTTTACACTTACATGTTGCGATTAATAGTTTATTTGTTGTTATTTATATTTTCTGAATAAATGATGTGATAATGTTCATCAGTCAACTCATTGGTGTTAATCAAGATAAAAAAATTGTATCAAAATTAGACATGTCCGATAATATCGGTCTGCCAATATTATCGGCCGATAAATGTGTTAAAATGTAATATCGGAAATTATCGGTATCGGTTTTTTTATTATCAGTATCATTTTTAAAAAAAAAAATTTTTCAATTAAATCCACATAAAAAACACAAGATACACTTACAATTAGTGCACCAACCCACCCCATTTACACTCATTCACACTCATTCACACAAAAGGGTTGTTTCTTTCTGTTATTAATATTCTGGTTCCTACATTATATATCAATATATATCAATACAGTCTGCAAGGGATACAGTCCGTAAGCACACGTGATTGTGCGTGCTGCTGGTCCACTAATAATACTAACCTTTAACAGTTAATTTTACAAATTTTCATTAATTACTAGTTTCTATGTAACTGTTTTTATATTGTTTTACTTTCTTTTTTATTCAAGAAAATGTTTTTAATTTATTTATCTTATTTTATTTGATTCATTTTTTTAAAAAGTACCTTATCTTCACCATACCTGGTTGTCCAAAATTAGGCATAATAATGTGTTAATTCCACGACTGTATATATCGGTTGATATCGGTATCGGTAATTAAAGAGTTGGACAATATCGGCATATCGGATATCGGCAAAAAGCCATTATCGGACATCCCTAATCAAAATCAAATTACAGGATGTTATTTATGTAGGTTGATCATTTACCTCGACTGGTGCACTAACATCATGTGCTTTATTTTGTACATACGTAGCGTCATCTACAAAGATACAAAGAATTGTTATTGCGACATCCAGTGGACACATTTAGAACAGCTGTTTCTTTCATTCAAAAATTTCCGGTTAATTTTTATACTTGGCAAACTCATCCCGCGGCCCGGATAAAACCTGTTCGCGGGCCTGATCCGGCCCTCGGGCCGTACGTTTGACACCCCTGGTTTAATAGTATTGTTGATCTTCTGTCTATCCTTCCAGTCAGGGGTTTATTTATTTTGTTTCTATATGCAGTTAAGCACGATGCTATCACGTTAGCTCCGTAGCTAAAGTGTTTCGTCGATGTATTGTCGTGGAGATAAAAGTCACTGTGAATGTCCATTTCGCGTTCTCGACTCTCATTTTCAAGAGGATATAGTATCCGACAGTGACGTGCGGTCACTTGAGGCAGGGGAGGCGGGGCCTCACCTGCCATCATGGAAAGAAAAAAAATGTAAAAAGAAAAAAAATTAATTAAATTGTTGTATGTATTCAGTGATTATACTATAAAGTTATTTTCCATTTAACTTCGCCAGTTTTAGATTATTTTTATTCAAAATTGCTGAATTTTCACATTTGCCGTTCAAATACTGAGAAGAGACGGTGCGGTGATCAGCAGCCAGTTGAGGCACGTCACTGAGTTGAGCCTCACCATGGATTGCGCAATGACTCGGCTAACTGCTGGCCTGCTGTGCAGTCAGACCGTATTGCTATATGAATTATATTATACATTTCCATAGTTTAGTTAGCTGAGGTATATAATGTACAGTCTATTTTGTCAACAACTGTATGTGTGTAACGTATTTCTTGTGCTGAGCATTCATAAAACTGCTGCGAAGACGCACTGTGGGAGGCTCGCAGTAACCCCGCCTCCTTGTGCCGGTTAAAGCACTCCCGCCGCAGAATGCACCCTTGGTGGGAGCGCCACACCAAACAAAGCCCACACCCAAACCCTCCACGTGCAAGACACAATCCACCCAAAAAAAGTCACTTAACAAGAAGCCAAAAAGTGCAAAAACAACAATGCTCGCGCCGGAGGAGCCGTGAACAGGGACACAACATTAGGTACACCTGCAGACTGCAGCACGGATTTCATATTTCATTCATTCACAACTCCTCCAACACGAACACCACTGTTCCCGCACTTATAAGTAAAGGTAAGATCATAATAACGTTTTTTGTATTAAATGTGCTTTTTTGTGTGCTACAGTTTGTATGTGTAAAGTTAATGTTAATTAAAGTACCAATGATTGTCACACACACACTAGGTGTGGTGAAATTTGTCCTCTGCATTTGACCCATCCCTTGATCACCCCCTGGGAGGTGAGGGGAGCAGTGGGCAGCAGGGGCGCCGCACCCGGGAATAATTTTTGGTGATTTAACCCCCAATTCCAACCCTTGATGCTGAGTGCCAAGCAGGGAAGAATGCTGGTATGAGCTTTTAAACATAACCCGTTAACTGCTGCCAATCAAATGGTGAATAAGATACTCTTTAGGGTTCATATGTTTGTAAATCTGACTGTGATGAAGTCAGTGCCTCACCAGCCATGAACTTCGCCGCTACGTCACTGGTATCCGAGGTGGTTTAAAATACAAATCCGTGATCCACAATACAAAAAGGAGAGAGTGTGGAATCCAATGAGCCAGCTTGTACCTAAGTTACGGTCAGAGCGAAAAAAGATATGTCTTGCACTGCATTCTAGTCCTTCACTCTAACGTTCCTCATCCATGAATCTTTCATCCTCGCTCAAATTAATGGGGTAATTGTCGCTTTGCCGGTCCAAATCGCTCTAGCTGCATTGAAAACAGTAGGAAAAATTGAGGTGACGATCAACTGACTACGTCACGCTACTTCCGGTAGGGGCAAGGCTTTTTTTTTTTTATCAGAGACCAAAAGTCGTGAACTTTATCGTCGTTGTTCTATACTAAATCCTTTCAGCAAAAATATGGCAATATCGCGAAATGATCAAGTATGACACATAAGGGATCTGCTATACCCGTTTGAATAAAACATTTTCATTTCAGTAGGCCTTTAAAGGCCTACTGAAAGCCACTACTACCGACCACGCAGTCTGATAGTTTATATATCAATGATGAAATCTTAACATTATAACACATGCCAATACGGCCGGGTTAACTTATAAAGTGACATTTTAAATTTGCCGCTAAACTTCCGGTTCGAAACGCCTCTGAGGATGACGTATGCGCGTGACGTAGCCCGGGGAACACGGGTATGCCTTCCACATTGAAGCCAATACGAAAAAGCTCTGTTTTCATTTCATAATTCCACAGTATTCTGGACATCTGTGTTCGTGAATCTGTTGCAATCATGTTCATTGCATTATGAAGAAGGAAGCTGAGCAAGCAAAGAAGAAAGTTGTCGGTGCGAAATGGACGTATTTTTCGAACGTAGTCAGCCACAACAGTACACAGCCGGCGCTTCTTTGTTTACATTCCCGAAAGATGCAGTCAAGATGGAAGAACTCGGATAACAGAGACTCTAACCAGGAGGACTTTTGACTTCGATACACAGACGCCTGTAGAGAACTGGGACAACACAGACTCTTACCAGGATTACTTTGATTTGGATGACAAAGACGCAGACGTGCTACTGTGAGTATGCAGCTTTGGCTTCTAAACATTTGATCGCTTGACCGTATGTGCGCAACTTTTTTTTGCGTATGTACGTAACTTTTTTAAAATATATAAGCTTTATGAACCTTGGGTTAGGTGAACGGTCTTTTGGGCTGAGTGATTGTGTGTGTTGATCAGGTGTTTGAATTGTATTGGCGTGTTCTATGGAGCTAGGAGCTAGCATAGGAGCTAGGAGCTAGCATAACAAACACGCAGGTGTTTTTATGCAGGATTAATTTGTGGCATATTAAATATAAGCCTGGTTGTGTTGTGGCTAATAGAGTATATATATGTCTTGTGTTTATTTACTGTTGTAGTCATTCCCAGCTGAATATCAGGTCACCCCCGGCTCTCACAGCATCTTCCCTATCTGAATAGCTTCAACTCCCCACTAGTCCTTCACTTGCACTTTACTCATCCACAAATCTTTCATCCTCGCTCAAATTAATGGGGAAATTGTCGCTTTCTCGGTCCGAATCTCTCTCACTTCATGCGGCCATCATTGTAAACAATAGGGAACTTTGCGTATATGTTCAATTGACTACGTCACGCTACTTCCGGTAGGGGCAAGCCTTTTTTTTATCAGATACCAAAAGTTGCAATCTTTATCGTCGTTGTTCTATACTAAATCCTTTCAGCAAAAATATGGCAATATCGCGAAATGATCAAGTAT
>NC_084745.1:11977111-12019611 GCF_033978785.1 Entelurus aequoreus
TCCCCGTCCTTATCGTAAATTGAGTGGCGGGGCGCGGGGCGCCTGCGCCGTCACATAAAACCCGCCGTTATGGCGAGTGTTCTGTTTAGCTCTTGATGGAAATGCGCGGCGGCTGTATTTCTGGCCGTGAAATTACAATACGGAACAAAGATTAGAATGAAATCATCACGGCTGGAGGCGTTTACCCGCTGCTGTGCCGCGGCCGGCGACACCAGCTCCGGGGCAAGGGGGGTCCCGGTCTCTAAGAATAATGATAATACATGAGTGCTGCTATTATTGCTGTACATTATGTATGTTCAATTTCTACCGCCGTACATCCGCTGACAGATACTTGCTGCACCGGTGAACACTTATCAGCACTTTATGACCAGGATGAAGAGCACTTGTCAGTTAAGGTCACTGCTTTGTGTGTCGTCCCCCCCCCTGTTAATAGAACCTTCTTTACACATGCTTAACTTTGTGTCACTAAGTATAGAAGGTCCTTTACTGCCGTTCGGAATGGCGGACGAATAAGCGTCTTGTGCTCTGGCTGGTAAAAAGAAGCGAGCCGCTGGCGTGTGGGTATGTGTGGTGAGTTTGGCTGACAGGATCCGAAGAGCCTCTTCTTAACTGCAGGGCCAATGCTAATGCATGGTTGGTTGCGTTACACCAGCGAGTGTGGACATCAGAAGTGGCCCACAACGCAGCGCAGAGACTCGCCCCGAGACACAAACAAATTTCGGTCGCCTGATATATATATATATTTTTTTTTTTTTTGATTCAGCTCGCAGTGTCTGATGGTTGTCATGGCGGCACAAGTCGTATCATGTCTTTTACAGCAGTGGTCCCCAACCTTTTTGTAGCTGGGGACCGGTCAACGCTTGAAAATTTGTCCCACGGACCGGGGTGGGGTGGTGGGGGGCGGGGTGTGGATTTTTTTTTTTTCTTTTTTTTTTTCCATAAAGAAATACAATCATGTGTGCTTACGGACTGTATCCCTGCAGACTGTATTGATCTATATTGATATATAATGTATATATTGTGTTTTTTATGTTGATTTAATTGAAAAAATATATATGTATATATATATATATATATATTTTTTTAAAATTTTAATTACATTTCTTGCGCGGCCCGGTACCAATCGGTCCGCGGACCGGTACCGGGCCATGGCCCGGTGGTTGGGGACCACTGTTTTACAGCACACAGGCACTGGTTAGGTTATCCTCGCCCTCATGGTTACTATCACGTTACTTCTGCCGGTGTCAGGTTTTTTTTTCTTTGTAGGAATTATTCTTTTTTTTTTATTAAAGTAATACCTTTAGTAATCTAGGGCAGTGTTTCTTAAACATAGGGCCATACTTGCCAACCTTGAGACCTCCGATATCGGGAGGTGGGGGTGGGGGGGCGTGGTTGGGGCGTGGCTAACGGCGTGGTTAAGAAGAGAGTATTTTTACAGCTAGAATTCACCAAATCAAGTATTTCATATACATATAATATATATATATATATATGTATATATATATATATATATATATATATATATATATATATATGTATGAAATACTTGACTTTAAGTGAATTCTAGCTATATATATATATATATATATATTTTATTTATTTTTTTAAATTTTATTATACATATAAATAAAATACTTGAATTTCAGTGTTCTGCAGGCTATCCAATAGATGGCAGCATTGTCCTGTTTAAGAGTGTCACAACATTGCTGTTTACTGCAGACAAACTGCTTTACGGTAGACTAAACGTGACTGCTGTTGTTGTGTGTTGGTACCGCGCTGGGAGGACGTTAATGAAACTGCCTAACAATAAACCCACATAAGAAACCAAGAACTCTCTCTCCTTGTTGTGCACTCTACTCTCTAAAAGCCGTAGATGTTACGACGTCATTGGGCAGGCAAGCTGTTTATTTGTGGGAAAGCGGACGTGAGAACGGCTGTCGCCACTCAGGTCCGCATTGAGCTGGAGGGGGCGTGGCCTCCAGCTCCGGGAGTTTGTCGGGAGAAAATCTCTGCCGGGAGGTTGTCGGGAGAGGCGCTGAATACCGGGATTCTCCCGCTAAAAACGGGAGGGTTGGCAAGTATGCATAGGGCCGCCAACCAATATCTGTATGGGCCGCAGTTGTAATACACTTTTCCACCACTTGTGGCAGTAATGACAATATCAAACGGAAGAAGACTGGAGCTAAAGTTTCTTAAACGCAAAAACTGATGACTAAAGTGGTGAAGTTGGATTTTGAATTGTGGTTTCATTTTATTGAAAGTTTATTTAAGAAACATATTTCGATTTCCATAATGATTTTTAATTGATTAAAACAAAATATATCTATATATATTTTTATTTTTTATTTGTCCTGTCCAGCCACTCAAATGCAACTCATATTTTTTATGTAGATGATCATTTTATATCATTATCATGTAATTAATGGCGGCCCGCCATGTTAAACCTCTTAAGGCCCAAGCTGTTTGTTTACATGCTTTATTTTATTTCTCTTTGCTATTTGGGCTTATTGAACCCTAATTAGAATAAAAATTAAGAATCATCTTTTGATATGATGTACTTAGTCCATAAGTAACAAACATGTACTTCCTGTGTAGTGACATGCTAATTCTTATTTTTACACTTTTTTTTTCCAAATTCCATTGTATGTTATACTCTTCTGACACCACCAGATGGCAGTATAAGTGTCCACATAAGCGGCCATAAGACCCCAATTCAGTAGTGTACACAATTTTGGAAATAAGAGCTAAAAGGTGCTGTCCACGCATGTGGCCAACTAAGCCTTTAGAAGTTTAATGGTGGCCCGTCATGTCGTTAAATGTGGCTTGCCATGTCATTAAAGGGCAAAGGTGGCCCGTCATGTCATTAAAGGTGGCTTGCCATGTCATTAAAGGGCAAAGGTGGCCCGTCATGTTATTAATGGTGGCCCGCCATGTCGTTAAAGGTGGCCCGCCATGTCGTTAAATGTGGCCCGTCATGTCGTCAATGGTGGCCGGCCATGTCGTCAATGGTGGCCCGTCATGTTGTCAATGGTGGCCCGTCATGTCGTCAATTGTGCCCCGCCATGTCGTTAATTGTGGCCTGCCATATCATTAATGGTGGCCCGTCATGTCAATAAAGGGCAAAGGGGTCCCGCCATATCGTTAATGGTGGCCCGTCATGTCATTAATGGTGGCCCGCCATGTCGTTAAAGGTGGCCCGCCATGTCGTTAATCGTGGCCCGCTATGTCATTAATGGTGGCACGCCATGTCATTAATTGTGGCCCGTCATGTCGTTAATTGTGGCCCGCCATATCGTTAATGGTGGCCCGCCATGTCATTAAAGGACAAAAGTGGCCTGCCATCTCATTAAAGGACAAAGGTGGCTTGCCATGTCATTTATGGTGGCCCGCCATGTCGTTAATGGTGACCTGCCATGTCGTTAATGGTGACCTGCCATGTCGTTAATGGTGACCCGCCATTTCGTTAATGGTGGCCCGCCATGTCGTTAATTGTGGCCCGTCATGTCGTTAATGGTGGCCCGTCATGTCGTTAACGGTGGCCCGTCGTGTCGTTAATGGTGGCCCGTCATGTCGTTAATTGTGGCCCGCCATGTCGTTAAAGGTGGCCCGCCATGTCGTTAAAGGTGGCCCGCCATGCCGTTAATGGTGGCCCGCCATGTCGTTAATGGTGGCCCGCCATGTCGTTAATAGTGGCTCGCCATATCGTTAAATGTGGCCCGCCATGTCATTAAAGGACAAAAGTGGCTTGCCATATCATTAATGGTGGCTTGCCATGTCATTAATAGTGGCTTGCCATGTCGTTAATGGTGGCCCGCCATGTCGTTAATGGTGGCCCGCCATGTCGTTAATGGTGGCCCGCCATATCATTAATGGTGGCCCGCCATGTCATTAAAGAGCAAAGGTGGCCTGCCATGTCATTGAACGTGGCCCACCCTGTCATTTAAATGTGGCCCGCCATGTCATTTAAAGTGGTCCGTCACGTCATTCAGTGTGGACCGTCATATCATTCAAAGTGGCCCGCCAACTCATTTGACGTTGTCCGCCACTTCAATGAAAGTGGCCCTCTGAGGGCGGCCATAATTCAACACAGCCCTGATCCAAACCATCTGAGCAGCTGAAAGATCCACATAGAACCTCCGTGCTGTGCTCTCTTAGAGGGGAGTGCCAGATGTAAGACGCGTGTACAGTAGGTGTCTACCACAGGAAGTGACATCACATGCAACACTCGTGTTGTCCTTGTCATTTAGAGACTCTACGAGCACGTTCATGACCATGTTGGTGGCAATAAGCACCATAGGGTGCTCATGTTGTCACATCCTGACTTGTGGTAACGTCTGCCATAGTTACATACAGTAGATAAAACATTTGTTTTGATTTTTTGTACGCCCAAAACCTGCCGGGTCTTTGTCTGATTTTTTTTCTGCCATGAATCCTTGGAGACAATGTCTGACGAGGTGCTCCTCATTGTCGTCATGTGTGTGCTGAGGCAGGAGCAAGGCATCGTTTAGGCAGCTCACCTTCCCTTCCCCCCGCTCTTCAAATGAACAATTTACCTTTACTTTGACGTGATAGCGACACAAGTCGCTTGCACACACAACCTTTTTTTTTTTTTTTTTTTTTTTTTTTTTTTTTTTTTTTTTTTTTGTCGTCTTCTTCATGCCGCTGGTTTTCCGCCTCCTGAGGCTGGGCTTCTGCAGACTTTGGGAGCTGTCATGGCACGACACCCTGTGACGTTGGTGACGCTCAGCTGCTGTGACAGGTGCTGGACAGCAGTCTTAGCGAGCTGCCTCTCTCTCCTGTTGTCCGCTCCACTAACCCACAAATATCTCACTTTTTAAACATGATATCGCCTTCAGAAGCAACCCAAGTCTTTGGGAAATGGAAGGAAAACAAGTCGTGTTGTTCAGTAATTATGTAGGGGACTACATGGTGTGTGTGCTCGCTGGCTCCTGCATTAGACACCTTGCTGGTCATACACACACACACACACGTTCTTGTATGTGTTACCTTCTTGAGACCTCCGAAAAATGCCTCCCTCTTTAGGACCACCCTTTCTAGATATATAAAGATTTGTATTTACAACATTAATAATATAAACATACTATGCAAATATGAAAAAGCTTGTTGTGAAAAATGAGTTGGAATTTCACAAGAAAAAGTGTTATGATAAAAGTTGTCATTTTACGCCACGCAAGTCCAAATGTTACAAGAAAAACTGGACATTTGTGCAATATTGTGATGAAAGTAGGAATTTTACTCAATAACAGTCGCAATTTTCAGGGAAAAGCTTAGATTTTGGGCAATTTTATGAGAAGTCGTCATTTTGCTCGACAAAAGTCACCATTTTTGTAAGAAAACTGTTCAAATGTTGGCAATATTCTAATAATGATCGGAAATTTTACTCTGCAAAATGATGACAAAAGTCGTCGTTTTACTCCAAAAATGTCACTGTTTTACAAGGACGACAAAAAAAAAAAGGGCGATATTGTGATAAAAGTCCGAATTGTACGTGACAAATGTCACCGTTTTGCGTTAAAAAGTAATCATTTTATGTGAAAAAGTAATTTTACAAGAAAACATTGCAATATTACAGAAAGAACATGAGAAATTATTCCCAATTTTATAAGAAAAAAGTCAACACATTGTGAGAAGACTGCTTTTAGGTATTTTTTTTTTCTTTAATTATTTACCTCATTATTACAGTATGCCTCTATATACATATTAATTAATTTTTTTAAATTAATTTTGGCCAAAGGGGGCGCATTTAAATTTCTTACACCCACTTTTTATTACATATGTTGGCCAGAGGGGGAGCACTCCAAGTTTTTACACACACTTGTTATTTCATATGTTGACCAGAGGGGGAGCACTTTTAAAACCGACACACAGTCAATTTGAAAAATCCCTCCTTTTGGGACCACCCCTATTTTGATAGATTTCACCACCAGGGGTGCAAATGAGACATTCTCTATTAGATGCAATGGTTTTCCGTATTGGGACCATGATTTATGTCCTAACTTGTTCACACCTCCTCATATGGAAGCTACTTTTCCTTGTTGATGTCTCAAGAAGGGTAGAAATACAAGAACACACACACACACACACACACACACGCTACAGCTGAGGTGCCCTTTGCCGAAATACCCCCAAGATATTGAAAGACAGATTTGGACGCAAGGATCTTTACATGGAGGGGTGTCAACAAAAAAAAAACGATTCTTCTTTTTTTGCGATTCTGGATAAATTGATCATTTTCAAGAATCAATTTTTAATAAAAATAATTTACCCAAAGATTTCTATTATTTATGTACCAAATAATACGAATGCAACTGATATAGGCTCCAGCACCCCCCTCGACTCCGAAAGGGACAAGCGGTAGAAAATGGATGGATGCAATAAATTGTGGGAATCGGTTTGAAATCAAAAATGTGTATTCAAAATTTAGAGAGAAGAAAAATTAATCAGGTTGAATTTAAAAATTTTTATGTTAATTATTTTGAACAAAATATATGACATTTTTCACTTTTATATATTTTGATATTTTAACTGTTTTTATTTGTATTTATTTATTTTTTACAGTTAAAACAATTATTTTCAGTCTCTGATTTCATGTTTTTAATTGAGATCTTTGGCCCCAATATAGCCTGGTGGGCGGGGCATCAACTGGGAGGGGCGTGGCGTCATGACAACAGAATAAAATGCATCCCGTACACACTGATGCATTTTTCAAAATTCAATATCACTAATAAACATTTTGGCCCTAATTTAGCTCCATAATCGTCACCCCAAGGGTAGGAATTGAAGAGTTTGTCACAAGATGACAAATATGTGCAAAAACACCTTCGAGCTATTTAATAAAGTCAGTGCTACCTCAGGTTTTTTTGTCAGTAAACTCTCCCAAAAGGTAAGACAAAGACCAAATCATACGAAAACCGAAGCAGTTTTTCCTGGAAGAAATAATGTAAAGCCAATTAACTTGTTCCAAACACCCACACATGTGAGTTTTATGGTGACTAATTAAACATTTACATGCAGAAAACCATATATATATGTATATATATATGTCTTAATTAGATTATCCAAAAAAATAGTGCTCGATAGCGCAATATATGTATGTGTGGAAAAAAAAAAAAATCACAGGACTACTTCATCTCTACAGGCCTGTTTCATGAGGGGTTACCTCAATCATCAGTAGATTTTCTCCTGATGATTGAGGGAACCCCTCATGAAACAGGCCTGTAGAGATGAAGTAGTCTTTTGATTTTTTTTCCACACACATATATATATATATATATATATATATATATATATATATATATATATATATATATATATATATATATATATATATATATATATATAT
This sequence comes from Entelurus aequoreus, assembly GCF_033978785.1. Lineage (NCBI taxonomy): Eukaryota > Metazoa > Chordata > Actinopteri > Syngnathiformes > Syngnathidae > Entelurus > Entelurus aequoreus. The sequence continues at coordinate 11,984,475 of NC_084745.1, forward strand.
ATATATATATATTAGGGCTGCAACTAACGATTAATTTGCTAATCGATTAATTTGTCGATTATTACTTCGATTAATTGATTAATAATCGGATAAAAGAGACAAACTACATTTCTATCCTTTCCAGTATTTTTTTTTTTTTTTTAAACGCATAATGGCACCATACTTATTTTGATTATTGTTTCTCAGCTGTTTGTAAATGTTGCAGTTTATAAATAAATAATTATTATTTTTTAAATATATATATATATATATATATATATATATATATATATATATATATATATATATATATATATATATATATATATATATATATATATATATATTTTATTTTTTATTTTTTTTAAAGCCTCTGCGCATGCGCATAACATAGATCCAACGAATCGATGACTAAATTAATCGGCAACAATTTTTTTTTAATCGATTAGTTGTTGCAGCCCTAATATATATATATATATATATATATATATATATATATATATATATATATATATATATATATATATATATATATATATATATATATATATATACACACACACACAGTACAGTACAGGCCAAAAGTTTGGACACACCTTCTCATGATGAGTTTTCTTTATTTTCATGACTATTTACATTTTAGATTGTCACTGAAGGCATCACAACTATGAATGAACACATGTGGAGTTATGTACTTAACAAAAAAAAGGTGAAATAACTGAAAACATGTTTTATATTCTAGTTTCTTCAAAATAGCTGATTACTTTTTCGCACACTCTTGGCATTCTCTCGATGAGCTTCAAGAGGTAGTCACCTGAACTGGTTTTCACTTCACAGGTGTGCTTGAAGCTCATCAAGAGAATGCCAAGAGTGTGCAAAGGTTTTTTTTGCAAAAGGGGGACTCAAAATAAAATTATTCTTATTTGATTTTTACCAACTTATTAGTACATATTTTCTCAATTATCAATATATATTTAATGTATTAATAAATTAATTATATAAATAACATTTTAATATGTATGTATATCAAATTTGCCCAAATCGTCCTATTGGTCTTGTTAGCAGTCGTACTGGCTTTGATCCATGGTTGTTGTCAGGAAGATATGCAACTTTAGTTCTAATTATGTTAAAATTGGGGGAAAAACAGAGCAGAACAGTTTGTTTAGGTTTGAATTAAATAAAAATAATTGTTATACATAAACTGTATGACAAAGTTTTGTATTAACTGAATATATTTTTTTATTTTTTTTAGTATTATTAATATATAATACATTTATTATTAAATTATATTAATTTAACTTAGCCAGGGACTGCCCTGAATACCATTTAGGGCAGACGTTCTTGACCTTAGGGCCCAACTTTTCCACTACAGAGGGGACGGGAGCCCACTCAAATATTAACACTGATTTATCTTACTCTTGATTTTAATCATATTCAATAATTATATCTGACCTATGTACATTTTACCACCTTGTCAAATGTGTCAATCACAAAGATGGTTATCAAGGCTTAGGTCAGGCTGATTACTGAATACTAATCAAATATTCTGCCAAAGAAGGGACCCAAAAACTGATTAAAAAAAGATTTGCATACAATTATGTAGTGCTAAAATAATTACATTGTAACTTAATAATAAATAATATGTTTCTTCATTAAAGTTTAAGTGCAAATGAAATTACAGCTTCACCACTTTGGTCATATTTTTTGCGCCTCAGAAACTTCTCTATGACTTTAGCTCTCGACTTGTGTTTGTTCGACATTGTCATTACTGCCACAAGTGGTGGGAAAGTGTATTACAAACTGAGTATGGAGCACAGCTGAGAAACAGATATTTATTGGCGGCCCCTGGCCCAACAATGGGCCCCTGGCCCTATGGTTAAGAAACACTGATTTAGACCATCCATCCATCCATTTTCTACCGCTTCAGAAAACACTTGGCTCTCCAAGCATCAGCATAATGACCGACAATAAAACACAGTATTTATTAAAACAAGTACCGTATTTTCCGCACTATAAGGCGCACCTAAAAACCTCCAATTTTCTCAAAAGCTGACCATATGGACCAATATTGAGTCACAACAGGTCTCGCAACTACGGGATGCATAACGTAACCCCAACCTCTGCTGTAGCGTCTATTCTATGCGTCTTATAATGTGGTGCGCCTTATATATGAACAAAGTTTTAAAATAGGCCATTCATTGAAGGTGCGCCTTATAATCCGGTGCGCCTTATAGTGCGGAAAATACGGTATATTTAATGTTTGGCCACTGTAACATTACACTCAATTTGAACAGTAACACTGTCTTTGAATATTAGATTTAGTGATTGTTTTGGTTTAGGTATTTTCCGCACTATAAGGCGCACCTGAAAACCTCCAATTTTCTCAAAAGCTGACCATATGGACCAATATTGAGCCACAACAGGTCTTGCAACTACGGGATGCATAACGTAACCCCAGCCTCTGCTGTATCGTCTATTCTATGCGTCTTATAATGTGGTGCGCCTTATATATGAACAAAGTTTTAAAATAGGCCATTCATTGAAGGTGCGCCTTATAATCCGGTGTGCCTTATATATGAACCAATATTGAGCCACAACAGGTCTCGCAACTACAGGATGCATAACGTAACCCCAAACTCTACTGTAGCGTCTATTCTATGCGTCTTATAATGCGGTGCGCCTTATATATGAACAAAGTTTTAAAATAGGCCATTCATTGAAGGTGCGCCTTATAATCTGGTGCGCCTTATAGTGCGGAAAATACGGTATATTTAATGTTTGGCCACTGTAACATTACACTCAATTTGAACAGTAACACTGTCTTTGAATATTAGATTTAGTGATTGTTTTGGTTTAGGTATTTTCCGCACTATAAGGCGCACCTGAAAACCTCCAATTTTCTCAAAAGCTGACCATATGGACCAATATTGAGCCACAACAGGTCTTGCAACTACGGGATGCATAACGTAACCCCAGCCTCTGCTGTAGCGTCTATTCAATGCGTCTTATAATGTGGTGCGCCTTATATATGAACAAAGTTTTAAAATAGGCCATTCATTGAAGGTGCGCCTTATAATCCGGTGCGCCTTATATATGAACCAATATTGAGCCACAACAGGTCTCGCAACTACAGGATGCGTAACGTAACCCCAAACTCTACTGTAGCGTCTATTTTATGCGTCTTATAATGCGGTGCGCCTTATATATGAACAAAGTTTTAAAATAGGCCATTCATTGAAGGTGCGCCTTATATATGAACAAAGTTTTAAAATAGGCCATTCATTGAAGGTGCGCCTTATAATCCGGTGCGCCTTATAGGGCGGAAAATACGGTATATTTAATGTTTGGCCACTGTAACATTACACTCGATTTGAACAGTAACACTGTCTTTGAATATTAGATTTAGTGATTGTTTTGGTTTAGGTATTTTCCGCACTATAAGGCGCACCTGAAAACCTCCAATTTTCTCAAAAGCTGACCATATGGACCAATATTGAGCCACAACAGGTCTCGCAACTACGAGATGCATAACGTAACCCCAGCTTCTGCTGTAGCGTCTATTCAATGCGTCTTATAATGTGGTGCGCCTTATATATGAACAAAGTTTTAAAATAGGCCATTCATTGAAGGTGCGCCTTATAATCCGGTGCGCCTTATATATGAACCAATATTGAGCCACAACAGGTCTCGCAACTACAGGATGCATAACGTAACCCCAAACTCTACTGTAGCGTCTATTCTATGCCTCTTATAATGCGGTGCGCCTTATATATGAGCAAAGTTTTAAAATAGGCCATTCATTGAAGGTGCGCCTTATATATGAACAAAGTTTTAAAATAGGCCATTCATTGAAGGTGCGCCTTATAATCCGGTGCGCCTTATAGTGCGGAAAATACGGTATATTTAATGTTTGGCCACTGTAACATTACACTCAATTTGAACAGTAACAGTGTTTGAATATTAGATTTAGTTATTGTTTTGGTTTAGGTATTTTCCGCACTATAAGGCGCACCTAAAAACCTCCAATTTTCTCAAAAGCTGACCATATGGACCAATATTGAGTCACAACAGGTCTCGCAACTACGGGATGCATAACGTAACCCCAGCCTCTGCTGTAGCGTCTATTCAATGCGTCTTATAATGTGGTGCGCCTTATATATGAACAAAGTTTTAAAATAGGCCATTCATTGAAGGTGCGCCTTATAATCCGGTGCGCCTTATATATGAACCAATATTGAGCCACAACAGGTCTCGCAATTACAGGATGCATAACGTAACCCCAAACTCTACTGTAGCGTCTATTCTATGCGTCTTATAATGCGGTGCGCCTTATATATGAACAAAGTTTTAAAATAGGCCATTCATTGAAGGTGCGCCTTATACATGAACACAGTTTTGAAATAGGCCATTCATTGAAGGTGCGCCTTATAATCCGGTGCGCCTTATAGTGCGGAAAATACGGTATATTTAATGTTTGGCCACTGTAACATTACACTCAATTTGAACAGTAACAGTGTTTGAATATTAGATTTAGTTATTGTTTTGGTTTAGGTATTTTCCGCACTATAAGGCGCACCTAAAAACCTCCAATTTTCTCAAAAGCTGACCATATGGACCAATATTGAGCCACAACAGGTCTCGCAACTACGGGATGCATAACGAAACCCCAGCCTCTGCTGTAGCGTCTATTCAATGCGTCTTATAATGTGGTGCGCCTTATATATGAACAAAGTTTTAAAATAGGCCATTCATTGAAGGTGCGCCTTATATATGAACAAAGTTTTAAAATAGGTCATTCATTGAAGGTGCGCCTTATAATCCGGTGCGCCTTATAGTGCGGAAAATACGGTATATTTAATGTTTGGCCACTGTAACATTACACTCAATTTGAACAGTAACAGTGTTTGAATATTAGATTTAGTTATTGTTTTGGTTTAGGTATTTTCCGCACTATAAGGCGCACCTAAAAACCTCCAATTTTCTCAAAAGCTGACCATATGGACCAATATTGAGCCACAACAGGTCTCGCAACTACGAGATGCATAACGTAACCCCAGCCTCTGCTGTAGCGTCTATTCAATGCGTCTTATAATGTGGTGCGCCTTATATATGAACAAAGTTTTAAAATAGGCCATTCATTGAAGGTGCGCCTTATATATGGACCAATATTGAGCCACAGCAGGTCTCGCAACTACGGGATGCATAACGTAACCCCAAACTCTACTGTAGCGTCTATTCTATGCGTCTTATAATGCGGTGCGCCTTATAATGCGGTGCGCCTTATACATGAACAAAGTTTTAAAATAGGCCATTCATTGAAGGTGCGCCTTATAATGCGGTGCGCCTTATAGTGCGGAAAATACGGTATATTTAATGTTTGGCCACTGTAACATTACACTCAATTTGAACAGTAACAGTGCTTGAATATTAGATTTAGTTATTGTTTTGGTTGAGGTATTTTCCGCACTATAAGGCGCACCTGAAAACCTCCAATTTTCTCAAAAGCTGACCATATGGACCAATATTGAGCCACAACAGGTCTCGCAACTACGGGATGCATAACGTAACCCCAGCCTCTGCTGTAGCGTCTATTCAATGCGTCTTATAATGCGGTGCGCCTTATATATGAGCAAAGTTTTAAAATAGGCCATTCATTGAAGGTGCGCCTTATATATGGACCAATATTGAGCCACAGCAGGTCTCGCAACTACGGGATGCATAACGTAACCCCAAACTCTACTGTAGCGTCTATTCTATGCGTCTTATAATGCGGTGCGCCTTATATATGAACAAAGTTTTAAAATAGGCCATTCATTGAAGGTGCGCCTTATAATCCGGTGTGCCTTATAGTGCGGAAAATACGGTATATTTAATGTTTGGCCACTTTAACATTACACTCAATTTGAACAGTAACACTGTCTTTGAATATTAGATTTAGTGATTGTTTTGGTTTAGGTATTCTCCGCACTATAAGGCGCACCTAAAAACCTCCAACTTTCTCAAAAGCTGACCATATGGACAAATATTGAGCCACAACAGGTCTCGCAATTACGGGATGCATAACGAAACCCCAGCCTCTGCTGTAGCGTCTATTCAATCCGTCTTATAATGTGGTGCGCCTTATATATGAACAAAGTTTTAAAATAGGCCATTCATTGAAGGTGCGCCTTATAATCCGGTGTGCCTTATAGTGCGGAAAATACGGTATATTTAATGTTTGGCCACTTTAACATTACACTCAATTTGAACAGTAACACTGTCTTTGAATATTAGATTTAGTGATTGTTTTGGTTGAGGTATTTTCCGCACTATAAGGCGCACCTGAAAACCTCAAATTTTCTCAAAAGCTGACCATATGGACCAATATTGAGCCACAACAGGTCTCGCAACTACGGGATGCATAACGTAACCCCAGCCTCTGCTGTAGCGTCTATTCAATGCGTCTTATAATGTGGTGCGCCTCATATATGAACAAAGTTTTAAAATAGGCCATTCATTGAAGGTGCGCCTTATATATGGACCAATATTGAGCCACAGCAGGTCTCGCAACTACGGGATGCATAACCCCAAACTCTACTGTAGCGTCTATTCTATGCGTCTTATAATGCGGTGCGCCTTATATATGAACAAAGTTTTAAAATAGGCCATTCATTGAAGGTGCGCCTTATAATCCGGTGCGCCTTATAGTGCGGAAAATACGGTATATTTAATGTTTGGCCACTGTAACATTACACTCAATTTGAACAGTAACAGTGTTTGAATATTAGATTTAGTTATTGTTTTGGTTTAGGTATTTTCCGCACTATAAGGCGCACCTGAAAACCTCCAATTTTCTCAAAAGCTGACCATATGGACCAATATTGAGCCACAACAGGTCTCGCAACTACGGGATGCATAACGTAACCCCAGCCTCTGCTGTAGCGTCTATTCAATGCGTCTTATAATGCGGTGCGCCTTATATATGAACAAAGTTTTAAAATAGGCCATTCATTGAAGGTGCGCCTTATATATGGACCAATATTGAGCCACAGCAGGTCTCGCAACTACGGGATGCATAACCCCAAACTCTACTGTAGCGTCTATTTTATGCGTCTTATAATGCGGTGCGCCTTATATATGAACAAAGTTTTAAAATAGGCCATTCATTGAAGGTGCGCCTTATATATGAACAAAGTTTTAAAATAGGCCATTCATTGAAGGTGCGCCTTATAATCCGGTGCGCCTTATAGGGCGGAAAATACGGTATATTTAATGTTTGGCCACTGTAACATTACACTCGATTTGAACAGTAACACTGTCTTTGAATATTAGATTTAGTGATTGTTTTGGTTTAGGTATTTTCCGCACTATAAGGCGCACCTGAAAACCTCCAATTTTCTCAAAAGCTGACCATATGGACCAATATTGAGCCACAACAGGTCTCGCAACTACGAGATGCATAACGTAACCCCAGCTTCTGCTGTAGCGTCTATTCAATGCGTCTTATAATGTGGTGCGCCTTATATATGAACAAAGTTTTAAAATAGGCCATTCATTGAAGGTGCGCCTTATAATCCGGTGCGCCTTATATATGAACCAATATTGAGCCACAACAGGTCTCGCAACTACAGGATGCATAACGTAACCCCAAACTCTACTGTAGCGTCTATTCTATGCCTCTTATAATGCGGTGCGCCTTATATATGAGCAAAGTTTTAAAATAGGCCATTCATTGAAGGTGCGCCTTATATATGAACAAAGTTTTAAAATAGGCCATTCGTTGAAGGTGCGCCTTATAATCCGGTGCGCCTTATAGTGCGGAAAATACGGTATATTTAATGTTTGGCCACTGTAACATTACACTCAATTTGAACAGTAACAGTGTTTGAATATTAGATTTAGTTATTGTTTTGGTTTAGGTATTTTCCGCACTATAAGGCGCACCTAAAAACCTCCAATTTTCTCAAAAGCTGACCATATGGACCAATATTGAGTCACAACAGGTCTCGCAACTACGGGATGCATAACGTAACCCCAGCCTCTGCTGTAGCGTCTATTCAATGCGTCTTATAATGTGGTGCGCCTTATATATGAACAAAGTTTTAAAATAGGCCATTCATTGAAGGTGCGCCTTATAATCCGGTGCGCCTTATATATGAACCAATATTGAGCCACAACAGGTCTCGCAATTACAGGATGCATAACGTAACCCCAAACTCTACTGTAGCGTCTATTCTATGCGTCTTATAATGCGGTGCGCCTTATATATGAACAAAGTTTTAAAATAGGCCATTCATTGAAGGTGCGCCTTATACATGAACACAGTTTTAAAATAGGCCATTCATTGAAGGTGCGCCTTATAATCCGGTGCGCCTTATAGTGCGGAAAATACGGTATATTTAATGTTTGGCCACTGTAACATTACACTCAATTTGAACAGTAACAGTGTTTGAATATTAGATTTAGTTATTGTTTTGGTTTAGGTATTTTCCGCACTATAAGGCGCACCTAAAAACCTCCAATTTTCTCAAAAGCTGACCATATGGACCAATATTGAGCCACAACAGGTCTCGCAACTACGGGATGCATAACGAAACCCCAGCCTCTGCTGTAGCGTCTATTCAATGCGTCTTATAATGTGGTGCGCCTTATATATGAACAAAGTTTTAAAATAGGCCATTCATTGAAGGTGCGCCTTATATATGAACAAAGTTTTAAAATAGGTCATTCATTGAAGGTGCGCCTTATAATCCGGTGCGCCTTATAGTGCGGAAAATACGGTATATTTAATGTTTGGCCACTGTAACATTACACTCAATTTGAACAGTAACAGTGTTTGAATATTAGATTTAGTTATTGTTTTGGTTTAGGTATTTTCCGCACTATAAGGCGCACCTAAAAACCTCCAATTTTCTCAAAAGCTGACCATATGGACCAATATTGAGCCACAACAGGTCTCGCAACTACGAGATGCATAACGAAACCCCAGCCTCTGCTGTAGCGTCTATTCAATGCGTCTTATAATGTGGTGCGCCTTATATATGAACAAAGTTTTAAAATAGGCCATTCATTGAAGGTGCGCCTTATATATGGACCAATATTGAGCCACAGCAGGTCTCGCAACTACGGGATGCATAACGTAACCCCAAACTCTACTGTAGCGTCTATTCTATGCGTCTTATAATGCGGTGCGCCTTATAATGCGGTGCGCCTTATACATGAACAAAGTTTTAAAATAGGCCATTCATTGAAGGTGCGCCTTATAATCCGGTGCGCCTTATAGTGCGGAAAATACGGTATATTTAATGTTTGGCCACTGTAACATTACACTCAATTTGAACAGTAACAGTGCTTGAATATTAGATTTAGTTATTGTTTTGGTTGAGGTATTTTCCGCACTATAAGGCGCACCTGAAAACCTCCAATTTTCTCAAAAGCTGACCATATGGACCAATATTGAGCCACAACAGGTCTCGCAACTACGGGATGCATAACGTAACCCCAGCCTCTGCTGTAGCGTCTATTCAATGCGTCTTATAATGCGGTGCGCCTTATATATGAGCAAAGTTTTAAAATAGGCCATTCATTGAAGGTGCGCCTTATATATGGACCAATATTGAGCCACAGCAGGTCTCGCAACTACGGGATGCATAACGTAACCCCAAACTCTACTGTAGCGTCTATTCTATGCGTCTTATAATGCGGTGCGCCTTATATATGAACAAAGTTTTAAAATAGGCCATTCATTGAAGGTGCGCCTTATAATCCGGTGTGCCTTATAGTGCGGAAAATACGGTATATTTAATGTTTGGCCACTTTAACATTACACTCAATTTGAACAGTAACACTGTCTTTGAATATTAGATTTAGTGATTGTTTTGGTTTAGGTATTCTCCGCACTATAAGGCGCACCTAAAAACCTCCAACTTTCTCAAAAGCTGACCATATGGACAAATATTGAGCCACAACAGGTCTCGCAACTACGGGATGCATAACGAAACCCCAGCCTCTGCTGTAGCGTCTATTCAATCCGTCTTATAATGTGGTGCGCCTTATATATGAACAAAGTTTTAAAATAGGCCATTCATTGAAGGTGCGCCTTATAATCCGGTGTGCCTTATAGTGCGGAAAATACGGTATATTTAATGTTTGGCCACTTTAACATTACACTCAATTTGAACAGTAACACTGTCTTTGAATATTAGATTTAGTGATTGTTTTGGTTGAGGTATTTTCCGCACTATAAGGCGCACCTGAAAACCTCCAATTTTCTCAAAAGCTGACCATATGGACCAATATTGAGCCACAACAGGTCTCGCAACTACGAGATGCATAACGTAACCCCAGCCTCTGCTGTAGCGTCTATTCAATGCGTCTTATAATGTGGTGCGCCTCATATATGAACAAAGTTTTAAAATAGGCCATTCATTGAAGGTGCGCCTTATAATCCGGTGCGCCTTATATATGAACCAATATTGAGCCACAACAGGTCTCGCAACTACAGGATGCATAACGTAACCCCAAACTCTACTGTAGCGTCTATTCTATGCGTCTTATAATGCGGTGCGCCTTATATATGAAAAAAGTTTTAAAATAGGCCATTCATTGAAGGTGCGCCTTATAATCCGGTGCGCCTTATAGTGCGGAAAATACGGTATATTTAATGTTTGGCCACTGTAACATTACACTCAATTTGAACAGTAACAGTGTTTGAATATTAGATTTAGTTATTGTTTTGGTTTAGGTATTTTCCACACTATAAGGCGCACCTAAAAACCTCCAATTTTCTCAAAAGCTGACCATATGGACCAATATTGAGCCACAACAGGTCTCGCAACTACGATAACGTAACCCCAGCCTCTGCTGTAGCGTCTATTCAATGCGTCTTATAATGTGGTGCGCCTTATATATGAACAAAGTTTTAAAATAGGCCATTCATTGAAGGTGCGCCTTATATATGGACCAATATTGAGCCACAGCAGGTCTCGCAACTACGGGATGCATAACGTAACCCCAAACTCTACTGTAGCGTCTATTCTATGCGTCTTATAATGCGGTGCGCCTTATATATGAACAAAGTTTTAAAATAGGCCATTCATTGAAGGTGCGCCTTATAGTGCAGAAAATAAGGTATATGTAATGTTTGGCCACTGTAACATTACACTAAATTTGAACAGTAACACTGTGTTTGAATATTACATTTAGTGATTATTTTGGCGTACCACTAGATGGAGCCCATGCATACCAATTTGAGAATGACTGATTTAGATGTTTTAAATGAGTATTTCTCCCCCGAAACGTGTCAGAATATCAATTTTCTATGAGAATCAATACCCGTATGAAACTTATTGGTATCGATGTATCGACCATGGCTGCTGGCCCACAAAAACAAAGTGATTCTCATCCCCAGAACAAAATAAGACTGCCATGTTTGTTTTGGTGGTTGTCCCCGTGTTGTAGTGCGGATCCTAAACGAGCTCCGTCGCCGACTCCACCAGGTTGCGATGCTAGTTTAGCTCTTAGCGCGCGCTAACTCAGCATTATTGTCATTATTTTGCATCTGCGTTCGTTCAAGGAACAGCTGTTGAACGGCGAGACGGATCCAAAGTGGCAGCGCCCCAAGTTGTCCCCGCTCGTTGGGCGAGCTTGGCCGTGACATGATGGCCGCTGGCAGGGTTTTGTGCTGAAGTCAACATCTGCGACAGCCGCCACTGACCGGTCCCGCCCTCCCCTCCTGCTGTCTCCTCGCCTGCTTGTTCTCGCCTCTTTCTCTTCATCCCGTCTTCGTCTTTTTGCCTTCCGGGCTTCTGGGGCTAAATACCGACGTGAGAAAGCGCGGGAAAAAAATTTGGGGGGGAAAAAACCTTTTGAGTGCCACTGGACGGCTTTCTTCTTCGCGTCGTCCAAGGTCATGTGAGCATCTGGCCCCTCCGCCATGTTGTGGTAGGTCAGTGGGTAGCATCTGTCTGTGGACCCCGCCACCGACCATGCTCGTCAAAACGCGGGGGGGAAAAAAGCCCCAAATATTTTGTAACACATCGATATAGATTTGTATGATGAGAGGATTTTGGATGAAGTGCAGTACTGGACTGTCACCACAGAGGCGCTATTGAGTCAATTATGTTTGAGTCTAAATTATGCAACACTTGATGCTTAAATTGTCTTGCCTTTAAAGTGAATACTGATACCAAATATCCGTATCTCACTGTCAGGTTCAAACACTGACGACATCTATTAAACAGACAAGAAGCAAGGAGTTCAATTTAGCTCATGAGGAGAACGCATGGAGCTGCACACTTAGTCACAGTCTCGCCCTACGCTCTAAGGCAGTGGTTCTCAACCTTTTTTCAGTGATGTACCCCCTGTGAAAATTTTTTTAATTCAAGTACCCCCTAATCAAAGCAAAGCATTTTTGGTTGAAAAAAAGAGATACAGAAGTAAAATACAGCACTATGTCATCAGTTTCTGATTTATTAAATTGTATAACAGAGCAAAATATTGCTTATTTGAAGTGGTCTTTCTTGAACTATTTTGGAAAAAAAGATATAAAAATAACTAAAAACTTGTTGAAAAATAAACCAGTGATTCAATTATAAATAAAGATTTCTACACATAGAAGTAATCATCAACTTAAAGTGCCCTCTTTGGGGATTGTAATAGAGATCCATCTGGATTCATGAACTTAATTCTTAACATTTATTTTGTTGAAGTATTGTTCAATGAATATATTTATAAAGGATTTCTGAATTGTTGCTATTTTTAGAATATTTAAAAAAATCTCACGTACCCCTTGGCATACCTTCAAGTACCCCCAGGGGTACGCGTACCCCCATTTGAGAACTACTGCTCTAAGGTACAGCTCCCGCGTCCTTCTATTTATTCAGGAGCTCCACAGTCAACATCACTGAAGCCACCTCTAAAAGGAGTGGTCACATATATCATGCAAAGCAGGTCCAGTATGCACAATACGTGACGGAATGTGCTGGGGCCTCGTGATTGCCTTGTTTCCATAATTGCCAACCTTGAGACCTCCAAATTCGGAAGATTTTTTTGGGGGGTTGAGGTGGACGGGGGCGGGGTTAAGGGGGGAGGAGTATATTTATAGCTAGAATTCACTGAAATTCAAGTATTTCTTATATATATATACAGTATATTAGGGATGTGGGAAAAAAATCGATTCGAATTCGAATCGCGATTCTCACGTTGTGCGATTCAGAATCGATTCTCATTTTTTAACAATCGATTTTTTTTTAAATATTTTTATTTATTTATTTTTTAATAATATATATATATATTTTTTAATCAATCCAACAAAACAATACACAGCAATACCATAACAATGCAATCCAATTCCAAAACCAAACCCGACCCAGCAACGGACTTGAAGCATACTAAAGTTGTGTGATAATATATATACCGTATTTTTCGGAGTATAAGTCGCTCCGGAGTATAAGTCACACCGGCCGAAAATGCATAATAAAGAAGGAAAAAAACATATATAAGTCGCACTGGGGTATAAGTCCCATTTTTTGGGGAAATGTATTTGATAAAACCCAACACTAAGAATAGACATTTGAAAGGCAATTTAAAATAAATAAAGAATAGTGAACAACAGGCTGAATAAGTGTACGTTATATGAGGCATAAATAACCAACTGAGAACGTGCCTGGTATGTTAACGTAACATATTATGGTAAGAGTCATTCAAATAACTATAACATATAGAACATGCTATACGTTTACCAAACAATCTGTCACTCCTAATCGCTAAATCCCATGAAATCTTCTACGTCTAGTCCAGGGGTGTCCAAACTTTTTCCACTGAGGGCCACACATTGAAAAATCAACATTTAGATATTTTGTATTATAAAAACCAAGACAATATATGTATAAAAAATATACATTTAGGCTTCCACTCAGGCTTGATCCCGGGGACCCCAAAGGGTTTTGGTCCAAAAAATATAAAAAATGTGTCATTATTCAGTATTGTTATTTGTGTTATTATTCAAGTTTTTAAATCTCTTTTTTAAAGATTTAAATTGTGTGCTCTTTTTGTCAAAGAAAACACTTTATTTTTAAAGAAAAAAACCCACAAAATATGCAATACTTTCACCCAATAAAATTTTTAAGTGGGATATTTGAGAATATATACTAATTGGAGCCTTAAAAAGGTCACATAACACCATTGATTTTAATTCATTATTATTTTTTGAGCAATGACACTTAAAAACTATCCATCCATCCATTTTCTACCGCTTGTCCCTTTTGGCGTCGCGGGGGGTTGCTGAAGCCTATCTCAGTTGCATTCGGGCGGAAGGCGGGGTACACCCTGGACAAGTCGCCACCTCATCGCAGGGCCAACACAGATAGACAGACTAAAATTGTAGGGGATCCAAAAGGGTCCTACCCATTAAAGTGTTAAAAAATAAATTATATTTAATTTTTTTTTTACTATTTACTTTTAACACAATAATCTCGAGATCAACTTCAGATCTATCCGTCAATTATAAGTTTTATTTGTTGTTTATGTTTTTTGTTAGTTCGTTTTAGGCCCTTTAAAAAAAACAGCTTGTTTTTTTACATGGCAAACACAAAATATGCAACATTTTCCCCCAAAAAATATCTCAAAATATTTAATGTGACGTAATTGGAGCCTTGAATAGGTCAATAATGCATAATGACATTGATTTTGATTCATTATTATTTTTCTAAAAAAGAAACAGCCTACATGGCAGCTTTGTGTGATTAGAGTAAACATTGCTACACCCAATCCAATCCAATCCACTTTATTTATATAGCACATTGGGCGGTATAGCTCGGTTGGTAGAGCGGCCGTGCCATCAACCTGAGGGTTGCAGGTTTGATTCCCGCTTCCGCCATCCTAGTCACTGCCGTTGTGTCCTTGGGCAAGACACTTTACCCACCTGCTCCCAGGCCACCCACACTGGTTTAAATGTAACTTAGATATTGGGTTTTCACTATGTAAAGCGCTTTGAGTCACTAGAGAAAAGCGCTATATAAATATAATTCACTTCACACTTCACTTCACATTTACACAACAAGAATGTTTCCAAAGTGCTGCACAGCCATGTTAAAAACAATATTAAAAACAATATTATGCTACACCAATGACTGAATAAAAACAAAGAATAAATGAATAGAAAACCAATACAGAGACAATATAAAAAATAAATATGATTAAAAACGATTTTTAAAGGGTAAAACCAATTAAAACAGTAAAATAGACATCAAAATTTATTTTAAAAAAACACACATTTTCTTGTTACATTTCACCTGTTTGCTCTTTAAATACCACTTTTAATGTTATTTATTTTTTTCAATCATATTTTTAAAATGTGCCGTGGGGCCGTTAAAAAATGACCTGCGGGCCGCATATGGCCCCCGGGCCACACTTTGGACACCCCTGGTCTAGTCTCTTACGTCAGTGGTCCCCAACCTTTTTGTAGCTGGGGTTAGGTCAACGCTTGAAAATTTGTCCCACGGCCCGGGAGGGGGGGGATTTTTTTTTTATTATTTTTTTTCCCCATAAAGAAATACAATCATGTGTGCTTACGGACTGTATCCCTGCAGACTGTATTGATCTTTATCGATATATAATGTATATATTGTGTTTTTTATGTTGATTTAATCAAAAATATATATATATATTTTTTTTTTTTTTTTTAATGCGCGGCCCGGGCCGCGGCCCGGTGGTTGGGGACCACTGTCTTACGTGAATGAGCTAAATAATATTATTTGATATTTTACGGTAATGTGTTAATAATTTCACACATAAGTCGCTCCTGAGTATAAGTCGCACCCCTGGCCAAACTATGAAAAAAACTGCGACTTATAATCCGGAAAATACGGTACATGATTATTCTAACACTCACTTCCTGAAAAAACGCTTTATATTATATATATATATTAAAATAGAAATCAAAATTTATAAAAAAAAAACACATTTTCTTGTTACATTTCACCTGTTTGCTGTTTAAATACCACTTTTTTAATTTCTTGTGCGGCCCGGGCCGCGGCCCGGTGGTTGGGGACCACTGTCTTACGTGAATGAGCTAAATAATATTATTTGATATTTTACGGTAATGTGTTAATAATTTCACACATAAGTCGCTCCTGAGTATAAGTCGCACCCCTGGCCAAACTATGAAAAAAACTGCGACTTATAATCCGAAAAATACGGTACATGATTATTCTAACACTCACTTCCTGAAAAAACGCTTTATATTATATATATATAGTAAAATAGACATCAAAATGTATTTAAAAAAACACATTTTCTTGTTACATTTCACCTGTTTGCTGTTTAAATACCACTTTTAATGTTTTGTTTTTTTTTCAATCACATTTTTAAAATGTGCCGTGGGGCCGTTAAAAAATGACCTAAATGACATAAGTCGCTCCTGAGTATAAGTCGCACCCCTGGCCAAACTATGAAAAAAACTGCGACTTATAATCCGGAAAATACGGTACATGATTATTCTAACACTCACTTCCTGAAAAAACGCTTTATATTATATATACATATTAAAATAGACATCAAAATGTATTTTAAAAAAACACATTTTCTTGTTACATTTCACCTGTTTGCTGTTTAAATACCACTTTTTTAATTTCTTGTGCGGCCCGGGCCGCGGCCCGGTGGTTGGGGACCACTGTCTTACGTGAATGAGCTAAATAATATTATTTGATATTTTACGGTAATGTGTTAATAATTTCACACATAAGTCGCTCCTGAGTATAAGTCGCACCCCTGGCCAAACTATGAAAAAAACTGCGACTTATAATCCGGAAAATACGGTACATGATTATTCTAACACTCACTTCCTGAAAAAACGCTTTATATTATATATACATATTAAAATAGACATCAAAATGTATTTAAAAAAAACACATTTTCTTGTTACATTTCACCTGTTTGCTGTTTAAATACCACTTTTTTAATTTCTTGTGCGGCCCGGGCCGCGGCCCGGTGGTTGGGGACCACTGTCTTACGTGAATGAGCTAAATAATATTATTTGATATTTTACGGTAATGTGTTAATAATTTCACACATAAGTCGCTCCTGAGTATAAGTCACACCCCTGGCCAAACTATGAAAAAAACTGCGACTTATAATCCGGAAAATACGGTACATGATTTTTCTAACACTCACTTCCTGAAAAAACGCTTTATATTATATATATATAGTAAAATAGACATCAAAATTTATTTAAAAAAAACACATTTTCTTGTTACATTTCACCTATTTGCTGTTTAAATACCACTTTTAATGTTATTTATTTTTTTCAATCATATTTTTAAAATGTGCCGTGGGGCCGTTAAAAAATGACCTAAATGACATAAGTCGCTCCTGAGTATAAGTCGCACCCCTGGCCAAACTATGAAAAAAAACTGCGACTTATAATCCGGAAAATACGGTACATGATTATTCTAACACTCACTTCCTGAAAAAACGCTTTATATTATATATATATATTAAAATAGACATCAAAATTTATTTAAAAAAAACACATTTTCTTGTTACATTTCACCTGTTTGCTGTTTAAATACCACTTTTTTAATTTCTTGTGCGGCCCGGGCCGCGGCCCGGTGGTTGGGGACCGCTGTCTTACGTGAATGAGCTAAATAATATTATTTGATATTTTACGGTAATGTGTTAATAATTTCACACATAAGTCGCTCCTGAGTATAAGTCGCACCCCTGGCCAAACTATGAAAAAAACTGCGACTTATAATCCGGAAAATACGGTACATGATTATTCTAACACTCACTTCCTGAAAAAACGCTTTATATATAACGTGGGTTTTGAGTACGGACGTGCCGATTTTCATGAAAAAGTATGTGATTGCCATTGCCGGTAGCACATTACACCAGTTTTAAAGTCGCCGCATCAGCAGTACTTAGGAATCCCTTTGACCACCTGCTACATGTTTGGGTCCAGGTGCTGCAGGTCTGCGATTGGCTCGCTTGTCACTTGTCGGCCTTTGTGTATTTATGTTGGTGTGCCAGGCTGACGTCTGAGCAGGCGGGCTCTCAAGGCCCAGGACAGGAATTATTGAACAGAGGGTGGCTGACAGAGGGATTGTGGCCCTGGGAGCAAACAGATGTTGCAATCATAAAGAAATACAGCAGCTCTGAATAAAAGATGAAGAGCACTGAGGGGACACCAGGAACCGAGGACTGGGTCCCCCTCGGCCAATGGCGCGAGCTCGTTTCAGTTTACACGGACCCTTGATTGGTCAGCGGCTTCCGTGATAAGGAACCAGAAGAATTTGTGCAAACCATGCAAGATACTTTCAAAAAAGAAAAAGTGTACTTGAGAGACGGGAGTTGGTGCAGGAAGACAGCTGCTGGGACATACTGCACATTCATTATTCACAAGACGTGTGATGTCAAAACGTTTTAAAGCATTTACTCCATGATGAAATCTGTTCCAAAGAGCGCAATCTGACAGAATGTCCTCGGAATGTTGTTTTACCACAAGTGTTTTGTTGGCCGCTCACTTCCACAGCGCAGGACTACACGTCGCTGTGAATATTTCATGGCGCCAGTCCAAGGCCTCACAAATCTTCTTCTTCTTCTTCCACCCGCGTACTCGACCTGGGACTGGAGGACCTCTCAGCTCTTTGTCTTCTTTCACATCCGCTCTGATAGTCCTCTCCTTCACGTCTGCATCGGCCTTATCATAACAAATTGATGTCATTTTCCTTTGAATTGTTTTGGCGTACAATTAGCAAATGCATGAAATACAAGCACGTGACATTTATGCTAACTGCACGTTGACACCAAGCATAATACTCTCAACTACAAAAAAAGTGTCTTTTACTAATAAGTGTTGTCCTGGTACCATTATTTTGGTACTTTTCTAAATAAAGGGGACCACAAAAAATGTCGTTATTGGCATTATTTGAACAAAAAATCTGAGAGTATATTAAACATATGTTTATTATTGCAAGTTTGTCCTTAAATAAAATAGTGAACACACAAGACAACTGGGGCCGTACTTATCAAGCTTCTTAGAGTGCCATTTTACACTTAAGTCCTGAGAATTTGCGAAATTTAGTCCTACTCTCAAACTTAAGAATAAAAGCTTTTTATCAACGTTCTTAAGTCTAAGAATCACTCCTACTCTCCACGATATTTAAGAGACCTTCAGAGGTGTCTTAAGTGGTTAGGAGTTGCCAGCAGGGGATGGCACTGAGGCGAGAGAGACGTGCGCGAACGTTCAGGGAACGGAACAATGTTTGTTTTTTTTGATGACGAGCAGCTGATCAAACGGTATCGTTTAGACAGAGCGGATATTATTTTTGTCACAGATTTAATACTTTTGGATTCCTTGTTGATTTCTGCATGTGTCTGCAGTGGGCTAGTATATATAGAGCCACCCACACCAGTTTCAAATTAGTTGCCTAATTAATGAATTGGAAAGAAAATGTTATGACAGTAGCGTATGTGTGTGGCCGTGAGGTGAGTGACGTCAGTGAGTGTGTGGGCGATAGAAGAGAGGGAGCGGTAGCGTGAGTGCCGGCGGGGACTAGTTTGTTTTGTATTATTTTGTAGTTTATTGTCAAAATATACACTCCCATTGTCCACTTAAATATTTCCAAGATATTTCTTTATTCTTAGACAACGGATTCCCTTCCGTGATTGGTCATTTCTGTGGACACAGAAATGACGTCACCTAAAATTCCGTTTACGGCACATAGTAATGTCGTAATTCAGCTCTGAGTGTGACACTTAAGATTCAGTCCTACACTTCGCTGAAAGTGTGAGTAAGACGCTTGATAACTAACTTTTAAGTGCAGCTTTCAGCAAAGAATGTATTTACTCTTAAGTCAACTCTTAGCAGACTTCTTAGGAGTAATTCTAAGAAGCTTGATAAGTACGGCCCCTGGTCTTTTATTAGTAAGTAAACAAACAAAGGCTCCTAATTAGTCTGCTGACATATGCAGTAACATATTGTGTCATTTATCATTCTGTTATTTTGTCAACTTTATTAAGGACAAGTGGTAGAAAATGAATTATTTATCTACTTGTTCATTTACTGTTAATATCTGCTTACTTTCTCTTTCACAAACCCCGTTTCCATATGAGTTGGGAAATTGTGTTAGATGTAAATATAAACGGAATACAATAATTTGCAAATCCTTTTCAACCCATATTCAATTGAATGCACTACACCAGGGGTCACCAACCTTTTTGAAAGCAAGAGCTACTTCTTGGGTAGTGATTAATGCGAAGGGCTACCAGTTTGATACACACTTAAATAAATTGCCAGAAATAGCCAATTTGCTCAATTTACCTTTAACTCTATGTTATTATTAATAATTAATGATATTTACACTTAATTGAACGGTTTAAAAGAGGAGAAAACACGAAAAAAATGACAATTAAATTTTGAAACATAGTTTATCTTCAATTTCGACTCTTTAAAATTCAAAATTCAACCGAAAAAAAGAAGAAGAAAAACTAGCTAATTTGAATCTTTTTGAAAAAATTAAAAAAAGATTTTATGGAACATCATTAGTAATTTTTCCTGATTAAGATTAATTTTAGAATTTGGATGACATGTTTTAAATAGGTTAAAATCCAATCTGCACTTTGTTAGAATATATAACAAATTGGACCAAGCTATATTTCTAACAAAGACAAATCATTATTTCTTCTAGATTTTCCAGATCAAAAATTTTAAAAGAAATTCAAAAGACTTTGAAATAAGATTTGGATTTGATTCTACAGATTTTCTAGATTTGCCAGAATATTTTTTTTTAATTTTAATCATAAGTTTGAAGAAATATTTCACAAATATTCTTCATCGAAAAAACAGAAGCTAAAATGAAGAATTAAATCAAAATGTCTTTATTATTCTTCACAATAATAAAAAAATTGTTTTACTTGAACATTGATTTAAATTGTCAGGAAAGAAGAGGAAGGAATTTAAAAGGTAAAAAGGTATATGTGTTTAAAAATCCTAAAATCATTTTAAGGTTGTATTTTTTTTTCTAAAATTGTCTTTCTGAAAGTTATAAGAAGCAAAGTAAAAAAAATAGTGAATTTATTTAAACAAGTGAAGACCAAGTCTTTAAAATATTTTCTTGGATTTTCAAATTCTATTTGAGTTTTGTCTCTTTTAGAATTAAAAATGTCGAGCAAAGCGAGACCAGCTTGCTAGTAAATAAATACAATTTAAAAAATAGAGGCAGCTCACTGGTAAGTGCTGCTATTTGAGCTATTTTTAGAACAGGCCGGCGGGCTACTCATCTGGTCCTTACGGGCTACCTGGTGCCCGCGGGCACCGCGTTGGTGACCCCTGCACTACAAACACAACATATTTAATGTTCAAAGTCATAAACTTTTTTTTTTTTTTTTGCATATACTAATGAACTTAGAATTTCATGGCTGCAACACGTGCCAAAGTAGTTGGGAAAGGGCATGTTCACCACTGTGTTACATGGCCTTTCCTTTTAACAACACTCAGTAAACGTTTGGGAACTGAGGAGACATTTTTGAAGTTTCTCAGGTGGAATTCTTTCCCATTTGAGTCTTCTTCAGAAAGGTCACCTGACCACTGTGACGTGTTGCCTGTCAGCTGTTCTTATAGGCGTAGCCAACCAGGCACACCTGTCAAGTCTACCTGGTTGGCTCCACCCCCCTGATGGTTAATGGAGGAGGGAGTCCCAAGTATGTGAGAGCATGAATGCTCCTTCATCCCGATCGATGGTTTCCTTGGGCCGCTTCCTTAGTTCGATGGCCTCCTTAATCCATCGTTGGAAGTTGTTCCTTTCTGTACCGATGATTTTGCCGTTGTCTCGGTCCATGATGTGGTTATTTATTTTGCAATGATTTGATGTTTTTAAGATTTCCTGTTCGGATTTTTGTTTTAATCTTCTTGTAAACCTTCCAGTTGTCTCTTTTTTACATTCTTGCTGATGTTGAATATCCTCCCTGTTTCTCCCATGTATGAATTTTCGCATGATTTACACGGGATTTTGTAGATGAAATTGCAGTTCTTGTCTTGTTCTATGTTGTTGTTTTTTTTAATAATGTCCTGCCCAGTTTCTCATGTAAATCTTATAGTATATGTAGATGCCCATATCGGCTGTTCAGATTTACTTTACAAAAGAGACGTGTAGGATACTTCTCTTGTTGCCTTATTTGTATTTTGACTTTATTAAATGTATTTATATTATCATTTGGTGCAGCCGGGCCGGAGCAGGAGGGGATAGAAAGAGAAAAAAAGGAAGACGGAGGGGGGAATTGTGGGGACAAGAGGGGGATTAGACAGAGAGACAAAAACAACAACAGCAAACACAACAACAACAACAACAACAACAGAGCAACATCAGCAAATACGACATGTACAAATATGATGGTAAAAGTAATAGCAAATAAGCAGTTAGCGAAAATAAAAAAATAATACAGAAATGACAATGAGCATTATTACGCTAAAAATGGAGCAATATGAGTACCAATAAAAATAGTGCTATTGATAATAAACATGCTATTGATAATAAACACCATGTTGTCTTTTGGATGTACAAGTAACTGTCTTGTTTTTGTGTGAGCTTTACTGTTGTTTATTTTGTGTTTTTTCATGACCCGCTGGATGCTGTTTTTTATGGAAGTAGAATTGTCTCACATCAACTTATATATATATATATATATCAATATGATATTAATACAGATGCATATATTAATAAATATACAAAATAAATAAATAATTTGTATAAATAAAGTATTTGTAAATATATTTTTGAGATTTGAAAATATATACAAATAAAATGTATAAATAAAAAAAATGTGACATACAAATAAATCAAGAATTTGTATAAATAAACGTGTATTTGTAAATATATTTTTGAGATTTGAATATAAATATGCTTGATTTTGTATTTGTATTGAATTTGCATATGCGGATCGCTTTTTGGCTTTTGTGTCGATGAGACATTCCTCCCACAAACCAGATGCACAAATAAATGTGAGCTACACACTCCCCTGGACAACCAGCAGAGGGCACTGCAGACATGGCCAGACACTGGCGAGCCAATCAGAGGCACACTAGGGAGGGTCATATTACCTCATGACTTTTGGGATGATTTGACACACATTGCACTGATAAGAGATCAGTATCTACATCGGGACGAGGTCACTAAAAAATATGCAGCTAGCACGGTCTTTCAGATTAACTGGATGAATTAGCATTAGCTAATACAACGCTAACGTTAACTAGCTCAGGCCCGTTGTGCGTTCTCTCTGTAAAGACGTGGATTGGTTTTGTGCAGAGAACTCCGGGCATTTTGCATATAAGAAGAGAAGGTAACAATGAAGAAACAGGAAAAGTCACTTTGACAGTATGCCACTCTTTGGACCACCTTAGCCGTGAGCACGATCAACTCCGAGAAAATAGTTTTCCATGTCCACATGTTCACACTTTCCACTATTTTCACACACATTTCCCTTCCTGCCTTTCAGCGATGGCGAAGGGCTGCTCGTCCAGCGCCATGACTCCCGTCACGTCGCCCCAGACGTCTTCCTCACCTTTCCGACACACCGTCCTAGCGATGCTGGCGTTTCCGGCGGCTGACAAGGTTTGATGTGTTGAAGCGTGATGTTTTTTTTCCCCCCTTTGCAAAGTCCCCCACGATCGACGCCATGTTTGATTACACTGATTTCCAACCTGCACGTGGGAGAAAAGGAGCGCTCGATTTGCTCACTTTAACCTCCATACAGCACAAAATGGATAATATCATCTTATTGGGTCATTTTTTTGTGTGTTTTAGTATTATAATTCATCACATCAACCTGATATTTATCGTGCGTCCCTACTTTTTTGGTTCCTGGGGAATATAGGGGACATATTCCATAAAAAAATTTAAAAAAATAGTTCCTTCCAACTTGTACAAAACCAGTGAAGTTAACACGTGTAAATGGTAAATAAAAACAGAATACAATGATTTGCTAATCCTTTTCAACTTATATTCAATTGAATAGACTGCAAAGACAAGATATTTCATGTTCCAACTGAGAAACTTCTTTTTTTTTTGTGGCAAATAATCATTAACTTAGAATTTTAATGGCAGCAACACATTGCAAAAAAGTTGGCACGTTCACCACTGTGTTACATGGCCTTTCCTTTTAACAACACTCAGTAAACGTTTGGGAACTGAGGAGAAACATTTTTGAAGCTTCTCAGGTGGAATTCTTTCCCATTCTTGCTTGATGTACAGCTTAAGTTGTTCAACAGCCCGGTCTGGACTACAGGCAGGCCAGTCTAGTACCCGCACTCTTTTACTATGAAGCCACGCTGTTGTAACACGTGGCTTGACATTGTCTTGCTGAAATAAGCAGGGGCGTCCATGATAACGTTGCTCGGATGGCAACATATGTTGCTCCAAAACCTGTATGTACCTTTCAGCATTAATGGCGCCTTCACAGATGTGTAAGTTACCCATGTCTTGGGCACTAATACACCCCCATACCATCACACATGCTGCCTTTTCAACTTTGCGCCTAGAACAATCCGGATGGTTCTTTTCCTCTTTGGTCCGGAGGACACGACAACCACAGGTTTCCAAAAACATTATGAAATGTGGAACACTTTTACACTTTGCATCAGTCCATCTTAGATGAGCTCGGGCCCAGTGAAGCCGACGGCGTTTCTGGGTGTTGTTGATAAATGGTTTTCGCTTTGCATAGTAGAGTTTTAACTTGCACTTACAGACGTAGCGACCAACTGTAGTTACTGACAGTGGTTTTCCGAAGTGTTCCATGTGGTGATATCCTTTACACACTGATGTCGCTTTTTGCCTGAGGGATCGAAGGTCCGTAATATCATCGCTTACGTGCAGTGATTTCTCCAGATTCTCCGAACCTTTTCATGATATTACGGACCGTAGATGGTGAAATCCCTAAATTCCTCGCTATAGCTGGTTGAGAAATGTTGTTCTTAAACTGTTGGACAATTTGCTCACGCATTTGTTGACAAAGTGGTGACCCTCGCCCCGTCTTTAATTGTGAATGACTGAGCATTTCACGGAAGCTGCTTTTATACCCAATCACGGCACCCACCTGTTCCCAATTAGCCTGTTCACCCGTGGGATGTGTTTCTCAGTCTTTTTTGCCCCTCGTGCCAGCTTTTTTGAAACATGCTGCAGGCATCAGATTCCAAATGAGCTAATATTTGCAAAAAATAACAAATGTTCCAGTTGGAACATTAAATATCTTGTCTTTGCAGTCTATTCAATTGAATATAAGTTGAAAGGGATTCGCAAATCATTGTATTCTGTTTTTATTTACCATTTACACAACGTGCCATCTTCACCGGTGTCGGGTTAGTATTTAAGGACACACCACTTGACAAATCAGCATTGATCCACAAGGAGGTTGTAGTAAATCTCTGCTAAAAAGGCTGCAGAGAGGCCATTAAAAGGCAAATGTGATTATTTCTCCTGGGTCTAAAGCGATGTGACACAGAGATTACTCCGGCTCCTGGCGGCTAATACGACTCGTCACTCGGAGGAAATATCCGGGGGACGGCGGGACTGACAAAAAGACTCTCGTCTAATAGACTATTTGTCGGCGGCAGAGATAGCCGCTAAGTGATCTATCGCTTCAGCGCAAACAAGCGTGCTTTATCTGGCCTCGCCCGCCCTTTGCTAGCTTTATCACTTTTGTGGAGTGTCCTTTCAAAATAAGGCGCCGGTCATACATCAGCGCCGCCAGAAAAGGCTCATATTTGTAAAAAAATAAATAAATAAAATAAAAAAAGCATGTTAAAAGAGGGGGGGGGAAATAAAAAATCCATGTCGTTTTCTGGAAATTGTTTTGATAGGAGTCACGGCCCCCCGCGGAGTGACATTTAACTACGTGCGCAACCTTTCCGCCACGCTGCACTCCTGCCTTTTACGCCGCCTTGCTGGGCGCTAACCGCAGAAGACAACACCCGGGTCACGCTAAAGGTTGCGTCTTTAGCCGTGTCACAGGAATGAAACACGCACGCCTATTAGCATTTGGCGAGTGAAGCGCGCTACTTCCTCTTCCTGTCAGCCGTAGCCATGTGGGCCCCGTCGGTACGATATCAGCGGAATAGCAAGTATGGGATGATATCTGCATGTCAAATGTGCGATACAAGCAGTCCTGCAGCGTGTTGACTTGTGTGGGATCATGTGCGATACAAGCGGTTTTGCAGCGTGTCTACTTGTGTGATATCATGCGCGATACAAGCGGTCCTGCAGTGTGTTTACCTGTGTGTGACGCCATGTGCGATACAAGCGGCCCTGCATCGTGTTTACCTGTGTGTGATATATCATGTGCGATACAAGTGGTCCTGCAGCGTGTCTGCTTGTGTGTTATGTGCAATCCAAGCGGTCCTGCAGTGTGTTGACTTGTGTGTGATACCATGTGTGATACAAGCGGCCCTGCAGCATGTTTACCTGTGTGATATCATGTGCGATACAAGCGGTCCTGCTGTGTGTTTACTTGTGTGTGATACCATGTGTGATACAAGCGGTCCTGCAGCGTGTTTACCTGTGTGTGATATCGTGTGCGATACAAGCGGTCCAGCATCGTGTTTACCTGTGTGTGAGATATCATGTGCAATACAAGTGGTCCTGCAGCGTGTCTACTTGTGTGTTATGTGCGGTACAAGCAGTCCTGCAGAGTGTTTGTGTGTGATATCATGTGCGATACAAGCGGTCCTGCAGCGTGTCTACTTGTGTGTGATACCATGTGTGATACAAGCGGTCCCGCAGAGTTTACTTGTGTGGTATCATGTGCGATACAAGCGGTCCTGCAGCGTGTTTACCTGTGTGTGATATCATGTCCGATACAAGCAGTCCTGCAGCGTGATTACCTGTGTGTGATACCATGTGCGATACAAGCGGTCCTGCAGCGTGTTTACTTGTGTGATATCATGTGCGATACAAGCGGTCCTGCAGCGTGTTTACCTGTGTGTGATATCATGTCCGATACAAGCGGTCCTGCAGCGTGATTACCTGTGTGTGATACCATGTGCGATACAAGCGGTCCTGCAGTGTGTTTACCTGTGTGATGTCATGTGCGATACAAGCGGTCCAGCAGCGTGTTTACGTGTGTGATATCATGTGCGATACAAGCGGTCCTGCAGCGTGTTTACGTGTGTGATATCATGTGCGATACAAGCGGTCCTGCAGAGTTTACTTGTGTGGTATCATGTGCGATACAAGCGGTCCTGCAGCATATCTACTTGTGTGGTATCATGTGCGATACAAGCGGTCCTGCAGCATGTCTACTTGTGTTATGTGCGATACAAGCGGTCCTGCAGCGTGATTACCTGTGTGTGATACCATGTGCGATACAAGCGGTCCTGCAGCCTGTGTGATGTCATGTGCGATACAAGCGGTCCAGCAGCGTGTTTACGTGTGTGATATCATGTGCGATACAAGCGGTCCTGCAGCGTGTTTACGTGTGTGATATCATGTGCGATACAAGCGGTCCTGCAGAGTTTACTTGTGTGGTATCATGTGCGATACAAGCGGTCCTGCAGCATATCTACTTGTGTGGTATCATGTGCGATACAAGCGGTCCTGCAGCATGTCTACTTGTGTTATGTGCGATACAAGCGGTCCTGCAGTGTGTTTACCTGTGTGTGATATCATGTGCGATACAAGCGGTCCTGCAGAGTTTACTTGTGTGGTATCATGTGCGATACAAGCGGTCCTGCAGCATATCTACTTGTGTGGTATCATGTGCGATACAAGCGGTCCTGCAGCATGTCTACTTGTGTTATGTGCGATACAAGCGGTCCTGCAGTGTGTTTGCTTGTGTGATATGTATGATACAAGCGGCCCTGCAGCGTATTTACTTGTGTGTGATATCATGTCCGATACAAGCGGTCCTGCAGCGTGTTTACTTGTGTGTGATACCATGTGCGATACAAGCGGTCCTGCAGCGTGTTTACCTGTGTGTGATATCATGTGTGGTACAAGCGGTCCTGCAGCGTATTTACTTGTGTGTGATGCCATGTGCGATACAAGCGGTCCTGCAGCGTGTCTACTTGTGTTATGTGCGATACAAGCGGTCCTGCAGTGTGTTTGCTTGTGTGATATGTATGATACAAGCGGCCCTGCAGCGTATTTACTTGTGTGTGATATCATGTCCGATACAAGCGGTCCTGCAGCGTGTTTACTTGTGTGTGATACCATGTGCGATACAAGCGGTCCTGCAGCGTGTTTACCTGTGTGTGATATCATGTGTGGTACAAGCGGTCCTGCAGCGTATTTACTTGTGTGATGCCATGTGCGATACAAGCGGTCCTGCAGTGTATCTACTTGTGTTATGTGCGATACAAGCGGTCCTGCAGTGTGTTTACTTGTGTGTGATACCATGTGTGATACAAGCGGTCCCGCAGAGTTTACTTGTGTGGTATCATGTGCGATACAAGCGGTCCTGCAGCGTGTCTACTTGTGTGATATGTTTGATACAAGCGGCCCTGCAGCGTGTTTACTTGTGTGATATCATGTGCGATACAAGCGGTCCTGCAGCGTGTTTACCTGTGTGTGATATCATGTCCGATACAAGCGGTCCTGCAGCGTGATTACCTGTGTGTGATACCATGTGCGATACAAGCGGTCCTGCAGCGTGTTTACTTGTGTGATATCATGTGCGATACAAGCGGTCCTGCAGCGTGTTTACCTGTGTGTGATATCATGTCCGATACAAGCGGTCCTGCAGCGTGATTACCTGTGTGTGATACCATGTGCGATACAAGCGGTCCTGCAGTGTGTTTACCTGTGTGTGATGTCATGTGCGATACAAGCGGTCCTGCAGCGTGTTTACCTGTGTGTGATATCATGTGCGATACAAGCGGTCCTGCAGAGTTTACTTGTGTGGTATCATGTGCGATACAAGCGGTCCTGCAGCATATCTACTTGTGTGGTATCATGTGCGATACAAGCGGTCCTGCAGCATGTCTACTTGTGTTATGTGCGATACAAGCGGTCCTGCAGTGTGTTTACCTGTGTGTGATATCATGTGCGATACAAGCGGTCCTGCAGAGTTTACTTGTGTGGTATCATGTGCGATACAAGCGGTCCTGCAGCATATCTACTTGTGTGGTATCATGTGCGATACAAGCGGTCCTGCAGCATGTCTACTTGTGTTATGTGCGATACAAGCGGTCCTGCAGTGTGTTTGCTTGTGTGATATGTATGATACAAGCGGCCCTGCAGCGTATTTACTTGTGTGTGATATCATGTCCGATACAAGCGGTCCTGCAGCGTGTTTACTTGTGTGTGATACCATGTGCGATACAAGCGGTCCTGCAGCGTGTTTACCTGTGTGTGATATCATGTGTGGTACAAGCGGTCCTGCAGCGTATTTACTTGTGTGTGATGCCATGTGCGATACAAGCGGTCCTGCAGCGTGTCTACTTGTGTTATGTGCGATACAAGCGGTCCTGCAGTGTGTTTGCTTGTGTGATATGTATGATACAAGCGGCCCTGCAGCGTATTTACTTGTGTGTGATATCATGTCCGATACAAGCGGTCCTGCAGCGTGTTTACTTGTGTGTGATACCATGTGCGATACAAGCGGTCCTGCAGCGTGTTTACCTGTGTGTGATATCATGTGTGGTACAAGCGGTCCTGCAGCGTATTTACTTATGTGATGCCATGTGCGATACAAGCGGTCCTGCAGTGTATCTACTTGTGTTATGTGCGATACAAGCGGTCCTGCAGTGTGTTTACTTGTGTGATATGTATGATACAAGCGGCCCTGCAGCGTGTTTACCTGTGTGTGATATCATGTATGATACAAGCGGCCCTGCAGCGTATTTACTTGTGTGTGATATCATGTGCGATACAAGCGGTCCTGCAGCGTGTTTACCTGTGTGTGATATCATGACCGATACAAGCGGTCCTGCAGTGTGTTTACCTGTGTGTGATACCATGTGCGATACAAGCGGTCCTGCAGCGTGTTTACCTGTGTGTGATACCATGTGCGATACAAGCGGTCCTGCAGCGTGTTTACCTGTGTGTGTGTAAATTCTTGGGCCTAACTGGCGACGCGGCCGCCCCCTGATTGGACGTGAGCGGGTAAATATCCTGTGATGATTCAAAGGGGCTCGTTCTCCGTGTCACCTTCACGGCCGCCACCCTCAGACGTCCCTCCAGACCTCGCCAAGTGTGGAAGTACAGCTGACGTTTGCGGCCATGTTTAAATGTTTAATTAGCAGGAGTCCTCCCCAGAAACAAATACCACTTCAGCACCATTGATTATAACTATAGCAACGGCCCTTAAACTTAAGAGTTGTGGGATAATTTATACATAATTATTCTAACAGACATTATGACAATTATTTTTTTTCCCCAACACTCCTCTTTGGATTGTGCTCTGAATTATTTTTAAGACGCGCTCAAAGTTGTATGATTATTAGACAAATGGTCAGCGACTTATGGACATTTGCTCGCCAACGACTTCCTCGATTCTTTGCTTCGTGGCGGCCATGTTTTTCAACCAATCTTGCCAGAATTTGTCGCACACGAGCTTGCCAGTCACCGAAAAGTGTGTACAAAGTTGTGTGGCGATTGAGCGAAACGCAGCCAAGTAATAGCGCGTTGTTTTGTAGCGCGGCTCGGGCTGTGCGAGAAATTCCAAGTCAGACAAACTCACGAGGTTTAACAATATTTGTGTGAAAAATAATAGCACAGTTAGCACCGTGGAAGCGCAGGTTTTGACAAGTTTTCGCCCGTTTTTGTGCAGCGGTTGAGGAGTAGAAGGCGTCCAATCTAAGATGACTATTTTTAGTGTTTTTATTGTTTTTGGCTGATTGACAGTGGCGCCTACAGAGAGGTTTTACTTTGCACACTGATCAGCGCCAGCCACGTCCTTTTAATGAGGAGATAATTAGCAGGAGTCCTCCCCAGAAACAAATACCACTTTAGTACCATTGATTATAACTATAGCAACGGCCCTTAAACATAATTTTTCTAACAGACATTATGACAATTATTTTTTTTCCCCAACACTCCTCTTTGGATTGTGCTCGGAATTATTTTTAAGACGCACTCAAAGTTGTATGATTATTAGACAAATGGTCAGCGACTTATGGACATTTGCTCGCCAACGACTTCCTCGATTCCTTGCTTCGTGGCGGCCATGTTTTTCAACCAATCTTGCCAGAATTCGTCGCACACGAGCTTGCCAGTCACCGAAAGGTGTGTACAAAGTTGTGTGGCGATTGAGCGAAACGCAGCCAAGTAATAGCGCGTTGTTTTGTAGCGCGGCTCGGGCTGTGCGAGAAATTCCAAGTGAGACAAACTCACGAGGTTTAACAATATTTGTGCGAAAAATAATAGCACAGTTAGCACCGTGGAGGCGCAGGTTTTGACAAGTTTTCGCCCGTTTTTGTGCAGCGGTTGAGGAGTAGAAGGCGTCCAATCTAAGATGACTATTTTTTGTGTTTTTATTGTTTTTGGCTGATTGACAGTGGCGCCTACAGAGAGGTTTTACTTTGCACACTGATCAGCGCCAGCCGCGTCCTTTTAATGAGGAGATAATTAGCAGGAGTCCTCCCCAGAAACAAATACCACTTTAGTACCATTGATTATAACTATAGCAACGGCCCTTAAACATAATTTTTCTAACAGACGTTATGACAATTATTTTTTTTCCCCAACACTCCTCTTTGGATTGTGCTCAGAATTATTTTTAAGACGCGCTCAAAGTTGTATGATTATTAGACAAATGGTCAGCGACTTATGGACATTTGCTCGCCAACGACTTCCTCGATTCCTTGCTTCGTGGCGGCCATGTTTTTCAACCAATCTTGCCAGAATTCGTCGCACACGAGCTTGCCAGTCACCGAAAGGTGTGTACAAAGTTGTGTGGCGATTGAGCGAAACGCAGCCAAGTAATAGCGCGTTGTTTTGTAGCGCGGCTCGGGCTGTGCGAGAAATTCCAAGTCAGACAAACTCACGGGGTTTAACGATATTTGTACGAAAAATAATAGCACAGTTAGCACCGTGGAAGCGCAGGTTTTGACAAGTTTTCGCCCGTTTTTGTGCAGCGGTTGAGGAGTAGAAGGCGTCCAATCTAAGATGATTATTTTTAGTGTTGTTATTGTTTTTGGCTGATTGACAGTGGCGCCTACAGAGAGGTTTTACTTTGCACACTGATCAGCGCCAGCCGCGTCCTTTTAATGAGGAGATAATTAGCAGGAGTCCTCCCCAGAAACAAATACCACTTTAGTACCATTGATTATAACTATAGCAACGGCCCTTAAACATAATTTTTCTAACAGACGTTATGACAATTATTTTTTTTCCCCAACACTCCTCTTTGGATTGTGCTCAGAATTATTTTTAAGACGCGCTCAAAGTTGTATGATTATTAGACAAATGGTCAGCGACTTATGGACATTTGCTCGCCAACGACTTCCTCGATTCCTTGCTTCGTGGCGGCCATGTTTTTCAACCAATCTTGCCAGAATTCGTCGCACACGAGCTTGCCAGTCACCGAAAGGTGTGTACAAAGTTGTGTGGCGATTGAGCGAAACGCAGCCAAGTAATAGCGCATTGTTTTGTAGCGCGGCTCGGGCTGTGCGAGAAATTCCAAGTCAGACAAACTCACGGGGTTTGACAATATTTGTACGAAAAATAATAGCACAGTTAGCACGGTGGAGGCGCAGGTTTTGACAAGTTTTCGCCCGTTTTTGTGCAGCGGTTGAGGAGTAGAAGGCGTCCAATCTAAGATGATTATTTTTAGTGTTTTTATTGTTTTTGGCTGATTGACAGTGGCGCCTACAGAGAGGTTTTACTTTGCACACTGATCAGCGCCAGCCGCGTCCTTTTAATGAGGAGATAATTAGCAGGAGTCCTCCCCAGAAACAAATAGCACTTCAGCACCATTGATTATAACTATAGCAACGGCCCTTAAACTTAAGAGTTGTGGGATAATTTATACAGAATTATTCTAACAGACATTATGACAATTCATTTTTTTCCCCAACACTCCTCTTTGGATTGTGCTCGGAATTATTTTTAAGACGCGCTCAAAGTTGTATGATTATTAGACGAATGGTCAGCGACTTATGGACATTTGCTCGCCAACGACTTCCTCGATTCCTTGCTTCGTGGCGGCCATGTTTTTCAACCAATCTTGCCCGAATTCGTCGCACACGAGCTTGCCAGTCACCGAAAGGTGTGTACAAAGTTGTGTGGCGATTGAGCGAAACGCAGCCAAGTAATAGCGCGTTGTTTTGTAGCGCGGCTCGGGCTGTGCGAGAAATTCCAAGTCAGACAAACTCACGAGGTTTAACAATATTTGTGTGAAAAATAATAGCACAGTTAGCACCGCGGAAGCGCAGGTTTTGACAAGTTTTCGCCCGTTTTTGTGCAGCGGTTGAGGAGTAGAAGGCGTCCAATCTAAGATGACTATTTTTAGTGTTTTTATTGTTTTTGGCTGATTGACAGTGGCGCCTACAGAGAGGTTTTACTTTGCACACTGATCAGCGCCAGCCGCGTCCTTTTAATGAGGAGATAATTAGCAGGAGTCCTCCCCAGAAACAAATACCACTTTAGTACCATTGATTATAACTATAGCAACGGCCCTTAAACATAATTTTTCTAACAGACATTATGACAAATTTTTTTTTTCCCCAACACTCCTCTTTGGATTGTGCTCGGAATTATTTTTAAGACGCGCTCAAAGTTGTATGATTATTAGACAAATGGTCAGCAACTTATGGACATTTGCTCGCCAACGACTTCCTCGATTCCTTGCTTCGTGGCGGCCATGTTTTTCAACCAATCTTGCCCGAATTCGTCGCACACGAGCTTGCCAGTCACCGAAAGGTGTGTACAAAGTTGTGTGGCGATTGAGCGAAACGCAGCCAAGTTATAGCGCGTTGTTTTGTAGCGCCGCTTGGGCTGTGTGAGAAATTCCAAGTCAGACAAACTCACGGGGTTTAACAATATTTGTACGAAAAATAATAGCACAGTTAGCACCGTGAAGGCACAGGTTTTGACAAATTTTCGCCCGTTTTTGTGCAGCGGTTGAGGAGTAGAAGGCGTCCAATCTAAGATGACTATTTTTAGTGTTCTTATTGTTTTTGGCTGATTGACAGTGGCGCCTACAGAGAGGTTTTACTTTGCACACTGATCAGCGCCAGCCGCGTCCTTTTAATGAGGAGATAATTAGCAGGAGTCCTCCCCAGAAACAAATACCACTTTAGTACCATTGATTATAACTATAGCAACGGCCCTTAAACATAATTTTTCTAAGAGACGTTATGAAAATTATTTTTTTTCCCCAACACTCCTCTTTGGATTGTGCTCGGAATTATTTTTAAGACGCGCTCAAAGTTGTATGATTATTAGACAAATGGTCAGCGACTTATGGACATTTGCTCGCCAACGACTTCCTCGATTCCTTGCTTCGTGGCGGCCATGTTTTTCAACCAATCTTGCCAGAATTCGTCGCACACGAGCTTGCCAGTCACCGAAAGGTGTGTACAAAGTTGTGTGACGATTGAGCGAAACGCAGCCAAGTAATAGCGCGTTGTTTTGTAGCGCGGCTCGGGCTGTGCGAGAAATTCCAAGTCAGACAAACTCATGGGGTTTAACAATATTTGTGTGAAAAATAATAGCACAGTTAGCACGGTGGAGGCGCAGGTTTTGACAAGTTTTCGCCCGTTTTTGTGCAGCGGTTGAGAAGTAGAAGGCGTCCAATCTAAGATGACTATTTTTAGTGTTTTTATTGATTTTGGCTGATTGACAGTGGCGCCTACAGAGAGGTTTTACTTTGCACACTGATCAGCGCCAGCCGCGTCCTTTTAATGAGGAGATAATTAGCAGGAGTCCTCCCCAGAAACAAATACCACTTCAGTACCATTGATTATAACTATAGCAACGGCCCTTAAACATAATTTTTCTAACAGACATTATGACAATTATTTTTTTTCCCCAACACTCCCCTTTGGATTGTGCTCGGAATTATTTTTAAGACGCGCTCAAAGTTGTATGATTATTAGACAAATGGTCAGCGACTTATGGACATTTGCTCGCCAACGACTTCCTCGATTCCTTGCTTCGTGGCGGCCATGTTTTTCAACCAATCTCGCCAGAATTCGTCGCGCACGAGCTTGCCAGTCACCGAAAGGTGTGTAGAAAGTTGTGTGGCG
>NC_084745.1:12024611-12029611 GCF_033978785.1 Entelurus aequoreus
CACTGTCGAGTTTTGAGAAAATGAAAGGATTTTAAGTGCGCCTTATAGTCCGTTTTAATCACATTATTTTTTAAGCTGATTACAAAATTAAATACTTCACAAGAAGAGCTTTTAAAAAAAAACGATAAAGTGTATTTTTTAAATACAGTTATGGTGTGTTAAAATAAGTAAATGCTTCCTAAAAACAAAACGTCACCACTTTAGTCATCATTTTTGCGCTTAAGAAACTTTTCTATGACTTTTAGCTCCAGACTTCTTCTGTTTGTTTGATATTGTCATTACTGCCACAAGTGGTGGAAAAGTGTATTACAACTGAGTACCTCTGCGGCCCATACAGCTAAAAAAATGTTGTTTTTTTGTGGCCCTCTGGTGAAGAAACACTGCTTAAATCCAACTTGTTCGACATATTTCAAAGAAACCAACCCTTGAGCAAAGTCTTATGTGAGTCCGCAGCCTCCAGGCAGCGAGTCCACGCTTTGAGGAAGTGATGAATTGTAAAATGGAGCCGTGAGCGACGCTGAGGGAGGCGAGGCGGGGGTCATTAAGTGCTTTTATGGCTTATCAGCATTGTCTCATGCGCACGGTCGTTTCAGCCATCTTTATTTTTTCTGCACCATAAGGCAGCTCGGATGTCGAACCCAAGCTCGGTTAAACGCCCGACAGTCTCTCGTAGCGGTTATGCTCGCGCTGATGGATGCCGCTTGTCAAACCAGAGACCGTTTCAGCACGGGAGCCAAATACAAATATTTGAATTGGATTTTTATGCTAATTTGACAATATTGTTCCATATTGGTCAATATTTGTTTGAATCAAAACAAGGACTGCCATTGAAGTGTTTTGTTTGAATGAACACTTTTTTTGCTTCATAAAAATGTGAGGAGCCATTTTGATGTTCACCTTTTTGTTCAAAACAGCCTAAAACAAATCAAGTTGAGTTTTTTTTCAAATTTGTCACACGGCTCGTCATGAAAACTGGTTGAAAAAAAAAAAAGTAGAGATGTCCGATAATGGCTTTTTTGCCGATATATTGTCCAACTCTTAATTACCGATTCCGATATCAACCGATACCGATATATACAGTCGTGGAATTAACACATCATTATGCCTAAATTTGTTGTGATGCCCCGCTGGATGCATTAAACAATGTAACAAGGTTTTCCAAAATAAATCAACTCAAGTTATGGAAAAAAAAATGCCAACATGACACTGCCATATTTATTATTAAAGTCACAAAGTGCATTATTTTTGTTAACATGCCTCAAAACAGCAGCGTGGAATTTGGGACATGCTCTCCCTGAGAGAGCATGAGGAGGTTGAGGTGGGCGGGGTTTGGGGTGTATATTGTAGCATCCCGGAAGAGTTAGTGCTGCAAGGGGTTCTGGGTATTTGTTCTGTTGTGTTTATGTCATGTTACGGTGCGGATGTTCTCCCGTAATGTGTTTGTCATTCTTGTTTGGTGTGGGTTCACAGTGTGGCGCATATTTGGAACAGTGTTAAAGTTGTTTATACGGCCACCCTCAGTGTGACCTGTATGGCTGTTGACCAAGTATGCTTGGCATTCACTTGTGTGTGTGAAAAGCCGTAGATATTATGTGACTGGGCCGGCACGCAAAGGCAGTGCCTTTAAGGTTTATTGGCGCTCCGTACTTCTCCCTACGGGTCTTTTTAAAAAGTCATAAATTTTACTTTTTGAAACCGATACCGATAATTTCCGATTCTACATTTTAAAGCATGTATCGGCCGATAATATCGGCAGTCCGATATTATCGGACATCCCTAAAAAAAATATATATATTTATTTGACAGTTAAATAGCCTTTTATTGCCGCCTCCAAACTGTTGATTTTTCTGTTCTGATCTTAAGTCAAAATAAATTATTCTGAATTTTCTATGTAAATTGGAAAGTTTCAAAATTAAGTATTATATTATATTTATATATATTATATTATATTTATTATATTAAGTATTATACTGGTGTATTAAGGGGGTGTCAAAATGGGTTATTTTTGAATGAATCACTTTTTTGTTTTAAACGATTATTCGATAAAAAAATTTTTTTTTTTTTAAATACATTTTTTTTAATCCATTTAAAAAATATATAGATTTTTTTTTTTAATCGATTAAAAAAAAAAAAAGTTTTTATTAGTTTATTTCTTTTTATTTGTCGTGTCCAGCCACTTAGACAAATCATATTTTTGATGTAGATCAGGGGTGTCAAACTCAATCTACTCCCAAGTGGGCCAAATTGGTAAAATCACGGCAAGATAACTTAAAAATAAAAACAACTTCAGATTGTTTTCTTTGTTTAAAAATAGAACAAGCACATTCTGAAAATGGACAAATCAAAATGTTGTTGGGGTTTTTTTTACACTTACACGGTGCGGTTAGTAGTCTTCTATCTTTAATTGTCGTTATTTATACTTCCTGAATAAATTATGTGATAATGTTCATCAGTCAACTCATTGGTGTTCATTTTCAATCTATCAAGATAAAAAAATAATATCAAAATCGAATTACAGGGTGTTATTTATGTAGTTAGTGCACCAGTAGAGAAAAATGAACAAACATCATCTACAAAGATACAAAGAATTGCTATTGCGACATCAAGTGGACACATTTAGAACTGCAGTTTCTTTCATTAAAACATTTCGGCTCATTTTTATACTTGGCAAACTCATCCCGCGGGCCGGATCCAGCCCTCGGGCCATTAGTTTGACACCCCTGATATACAGATTTACTTTAGAAAAGATACTTATTTTGTTGCCTTATTTGACTTTGTAGAAGTCGCTGCCTAGCGGTTCCACGGATATACACGTCACCACAGACAGGCGTGCAAAGTTGACAAAGTTTTAATGTTTTTGACAAGATCCTTCAAAAATGCTTTTCAGCAGGTCGTGACTTTGCAGCCACTCCCAATCCTTCCTCCTCCAACGTTCCCGGCCGCTACTGTGAAAGGCAACAGGTGATTAGATAACTCGTACCACCTGGGAGATCTAATCACCTGTTCAGCTGTGTCTCGCCGTCGGCACTGCCACGCCCCCGTCTGATGGTGCTCTGTCATCAGCACCATGGATGTCAGGTTCAAACACTGATGACATCTATTAAACAAGACAAGAGGCAAAGAATTAAACAGAGACAGAATTCAATTTGGACTCAATATATTGAGGAGAGTGGCCCGGAAATTGTGTCCTTCTACAATCTCCAGCACGCTCTGCCAAAAGATTGTATGCCATCCATCCATCCATCCATCTTCTTCCGCTTATCTGAGGTCGGGTCCTTCCCTCTCCCCAGCCACTTCGTCCAGCTCCTCCCAAGGGGTCCCGAGGCGTTCCCAGGCCAGCCGGGAGACATAGTCTTCCCAACGTGTCCTGGGTCTTCCCCGTGGCCTCCTAGCGGTCGGACGTGCCCTAAACACCACCCTAGGGAGGCGTTCAGGTGGCATCCTGACCAGATGCCTGAACCACCTCATCTGGCTCCTCTCGATTGTATGCCTCCTCCTTTTATTTTGGAGCCTCCCCGACCACATGGCCACGGCTGTTTCCAAAGGACAAAAGTCGCAAAAAGTTCACAGAAAAGGTCGTAAACAATTCACAGAAAAAGTCAGTTTAAAAAGAGTTTGTAAAACAGTTCAAAAAGAGAGGTCCATAAAAAAGTTCAAAAAGAGTTCGTCTGGAAATTGGGCAGATCCTGTCATCTCTCCGCTTTGAAGTCCTTGGGCCAGAACAACACCCTTCTGTTGATTACCATACATGAT
Organism: Entelurus aequoreus; assembly: GCF_033978785.1. NCBI lineage: Eukaryota > Metazoa > Chordata > Actinopteri > Syngnathiformes > Syngnathidae > Entelurus > Entelurus aequoreus. Next base: position 12,028,365 of record NC_084745.1, read on the forward strand.
AGAAAACAGAAAACCCTTCATGTGGCTCTCCCCCTTACACAGTGGAGTTATACGAGCATTCTTCTTGGTAGGTTTCAAAGACAGCTTTTGTCTTCTTACTTGACAGAACTCAATGTAACACAAAGTTTTTTGTGATAATTTAGAAACAATTATTCTAACAATGGACAGAGGCGGTGACCTCTGCTCCTGCAGGCAGCGCTGGCCACACCTCCCTCCACAGGCTTCTTTAAATGTTCAGTTAAAATTGTATTAAACAAAACCATTTTTCTTTTAATAATATAAAAATGTATCAGAGCAGTTTATCTATTTAAAGGAATGTAGTTACTCATAGAACTGGCATCCAATGTTATTAAAAAAGTATTGATTTTGAATCGAGAATCGAACCGTTACCCCCAAGAATTGAATCGAATCGTGTGGTCCCTAAAGATTCCCAGCCCTATTAACCATAATTATTGTTGATAATGATCAATATTTGTGTTAATCTAGGGCAGCTGTGGCATCAATCTTACAGTAGGTGGCGCTGTAAAACATTAAAGCGCAGCAGCTTAGTAAAAACGACCCTTCTTTAAAATCATAACATGTTTTTTTATTTCAGTGCGGCTCTAAATCTTCATGTTTTTTATGTTATCTGTAGAAAATGCCATAAACGGGCTAATAAACAAAAGAGAGAGGGGGAAAAAAAATCCAACTATTAAATATTTTACTTTGAGGGGAATAAACGTGAAAAGATACTCGACCTCCAGCCATCAAAGCGTGCTGTTAATTGTCCGATAATAAAATGTTTTTATCGTGCGAAAAAAGTCTTTAGCGTAATTGAATCGTAGATTTTATTCCCGCGTCCTCCCCTCCTTGCTGACGTCGTCAATCCTCGCCAGTAACGACGGCGGCGCTACATTCCCCCGCAAACTTAACGCCGTCTTTACGGCGTGGAATCCCGAGGCCTATTTGGCGCTCGTTAGCATCCGCTGATCCCTGGCAGGGCTCATGTCCTAGCATGTTTTAATTAGCCTGCAGGAAACGCAATCAAGGCGCTAACTGCTGCTAATGTCTTCTCCTTATTGGAATCTGGGATCTTCTTGGCTGCGGGGGGGGGGCTTCCACGCCGACTCGGGTTCGTTTCCTCCTCCGCCCGCTCGGTCACCTTCAACCCCTGTCAAGTCCCGACGGGTTAGCCGCGGAAGCGCCGAGCTAGCTAGCATGCAAAGATCTGTACGAATGTTCCTACAAACCCCGTTTCCATATGAGTT
>NC_084745.1:12034611-12039611 GCF_033978785.1 Entelurus aequoreus
ACATCACTTTGTCCGAAAAGAAGTAGGCAGAAGTAGAGTTTAATTTACACATGCAGATAAATATTTACTTTGGGGGGGCGTGAGAGGCATTAATGTATATCTTTACACATGCAGATGAATTTTTACTTCGGGGGGGCGTGAGAGGCATTAGTGTATATCTTTACACATGCAGATAAATGTTTACTTCGGGGGGGCGTGAGAGGCATTTGTGTATATCTTTATACATGAAGATAAATATTTACTTTGGGAGGGCGTGAGGCTTTACTGTATATCTTTACACATACAGATCAATATTTACTTGAGGGGGGCGTGAGAGGCATTAGTGTATATCTGTACAGATGCAGATAAATATTTACTTCAGGGGGAGCGTGAGAGGCTTCAGTGTATATCTTTACACATGCAGATAAATATTTTCTTCGGGGGGGGGCGTGAGAGGCATTAGAGTATATCTTTACACATGCAGATAAATATTTACTTCGGGGGGGCGTAAGAAAAATTAGTGTAGATCTACACATGCAGATAAATATTTACTTCAGGGGGGCGTGAGAGGTAATAGTGTATATCTTCACACATACAGATACATATTTACTTTGAGAGGCATTAGTGTATATCTTTGCACATACAGATAAATATTTACTTCGGGGGGGCGTGAGCGGCAATAGTGTATCTTTACACATGCAGATGAATATTTACATTAGGGGGGGCGTGAGAGGCATTAATGTATATCTTTACACATGCAGATGAATATTTACATTAGGGGGGGCGTGAGAGGCATTAATGTATATCTTTACACATGCAGATGAATATTTACTTCGGGGGGGCGTGAGAGGCATTAATGTATATCTTTACACATGCAGATGAATATTTACATTAGGGGGGGCGTGAGAGGCATTAATGTATATCTTTACACATGCAGATGAATATTTACTTCGGGGGGCGTGAGAGGCATTAGTGTATATCTTTACACATGCAGATAAAGTTACTTCAGGGGGTGTGAGAGGCAATAGTGTATATATTTACACATGCAGGTAAATATTTACTTTGGGGGCGCGTGAGAGGCTTCAGTGTATATCTTTACACATGCAGATAAATATTTACTTTAGGGGGAGCGTGAGAAGCATTAGTGTATATCTTTACACATGCAGATAAATATTTACTTCAGGGGGGCGTGACAGGCTTCAGTGTATATCTTTAAACATACAGATCAATATTTACTTGAGGGGGGCATGAGAGGCATTAGAGTATCTTTACACATGCAGATTAATATTTACATTAGGGGGGCGTAAGAGGCATTAGTGTATATCTTTACACATGCAGATAAATATTTACTTCGGGGGGGCGTGAGAGGCATTAGTGTATGTCTTTATACATGCAGATAAATATTTACTTTGGGGGCGTGAGAGGCTTTACTGTATATCTGTACACATGCAGATAAATATTTACTTCAGGGGGGCGCGAGAGGCTTTACTGTATATCTTTACACATGCAGATAAATATTTACTTTATCGGGGCGTGGGAGGCTTTACTGTATATCTTTACACATGCAGATAAATATTTACTTAGGGGGGCGTGAGAGGCATTAGTGTATATCTTTACACATGCAGATAAATATTTACTTCGGGGGGCGTGAGAGGCATTAGTATATATCTTTAGACATGCAGATAAATGTTTACTTCGGGGGGCATGAGAGGCATTCGTGTATATCTTTACACATGAAGATAAATATTTACTTTGGGAGGGCGTGAGGCTTTACTGTATATCTTTACACATACAGATCAATATTTACTTGAGGGGGGCGTGAGAGGCATTAGTGTATATCTGTACAGATGCAGATAAATATTTACTTCAGGGGGATCGTGAGAGGCTTCGGTGTGTATTTTTACACATACAGATCAATATTTACTTGAGGGGGGCGTGAGAGGCATTAGTGTATATCTTTACACATGCAGATGAATATTTACATTAGGGGGGCGTGAGAGGCATTAATGTATATCTTTACACATGCAGATTAATATTTACATTAGGGGGCGTGAGAGGCATTAGAGTATATCTTTACACATGCAGATAAATATTTACTTCGGGGGGGAGGCGTGAGAAAAATTAGTGTATATCTTTACACATGCAGATAAATGTTTACTTCGGGGGGCATGAGAAAAATTAGTGTAGATCTACACATGCAGATAAATATTTACTTCAGGGGGGCGTGAGAAGTACTAGTGTATATCTTTACACATACAGATACATATTTACTTTCAGGGGGGCATGAGAGGCATTAGTGTATATCTTTGCACATACAGATAAATATTTACTTTGGGGGCAAGAGAGGCAATAGTGTATATCTTTACACATGCAGATAAATATTTACTTCCGGGGTGGGGGGCGTGAGCGGCAATAGTGTATCTTTACACATGCAGATGAATATTTACATTAGGGGCGCGTGAGAGGCATTAGTGTATATCTTTACACATGCAGACTAATATTTACATTAGGGGGGCGTGAAAGGCCTTAGTGTATATCTTTACACATGCAGATGAATATTTACATTAGGGGGGGGCGCGAGAGGCATTAGTGTATATCTTTACACATGCAGATAAATATTTACTTAGGGGGGGCGTGAGAAAAATTAGTGTATATCTTTACACATACAGATAAATGTTTACTTCGGAGGGCGTGAGAAAAATTAGTGTAGATCTACACATGCAGATAAATATTTACTGAGAAGTGAGAAGTAATAGTGTATATCTTTACACATACAGATACATATTTACTTTCAGGGGGGCATGAGAGGCATTAGTGTATATCTTTGCACATACAGATACATATTTACTTCGGGTGTCGTGAGAGGCAATAGTGTATATCTTTACACATGCATATAAATATTTACTTCGGGGGGGGGCGTGAGCGGCAATAGTGTATCTTTACACATGCAGATGAATATTTACATTAGGGGTGCGTGAGAGGCATTAGTGTATATCTTTACACATGCAGATGAATATTTACATTAGGGGGGGCGTGAGGCATTAGTGTATATCTTTACACATGCAGATTAATATTTTCATTAGGGGGCGTGAGAGGCATTAGTGTATATCTTTACACATGCAGATGAATATTTACATTAGGGGGGCGTGAGAGGCATTAATGTATATCTTTACACATACAGATGAATATTTTCATTGGGGGGGCGTGAGAGGCATTAGTGTATATCTTTACACATGCAGATGAATATTTACATTAGGGGGGGCGTGAGAGGCATTAGTGTATATCTTTACACATGCAGATGAATATTTACATTGGGGGGCGTGAGAGGCATTAATGTATATCTTTACACATGCAGATAAAGTTACTTCAGGGGGTGTGAAAGGCATTAGAGTATATCTTTACACATGCAGATAAAAAATTACTTTAGGGGGCGCCTGAGAGGCAATAGTGTCTCTTTACACATGCAGATAAATATTTACTTCAGGGGAGGCGTGAGAGGCATTAGTGTGTATCCTTACACATACAGATAAATATTTACTTCAAGGGGGCGTGAGAAGCATTAGTGTATCTTTACATATACAGATAAATATGTACTTCAGGGGTGCATGAGAGACAGTGTATATCTTTACACATGCAGATAAATATTTAGTTCGAGGGGGCGTGAGAGGCGCTAGTGTATATCTTTACACATACAGATACAGTAGTTGCATATTACTTACACATACAAAGTCTCCAAGGCAGGAGCATATTAGAAAGGAACCAGTAACAAACGTGTTTGCATCATTCAACTTACTGCGTCATAAACTTAAATGTTTGTGATCACTCAGTGTGGCCAAAAACAATTAGCCCTCCACTTCAACTTAAAGACAGCATAAGTCCATTCCAGACAGTTAATAGTAAATAGGTTAGTGTTTTGGACTCATTTCACATGATCAAACCTTCTCTAACATGCCGCACTACTAAATAATACAGGTATGTATGAGTCCTGCTGATATCAGATCGCATCAATATCGGACACCAAGAAAAAGAAAAATAGCGATCTACTCTGTATCGATTGGTATCGACATCTGGATCGATCACCCTTACTTTACATCAGGGGTGTCCAAACTTTTTCCACTGAGGGCCGCACACTGAAAAATCAAAGCAAGCAGGGGCCATTTTGATATTTTTTATTTCAAAAACCAATACAATATATGTATAAAAAATATACTTTTAGGCCTCCACTCAAGCTTGATCCCGGGGACCCCACAGGGTTTTGGTCAAAAAAAATATAAAAAATGTGTCATTATTCAGTATTATTATTTTTTATTATTATTCAAGTTTTAAATCTCTAGATCAACATTAGGTCTATCTGTCAATATAACGTTTTTAAAGACTAAAGTTGTATGCTCTTTTTGTCAAAGAAAACCCATTTTTTTAATGGGAAAAATACAAAATATGCAATATTTTCACCCAATAACATTTTGAAGTGGAATATTTGAGATTATATAATAATTGGAGCCTTAAAAAGGTCAACAACTCATAACACCGTTGATTCTAATTCATTGTTATTTTTTAAGCAATGACACTTAAAAACAAATCACACTAAAATTATTGGGGATCCAAAAGGGTCCTACTCATTAAAGTGTTAAAAAATAAATTATATATTTTTTTACTGTTTACTTTCAACACAATAATCTCGAGATCAACTTCAGATCTATCCGTCAATTATACATTTTATTGTTGTTTGGGTTTTTGTGTGTTCGTTTTAGGCCCTTAGGCTCAGTTTTTTGTATGGCAAACACAAAATATGCAACGTTTTCCCCAAAAAATATCTCAAAGTGGAATATTTAATGTGACATAATTGGAGCCTTGAATAGGTCAATAATTCATAATGACATTGATTTTGATTCATTATTATTTTTTAAAGAAAGAAAAAGCCTGCATGGCAGCCTTGTTATTAGAGCAAACAATGCAACATTTTATATTTTTAATTTTTTTCAATAGTATTTTTAAAATGTGCCGTGGGGCCGTTAAAAAAT
>NC_084745.1:12054611-12079611 GCF_033978785.1 Entelurus aequoreus
CGATACTACAGCAACAATAACTTAATTTGCGATCAAGAATGTTCATTAATAAAACTATCATTGCTGGACTAAAAGGCAATTTAAAAAACATGTTCAATTGTAATAAAAAATAATTTAGCTTGTAATAAAACAAGTTCAATTGTGATACAACTGTTATATTTCATGAATTCTATTAAACGTGTTAAATGGTAATACAAACAATGTTGAATTCTAAAATAAACATTTTGAATTGTAATAAAAACAGCATGTTAAATTCAAATAAAATGTTTTAAATTGTAAAAAATATTTTAAGTCTCATTAAAAACATTTTAAACAATAATAAACATGTTTAATCAAAAAACATGTTAAATTGTAAAACATTGTATTTGTAATAAAACATGTTACATTTTAATGTTAGACTGTCGTTTTTTTTGTTTTTTTTTACAATTTGTACATGTTAAATTGTAAGCAAAATGTGAAAAACAATAAAATATAATGCAAATGTTATAGTAAAACATGTTAATTGTAATATGTTAGATTGTAATAACTGTTATACAAACATGTTAAGTTACACATGAAACATGGTAAATTGTAATATCATGTTACTATTTTAACAAAAATAATGAATTATAATAAAAACCTGTTTAAATAAAATGAACATATGCTATACTGTAAAAAGTGTAAATTGTAATATGTTGAATTTTGATTTTTTTTTAAAATGTAAAATTATATTGAAGCATGTTACATTTGACTAAAAACTGCACATTAAATTGTAATTAAAATTATAATTATTTGATATAAATGTTATATAGTTATGATTATAATTATTATAAAGATGTGTATTTGTAATTAAATTTGTGAATTTTTTATTGTAATAAAAACAGCATGTTAGATTGTAGTAAAACAGCATGTTAAATTCTAATAAAACAGCATATTAAATTCTAATATGAAATGTTAAATTTAAATAAAAACAGCGTGTTAAATTGTAGAAACATGTCCAATTTTAACAAACCTTTTAAATCGCATTAAACACATTTTAAACCATAGTAAAACATCCATCCATCCATTTCTACCGCTTATTCCCTTCGGGGTCGCGGGGTGCGCTGGCACATGTTTAATCAAAATAAAAAGCGTGTCAAATTGTAAAACATTTTATTTTTAATAAAACATGTTACATTTTAATGTTAGACTGTCATACAAATTGTAAAAAAAAACATAAACATGTTAAATTGTAATTAAAATGTGAAAAACATTACAATATAATACAGATATGTTATAATAAAACATGTTAATTGTAATATGTTAGACTGTAATAATAATTGTGGTACAATTATGTTAAATTGTAATAAAAACATGTTAAGTTACAAATAAAACATGTTAATTATAATAAAACATGTTAAATTGTAATACAATTTTACTATTATAAGAAACATAATAAAAACATCATGAATTATAATAAAAACCTGTTCAATTATTATGAACATGGTAAATTGTAATATCATGCTAGACTGTAAAAATGTTCAATTTTAATAAAAAATGTTTTAATTATAACAAAACATGTTACATGCACATTCAATTGTAATTACAATTATAATTATTTGATATAAATGTTATAGAATTAGTATTATAATAAATATGTTTATTTGTAATTACATTTTTATTTTTTAATTGTAATAAAAAACTGCATGTTAAATTCTAATATAAATTGTTAATTTTAATAAAAAACAATGTGTTAAATTGTATTAAAATGTTAAATTGAAATAGAAACAGCAAGTTAAATTGTAATAAACATGTTAAATTATATTAAAACATGTCAAATTGTAATAAACAAAATAAATTATATTAAACGATTTTGATTGTAATAAAACAGCATGTTGAATTGTAATTAAAAATGTAAATTGTTATAATAAAAATAAAAACACTTAAATGCATGCCTTAGTTTCATGGCTTGTTTGTTGCAATATTTCCACCATGTGTTGCCAATTAAGCTAATTAACTTTCAGTTTTCATTCATTGAGGCGTGTAATGTAATGTAATGTCATCTAAGATGTTCCGTAAAGCTGAGAGGACGCCTCACAAATACAACAACAGCTCCAAGTCCATTTCCTGCTCATTTCTCGGGGTCCAAAGAGTCGGCACACACGTGGCGAGCAGCAGAGGAAGAGCTTTCATTTGTAGACGTGTAGAGAACACCTTCATGGCCAATCAGGTCGGCCTAATGAGACAAGATGGACGCCTCGCCTTGTAGGCCATTACTTCCTGTCAGCACTTTGCTAACGAGGAGGGAGGAGGACAGCTCGTCAACATGAAATACATTAGCAGCACATAAACATCACATCACACTCATATACTGCATACTCATATACTGTATACTGCATACTGTACACTCATATACTGCATACTCATATACTGCATACTGTATACTGCATACTCATATACTGTATACTCATATACTGCATACTCATATACTGCATACTGTATACTGCATACTCATATACTGCATACTGTATACTGCATACTCATACTGTATACTGCATACTCATATACTGCATACTGTATACTGCATACTCATATACTGTATACTGTACACTCATATACTGCATACAGTATATTCATATACTGCATACTCTACACTTATAGTGCATACTGTATACTCATACTGCATACTGTACACTCATATACTGCATACTGTACACATAGTGCATACTGTATACTCATACTGCATACTGTACACTTATAGTGCATACTGTATACTCATATACTGCATACTGTACACTCATATACTGCATACTCATATTGTGCATAGTGTACACTCATTTACTGCATACTCATATACTGCATACTGTAGACTCATTTACTGCATACTGTATACTCATACTGCATACTGTAAACTTATAGTGCATACTGTACACTCAGTGCATACTGTATACTCATATACTGCATACTGTACACTCATATACGGCATACTCATATACTGCATACTGTAGACTCATATACTGTATACTCATATACTGCATACACATACTGCATACTGTACTCATAAACTGCATACTGTACACTCATATACTCTATACGCATATACTGCATACTGTATACTCATATACTGCATACTGTACACTTATAGTGCATACTGTATACTCATACTGCATACTGTACACTCATACTGTACACTTATAGTGCATACTGTATACTCATGCTGCATACTGTACACTCATATACTGCCTACTGTACACTCATAGTGCATACTGTATACTCATATACTGCATACTGTACACTCATATACGGCATACTCATATACTGCATACTGTAGACTCATATACTGTATACTCATATACTGCATACACATACTGCATACTGTACTCATAAACTGCATACTGTCCACTCATATACTCTATACGCATATACTGCATACTGTATACTCATATACTGCATACTGTACACTCAGTGCATACTGTATACTCATATACTGCATACTGTACACTCATATACGGCATACTCATATACTGCATACTGTAGACTCATATACTGTATACTCATATACTGCATACACATACTGCATACTGTACTCATAAACTGCATACTGTCCACTCATATACTCTATACGCATATACTGCATACTGTATACTCATATACTGCATACTGTACACTCAGTGCATACTGTATACTCATATACTGCATACTGTACACTCATATACGGCATACTCATATACTGCATACTGTAGACTCATATACTGTATACTCATATACTGCATACACATACTGCATACTGTACTCATAAACTGCATACTGTACACTCATATACTCTATACGCATATACTGCATACTGTATACTCATATACTGCATACTGTACACTTATAGTGTACACTGTATACTCATACTGCATACTGTACACTCATACTGTACACTTATAGTGCATACTGTATACTCATGCTGCATACTGTACACTCATATACTGCATACTGTACACATAGTGCATACTGTATACTCATACTGCATACTGTACACTTATAGTGCATACTGTATACTCATATACTGCATACTGTACACTCATATACTGCATACTCATATTGTGCATAGTGTACACTCATTTACTGCATACTCATATACTGCATACTGTAGACTCATTTACTGCACACTGTATACTCATACTGCATACTGTAAACTTATAGTGCATACTGTACACTCAGTGCATACTGTATACTCATATACTGCATACTGTACACTCATATACGGCATACTCATATACTGCATACTGTAGACTCATATACTGTATACTCATATACTGCATACACATACTGCATACTGTACACTCATACTGCATACTGTACACTCATATACTCTATACGCATATACTGCATACTGTATACTCATATACTGCATACTGTACACTTATAGTGCATACTGTATACTCATACTGCATACTGTACACTCATACTGTACACTTATAGTGCATACTGTATACTCATGCTGCATACTGTACACTCATATACTGCCTACTGTACACTCATAGTGCATACTGTATACTCATATACTGCATACTGTATACTCATACTGCATACTGTACACTTATAGTGCATACTGTACACTCAGTGCATACTGTATACTCATATACTGCATACTGTACACTCATATACTGCATACTCATATAGTGCATACTGTACACTCATACTGCATACTGTACACTCATATACTGCATACTGTACACTCATAGTGCATACTGTATACTCATACTGCATACTGTACACTCATATACTGCACACTGTATACTCATACTGCATACTGTACACGTATAGTGCATACTGTACACTCAGTGCATACTGTATACTCATATACTGCATACTGTACACTCATATACTGCATACTCATATAGTGCATACTGTATACTCATACTGCATACTGTACACACATATACTGCATACTGTACACTCATAGTGCATACTGTATACTCATATATTGCATACTGTATACTCATAGTGCATACTGTACACTCAGTGCATACTGTATACTCATATACTGCATACTGTACACTCAAATTTCACCACACCTAGTGTGTGTGTGACAATCATTGGTACTTTAACTTTAACATATACTGCATACTGTACACTCATATACTGCATACTGTATACTTATATACTGCATACTGTATACTACATACTCATTTACTGCATACTGTACACTCATATAGTGAATACTGTATACTCATACACTGCATAGTCTATACTCATATACTGCATACTGTACACTCCTATAGTGCATACTGTACACTCATAGTACATACTGTTCACTCATAGTGCATACTGCATACTTATATACTGTAAACTTTATTTTTATGCTAGCTGGTCTCTAACGTTGGCTAAAGAAGTGTCCAAATTCAAGATTGATTAATTAATTAATTAATATCATCTTAATTCTAAAGCTTTTTAGGTCACAGCGCCACCTAAAGGCTGCCAAGATAACAATTCTGCGTACTTGTTGTACTACTACTACTACTACTATGGCATCCAACCTCTTAAAATGTGTTTGTTACATTTCTACTGCATAGTACTTTTTCTTCTCAATGTTGTACTACTTGCTCTTGAACAAAGTCAAGAGCAAGTATGCTGGGTAGATAGTACTATCAGGTACTAAAACAGCTTCCAAGCATGCTGGCTAGATACAATAATACTATGTACTATTTTTAGTTCCATGCATGCTAGGTAGGTATATATAGCTTCCAAGTATGCTTGGTAGATACAGTACTAGTACTATGTATACTATATAGCATTCAAGTATGGTAGATACAGTACTAATACTATGTATAGCTTTCAAGCATAAAGGGTTGATACAGTACTAATACTATGTACTAGAAATAGCTTGCAAGCATGCTGTGTAGATAGTGGTACTACATATAGTTCCTAAAGCTACTGGGTAGATAGTAATACTATGGACTATATATAGCTTTCAAGCATGCTGAATAGGTAGTACTAGCAGGTACTAGAAATAGTTTCCAAGTGTGCGGAGTAGATGGTACTACCAGGTACTAGAAATAGCTTCCAAGCATGGTGGGTAGAAAATGCTACCAGGTACTAAAAAAAGCTTCCAAGCATGGTAGGTAGATAGTACTACAAGGTACTATAAATAGATTTCAAGAATACTGCATAAGTACAGTAGTACTACCAGGTACTCAAAATGGCTTCAAATCATGCTTGTCAGAAAGTACTACCAGGTACCAGAAATAGATTCCAAGTATGATCGGTGGATAGTACTACCAGGTACTAGAAATAGATTTCAAGTATGATGGGTAAATAGTACTACCAGGTATTAGGACTAGATTGTAAGCATGATAGGTAGATAGTACTGCAAGGTACTAGATATGGCTTTCAAGTATGCTGGGTAGATCGTACTACCAGGTACTAGATTCAGATTTTAAGCATGATGGGTGGATAGTACTACCAGGTACTATAAATGGCTTTCAAGCATGCTTGATGAATAGTACTACCAGGTACTAGAAATATATTTCAAGCATGATGGGTGGATAGTACTACCAGGTACTAGAAATGGCTTTCAAGCATGCTTGATGAATAGTACTACCAGGTACTAGAAATATATTTCAAGCATGATGGGTAGATAGTACTACCATGTACTAGAAACAGATTTCATGCATGATGAGTAAATACAAGTACTAGGTATTATTTAAAGTTTCTAGAGCTGCTGGATAGTATTATAATGCATACAGAAAGTCTGCTCTAGAAGGAAGTACTCTTATAGTATTTTGAAGCATACAGGAAGTCTGCTCTAAAAGGAAGTACTCATTTAGTATTTTGACGTATACAGGAAGTATGCTCTAAGGAAGTACTTATAGTATTTTGACGCAAACAGGAAGTCTGCTCTAGAAGGAAGTACTCATAGTATTTTGATGCATACGGGAAGTCTGCTCTGGAAGGAAGTACTATTTAGTATTATAATGCATACAGAAAGTCTGCTCTAGAAGGAAGTACTATTATAGTATTTTGAAGCATACAGGAAGTCTGCTCTAAAAGGAAGTACTCATTTAGTATTTTGACGTATACAGGAAGTATGCTTTAAGGAAGTACTTATAGTGTTTTGACGCAAACATGAAGTCTGCTCTAGAAGGAAGTACTCATAGTATTTTGAAGCATACAGGAAGTCTGTTCTGGAAGGAAGTACTCATTTAGTATTTTGACACTTACAGGAAGTCTGCTCTATAAAGTAATCATAGTATTTGAAACAAACAGGAAGTCTGCTTTATAAGGAAGTACTCATAGTATTTTGACGTATACAAGAAGTATGCTCTAAGGAAGTACTTATAGTATTTTGACGCAAACAGGAAGTCTGTTACAGGAAGTTTGCTCTTGAAAGAAGTACACAGTATTTAGACGCATACAGAAAGTCTACTATGGAAGGAAGTACTCATAGTATTTTGACGTATACAGGAAGTATGCTCTAAGGAAGTACTTATAGTATTTTGACGCAAACAGGAAGTCTGTTACAGGAAGTTTGCTCTTGAAAGAAGTACACAGTATTTAGACGCATACAGAAAGTCTACTATAGAAGGAAGTACTCATAGTATTTTGACGTAAACAGGAAGTATGCTCTAAGGAAGTACTTATAGTATTTTGACGCAAACAGGAAGTCTGTTACAGGAAGTTTGCTCTTGAAAGAAGTACACAGTATTTAGACGCATACAGAAAGTCTACTATGGAAGGAAGTACTCATAGTATTTTGACGTATACAGGAAGTATGCTCTAAGGAAGTACTTATAGTATTTTGACGCAAACAGGAAGTCTGTTACAGGAAGTTTGCTCTTGAAAGAAGTACACAGTATTTAGACGCATACAGAAAGTCTACTATAGAAGGAAGTACTCATAGTATTTTGACGTAAACAGGAAGTATGCTCTAAGGAAGTACTTATAGTATTTTGACGCAAACAGTAAGTCTGTTACAGGAAGTTTGCTCTTGAAAGAAGTACACAGTATTTAGACGCATACAGAAAGTCTACTATGGAAGGAAGTACTCATAATATTTTGACGTATACAGGAAGTATGCTCTAAGGAAGTACTTATAGTATTTTGACGCAAACAGGAAGTCTGTTACAGGAAGTTTGCTCTTGAAAGAAGTACACAGTATTTAGACGCATACAGAAAGTCTACTATGGAAGGAAGTACTCATAGTATTTTGACGTAAACAGGAAGTATGCTCTAAGGAAGTACTTATAGTATTTTGACACAAACAGGAAGTCTGCTCTAGAAGGAAGTACTCATTTAGTATTTTGATGCATACAGGAAGTCTGCTCTATAAGGAAGTACTCTTATAGTATTTTGACTTATACAGGAAGTCTGCTTTTAAAAGAAGTACTCATAGTATGTTAATGCATACAGGAAGTCTGCTCTAGAAGGAAGTACTCATTTAGGATTTTGACTCATACAGGAAGTATGCTCTATAAGGAAGTACTCTTATAGTATTTTGATGCATATTAGAAAGAAGTACCCTTATAGTGTTTTGACTCATACAGGATGTGTGCTCTATAAGGAAGTACTCCTATAGTATTTTGATGCATACAATATATACAATATTTAAATGACATACAGTAGTGCAAAATAATTCAAAGCAAAAACTACAATTATTTCCTAAGTTTGTAAATCACAAAGATGACAAAAAAGTAATTTGTGAAAATAAAAGATATCGCTCTAATCACTGTCGTATCGACCATATATTGATACTATACTCGTTACTCTCATTGTTTGTATCAATCCACCCACCCATGTTTACATTCAAGAGCTATATCTTAGCAGTTGGCGTGGCTTGTTGTATCCTCCTCCAGTGATAACATTACTTGTAATAAACAGTTTATTTGCTGCCATGCGGGCAAGGATTACTGACTTAAAAGCTGCACTGTGGAGGGACGTTAGCCGCTAGCAAGGACGCTGCATTGCTTTGAGGACGCCTTTGTTCGCTTGTCCCCAGCAGGCACAAGACATCGAAACGACGTTGAGAATTTGTTGAATTCGGTCCTGACGTTGAGAAACTCCAACTTCTCGTTGAAACAACATGCTTTTTGACAATGTTTGATCAATGTCAGGTTGTGACGTTGTTTTGACCGTTGAAATTTGGTCATTTCCCAACCAATATTCTACAACACAAACACAACATAGAAACAACATGCTTTTTGATGATGTTTATTCAATGTCAGGTTGTGATGTTGATTTGACCGTTGAATTTTGGTTATTTCCCAACCAATATTCTACAACACAAATACAACGTTGAAACATCATACTTTTTGACGACGTTGATTTGACCATTGAAATTTTGTCATTTCCCAACCAATATTCTACAACACAAATACAACGTTGAAACAACATGTTTTTTGATGACGTTTATTCAATGTCAGGTTGTGAGGTTGATTTGACTATTGAATTTTGGTCATTTCCCAACCAATATTCTACAACACAAATACAACGTTGAAACAACATACTTATTGATGACGTTGATTTGACCGTTGAAATTTGGTCATTTCCCAACCAATATTCTACAACACAAATACAACGTTGAAACAACATGCTTTTTGATGACATTTATTCAATGTCAGGTTCTGATATTGATTTGACCGTTGAAATTTGGTCATTTCTCAACCAATATTCTACAATACAAATGCAACGTTGAAACAACATGCTTTTTGACGACGTTTATTCAATGTCAGGTTGTGACGTTGATTTGACCATTGAAATTTGGTCATTTCCCAACCAATATTCTACAACACAAATACAACGTTGAAACAACATACTTTTTGATGACATTTATTCAATGTCAGGTTCTGATATTGATTTGACCGTTGAAATTTGGTCATTTCTCAACCAATATTCTACAATACAAATACAACGTTGAAACAACATGCTTTTTGACGACGTTTATTCAATGTCAGGTTGTGACGTTGATTTGACCATTGAATTTTGGTCATTTCCCAACCAATATTCTACAACACAAATACAACGTTGAAACAATATGCTTTTTCATGATGTTTATTCAATGTCAGGTTCTGATATTGATTTGACCGTTGAAATTTGGTAATTTCTCAACCAATATTCTAGAATACAAATACTACGTTGAAACAATATGCTTTTTCATGACGTTTATTCACTATCAGGTTCTGACGTTGAAATGTGGTCATTTCCCAACCAATATTCTACAACACAAATACAACGTTGAAACAACATACTTATTGATGACGTTGATTTGAACGTTGAAATTTGGTCATTTCCCAACCAATATTCTACAACACAAATACAATGTTGAAACAACATGCTTTTTGATGACATTTATTCAATGTCAGGTTCTGATATTGATTTGACCGTTGAAATTTGGTAATTTCTCAACCAATATTCTACAATACAAATACAACGTTGAAACAACATGCTTTTTGAGGACGTTTATTAAATGTCAGGTTGTGACGTTGATTTGACCATTGAATTTTGGTCATTTCCCAACCAATATTTAACAACACAAATACAACGTTGAAACAACATGCTTTTTGATGACATTTATTCAATGTCAGGTTCTGATATTGATTTGACCGTTGAAATTTGGTCATTTCTCAACCAATATTCTACAATACAAATACAACGTTGAAACAATATGCTTTTTTATGACGTTTATTAAATGTCAGGTTGTGACGTTGATTTGACCATTGAATTTTGGTCATTTCCCAACCAATATTCAACAACACAAATACAACGTTGAAACAACATGCTTTTTGATTACATTTATTCAATGTCAGGTTCTGATATTGATTTGACCGTTGAAATTTGGTCATTTCCCAACCAATATTCTACAATACAAATACAACGTTGAAACAATATGGTTTTTCATGACGTTTGTTCAACATCAGGTTCTGACGTTGAAATGTGGTCATTTCCCAACCAATATTCTACAACACAAATACAACATTGAAACAACATGCTTTTTGACAACGTTTAATCAATGTTGGGTTCTGACGTTGATTTGACCGTTGAAATGTGGTAATTTCCCAACCAATATTCTACAACACAAATACAACGTTGAAACAACATGCTTTTTGATGACATTTATTCAATGTCAGGTTCTGATATTGATTTGACCATTGAATTTTGGTCATTTCCCAACCAATATTCTACAACACAAATACAATGTTGAAACAACATGCTTTTTGATTACATTTATTCAATGTCAGGTTCTGATATTGATTTGACCGTTGAAATTTGGTCATTTCCCAACCAATATTCTACAATACAAATACAACTTTGAAACAATATGGTTTTTCATGACGTTTGTTCAACATCAGGTTCTGACGTTGAAATGTGGTCATTTCCCAACCAATATTGTACAACACAAATACAACGTTGAAACATCATACTTATTGATGACGTTGATTTGAACGTTGAAATTTGGTCATTTCCCAACCAATATTCTACAATACAAATACAACGTTGAAACAATATGGTTTTTCATGACGTTTGTTCAACATCAGGTTCTGACGTTGAAATGTGGTCATTTCTCAACCAATATTCTACAATACAAATACAACGTTGAAACAATATGGTTTTTCATGACGTTTGTTCAACATCAGGTTCTGACGTTGAAATGTGGTAATTTCCCAACCAATATTCTACAACACAAATACAATGTTGAAACAACATGCTTTTTGATGACATTCATTCAATGTCAGGTTCTGATATTGATTTGACCGTTGAAATTTGGTCATTTCCCAACCAATATTCTACAATACAAATACAACGTTAAAACAATATGCTTTTTCATGACGTTTGTTCAACATCAGGTTCTGACGTTGAAATGTGGTCATTTCCCAACCAATATTCTACAACACAAATACAACATTGAAACAACATGCTTTTTGACAACGTTTAATCAATGTTGGGTTCTGACGTTGATTTGACCGTTGAAATGTGGTAATTTCCCAACCAATATTCTACAACACAAATACAATGTTGAAACAACATGCTTTTTGATTACATTTATTCAATGTCAGGTTCTGATATTGATTTGACCGTTGAAATTTGGTCATTTCCCAACCAATATTCTACAATACAAATACAACTTTGAAACAATATGGTCTTTCATGACGTTTGTTCAACATCAGGTTCTGACGTTGAAATGTGGTCATTTCCCAACCAATATTCTACAACACAAATACAACGTTGAAACATCATACTTATTGATGACGTTGATTTGAACGTTGAAATTTGGTCATTTCCCAAACAATATTCTACAACACAAATACAACGTTGAAACAACATGCTTTTTGATGACATTTATTCAATGTCAGGTTCTGATATTGATTTGACCGTTGAAATTTGGTCATTTCCCAACCAATATTCTACAACACAAATACAACATTGAAACAACATGCTTTTTGACAACGTTTAATCAATGTTGGGTTCTGACGTTGATTTGACCGTTGAAATGTGGTAATTTCCCAAACAATATTCTACAACACAAATACAACGTTGAAACAACATGCTTTTTGATGACATTTATTCAATGTCAGGTTCTGATATTGATTTGACCGTTGAAATTTGGTCATTTCCCAACCAATTTTCTACAACACAAATACAACGTTGAAACATCATACTTATTGATGACGTTGATTTGAACGTTGAAATTTGGTCATTTCCCAACCAATATTCTACAACACAAATACAATGTTGAAACAACATGCTTTTTGATGATGTTTATTCAATGTCAGGTTCTGATATTGATTTGACCGTTGAAATTTGGTAATTTCTCAACCAATATTCTACAATACAAATACAACGTTGAAACAACATGCTTTTTGACGACGTTTATTCAATGTCAGGTTGTGACGTTGATTTGACCATTGAATTTTGGTCATTTCCCAACCAATATTCTACAACACAAATACAACGTTGAAACATCATACTTATTGATGACGTTGATTTGAACGTTGAAATTTGGTCATTTCCCAACCAATATTCTACAACACAAATACAATGTTGAAACAACATGCTTTTTGATGACATTTATTCAATGTCAGGTTCTGATATTGATTTGACCGTTGAAATTTGGTCATTTCTCAACCAATATTCTACAATACAAATACAACGTTGAAACAATATGCTTTTTCATGACGTTTATTAAATGTCAGGTTGTGACGTTGATTTGACCATTGAATTTTGGTCATTTCCCAACCAATATTCAACAACACAAATACAACGTTGAAACAACATGCTTTTTGATTACATTTATTCAATGTCAGGTTCTGATATTGATTTGACCGTTGAAATTTGGTCATTTCCCAACCAATATTCTACAATACAAATACAACGTTGAAACAATATGGTTTTTCATGACGTTTGTTCAACATCAGGTTCTGACGTTGAAATGTGGTAATTTCCCAACCAATATTCTACAACACAAATACAACATTGAAACAACATGCTTTTTGACAACGTTTAATCAATGTTGGGTTCTGACGTTGATTTGACCGTTGAAATGTGGTAATTTCCCAACCAATATTCTACAACACAAATACAACATTGAAACAACATGCTTTTTGACAACGTTTATTAAATGTCAGGTTGTGACGTTGATTTGACCGTTGAATTTTGGTCATTTCCCAACCAATATTCTACAATACAAATACAATGTTGAAACAACATGCTTTTTGATGACATTTATTCAATGTCAGGTTCTGATATTGATTTGACCGTTGAAATTTGGTCATTTCTCAACCAATATTCTACAATACAAATACAACGTTGAAACAACATGCTTTTGACGACGTTTATTCAATGTCAGGTTGTGACGTTGATTTGACCATTGAATTTTGGTCATTTCCCAACCAATATTCTACAACACAAATACAACGTTGAAACAATATGCTTTTTCATGATGTTTATTCAATGTCAGGTTCTGATATTGATTTGACCGTTGAAATTTGGTCATTTCCCAACCAATATTCTACAACACAAATACAACGTTGAAACAATATGCTTTTTGACGACGTTTATTCAATGTCAGGTTGTGACGTTGATTTGACCGTTGAATTTTGGTCATTTCCCAACCAATATTCTACAACACAAATACAACGTTGAAACAATATGCTTTTTCATGACGTTTATTCAATGTCAGGTTCTGATATTGATTTGACCGTTGAAATTTGGTCATTTCCCAACCAATATTCTACAACACAAACACAACATAGAAACAACATGCTTTTTGATGATGTTTATTCAATGTCAGGTTGTGACGTTGATTTGACCATTGAATTTTGGTTATTTCCCAACCAATATTCTACAATACAAATACAACGTTGAAACAACATACTTATTGATGACGTTGATTTGACCATTGAAATGTTGTCATTTCCCAACCAATATTCTACAACACAAATACAATGTTGAAACAACATGCTTTTTGATGACGTTTATTCAATGTCAGGTTGTGACGTTGATTTGACTATTGAATTTTGGTTATTTCCCAACCAATATTCTACAATACAAATACAACGTTGAAACAACATACTTATTGATGACGTTGATTTGACCATTGAAATGTTGTCATTTCCCAACCAATATTCTACAACACAAATACAACGTTGAAACAACATACTTATTGATGACGTTGATTTGACCATTGAAATTTGGTCATTTCCCAACCAATATTCTACAACACAAATACAACGTTGAAAGAACATGCTTTTTGACGACGTTTATTCAATGTCAGGTTGTGACGTTGATTCGACCGTTGAAATTTGGTTATTTCCCAACCAATATTCTACAATACAAATACAACGTTGAAACAACATACTTATTGATGACGTTGATTTGACCATTGAAATTTTGTCATTTCCCAACCAATATTCTACAACACAAATACAACGTTGAAACAACATGCTTTTTGATGACGTTTATTCAATGTCAGGTTGTGACGTTGATTTGACTATTGAATTTTGGTCATTTCCCAACCAATATTCTACAACACAAATACAACGTTGAAACAACATGCTTATTGATGACGTTGATTTGACCGTTGAAATTTGGTCATTTCCCAACCAATATTCTACAACACAAATACAACGTTGAAACAACATGCTTTTTGATGACATTTATTCAATGTCAGGTTCTGATATTGATTTGACCGTTGAAATTTGGTCATTTCTCAACCAATATTCTACAATACAAATACAACGTTGAAACAATATGGTTTTTCATGACGTTTGTTCAACATCAGGTTCTGACGTTGAAATGTGGTCATTTCCCAACCAATATTCTACAACACAAATACAACATTGAAACAACATGCTTTTTGACAACGTTTAATCAATGTTGGGTTCTGACGTTGATTTGACCGTTGAAATGTGGTAATTTCCCAACCAATATTCTACAACACAAATACAACGTTGAAACAACATGCTTTTTGATGACATTTATTCAATGTCAGGTTCTGATATTGATTTGACTGTTGAAATTTGGTCATTTCTCAACCAATATTCTACAATACAAATACAACGTTGAAACATCATACTTATTGATGACGTTGATTTGAACGTTGAAATTTGGTCATTTCCCAACCAATATTCTACAACACAAATACAATGTTGAAACAACATGCTTTTTGATGACATTTATTCAATGTCAGGTTCTGATATTGATTTGACCGTTGAAATTTGGTAATTTCTCAACCAATATTCTACAATACAAATACAACGTTGAAACAACATGCTTTTTGACGACGTTTATTCAATGTCAGGTTGTGACGTTGATTTGACCATTGAATTTTGGTCATTTCCCAACCAATATTCTACAACACAAATACAACGTTGAAACAATATGCTTTTTCATGATGTTTATTCAATGTCAGGTTCTGATATTGATTTGACCGTTGAAATTTGGTCATTTCCCAACCAATATTCTACAATACAAATACAACGTTGAAACAATATGCTTTTTCATGACGTTTGTTCAACATCAGGTTCTGACGTTGAAATGTGGTCATTTCCCAACCAGTATTCTACAACACAAATACAACGTTGAAACATCATACTTATTGATGACGTTGATTTGAACGTTGAAATTTGGTCATTTCCCAACCAATATTCTACAACACAAATACAACGTTGAAACAACATGCTTTTTGATGACATTTATTCAATGTCAGGTTCTGATATTGATTTGACCGTTGAAATTTGGTCATTTCCCAACCAATATTCTACAATACAAATACAACGTTGAAACAATATGGTTTTTCATGACGTTTGTTCAACATCAGGTTCTGACGTTGAAATGTGGTCATTTCCCAACCAATATTCTACAACACAAATACAACATTGAAACAACATGCTTTTTGACAACGTTTAATCAATGTTGGGTTCTGACGTTGATTTGACTGTTGAAATGTGGTAATTTCCCAACCAATATTCCACAACACAAATACAACGTTGAAACAACATGCTTTTTGACGACGTTTATTCAATGTCAGGTTGTGACGTTGATTTGACCACTGAAATTTGGTCATTTCCCAACCAATATTCTACAACACAAATACAACGTTGAAACATCATACTTATTGATGACGTTGATTTGACCGTTGAAATGTGGTAATTTCCCAACCAATATTCCACAACACAAATACAACGTTGAAACAACATGCTTTTTGACGACGTTTATTCAATGTCAGGTTGTGACGTTGATTTGACCACTGAAATTTGGTCATTTCCCAACCAACAACGTGGATCCAACGCTGAACATCAACGTTGTGTCAATTTATAAATACAACTACTTTGCAAGGTTGTTTCAAAGTCAGTTTTAAAGGACATGTACGTACAATCAACATTGTATCAATGTCTTGTGCCTGCTGGGACGTTTGTCAAATTTGCAGGAAACAGCAAAAATATGTCATCACCATGCATTATCACGATAGTATGAGAAGTGCTATCTTCAACCAAATGGATATCTTTATATCGTAAACTATCAATGTGTCCTCCACTTTCAAGTTTTAGTGAGTGTTATTATTATTATTAGATATGTTCCTTGTACTGGCTAACAAAGATGCTGTCTAAGGTGCCTTGCTCAGAGGAAGTATGGGGAACCAATAAGGTTTTCTTCATGAGCAGACTTTGCCACAAGAGGGCAGTGTTGTCTAGCTGTTGGTAATTAGACACTTCCTGTGACAGCAGCTGGGCCCTGACAACTTTTTTTTTTTATTATGTCTTATTCACCTTTTGTGTCCGTTTCCTTAAAAATGGATCAAGTCCGATTGTTCTGGAAAAGTGAGGAAGGGGTCCTGTTTTGGCCGGACAATGTGCCTGCACACAAATCCATCTTTTCCACCTGTTTCTGTTCCCCAGCATGAAAAAAGACACATGCCTGCAAAGTGTTGATTCTCAGCTTTTTGTGACTTTTAACTACTTTTTAAAAATAATTTCTGCTATTTTTAGCCATTTTTTTCCCCCAATAACATTGAACCAACTTGTTAATTTGTTGGCAGCGTTTTAAGTCTACTTTGTAACATCAACCTCAAAAAGTACAAGATTGCAACAGAAAGTGTAAAACAATTGACGTTATACTTGTTCTATACCTTAAAAAAAGACACTAGAGCGATTCTTAGTCATCTTAATTCTCAATCCAGTCATCATTTTCCAAAAAGTATTTTCCAAAAAATGTATAAATCGTTTTTTTTTTAAATATACGTATGTTTATAGGCCATGCTTTTTCAAACATGTAACTTATTTTGAAAAAGTTTTATTATAATTATTATACCAAGTAATACAATGCAAGAATTGCGTTGAATCGATTCCAAATCAAATTAATTTGGTTGTTTTTTATTTAATATGCGAAGTAGTGAAGTCTCAATATTTGAAGCACGATGTGGTGAGCGACAACTAGTGGTGCACAAAAAATAGATTCACTTTGGAATTGCGATTCTCATTCACCCTGATTCCAAATCTATTCATATTTTTCAAAAATCGACTAAAATATATATATATATATTTATTTTTTATTTTTCCCCAAAATTTAATTTAGTTTTAGTTTTTTTTTTTTGCTTGATAAAAAATTATTTATTTTTAATATGTTTTAGGCCATCTTCATGCAACCAGAAGAAGCTTTTTTAACCTGTAACCTGTTTTGAAAAAGTTTCATTATAATTATTATACCAAATAATACATTGCGAGAACCAATTCTGAATCAAATTGTCAATTGTATTTTTTTTAAATCTGCGAAGTAGTGAAGTTTCAAGATTTGAAGCACGATGTGGTGAGCGACAACCAGCGGTGCACAAAAAATAGATTTACATCGGAATCGCGATTCTCTTTCATTGTAATACTTAATCTATTCATAATTTTCAAAAATCGATTAAAATAATGTATGTATATATATTTATTTTTTTAATGTAATTTATTTCAAGTGCTTTTTTGCCTTTTAAAAATCATTTTTTTTCTAATATGTTTTCAGGCCATCTCCATGCAACCAGAAAGAGCTTTCCTAACCTGTAACATATTTTGAAAAAGTGTTTTTTTTGTTTTGTTTTTTAAATCTGTAGTAAATCCTCGACATTTGAAGCACGATGTGGTGAGCGACAACTAAGGGTTGATTCACATCCAATCACGATTCTCATTCATTCTGATTCTAAATCAATTCATAATTTTCAAAAATTGATTAAAAAAAATAAAAAATAATAATAATTAAAAAAAAAAATATATATATATATATATATATATATATATATATATATATATATATATATATATATATATATATATATATATATATATATATATATATATATAATTATTATTATTATTATTTATATTTTTTTAAAATATTATTTTAATTTAAATTTTCATTTTTTATTTTTTTTTGCTTAATAAGAACCCGTTTTTAAAAATATGTTGTAGGCCATCTCCATGCAACCAAAAGTAACTTTTGAAACCTGTAACCCGTTTTGAAAAACCTTTATTTTGTAATTATTATACCAAATATTTATTACATTGCCAGAATCACTAAAAAAATAGATACACATCCGAATCGCGATTCTCAGTCATTCTGATTCTAAATCAATTCATAATTTTCAAAAATCGATTTTTTAAAGATCCGATTTTTTTAATGTATTTTTATTTATTTTTTGGTATTTTTTCCTTTATTTTCAGGCCATATCCATGCAGCCAGAAGAAATGTCATTATAATTATTATTCCAAAATGCGAGAATCTGTTTGAATCAGGAATCGATTCTGAATTGAATCGTCACCCCAGGAATCGGAATCCGATCGATTTGTTATGCGCCCAAAAATTCACACCCCTAAAAATGACTACTGTTTTATTCATTAGAATTGATGATAGTGATAGTTATTACAGAAACAACACCAAAGTCTTCCTTCTTGTCGTCCACACGTCGCAGACATTTTCTGTGTATGTTTTACACAGCCTAAAAATTCATGTTCCAACACGTTGAAAACATTTGTGAACAGTTGAGAGTGATCCATAACACTAATTATTGTTGGAGACAATGAGAGATTATCATCACACTTCAACATCTCTAACATGTAAATGCTGCCTCTTTGCTAAATCAGCAATGGAAATAAAAATACGTTCTCAATTGTCTTACCCTGGATACAAAATAAATATGTAAACTGGGAAGTAAAATTATGTATACTACATTACCCAGAAGGCTTAGCGCCGTAGACAGGAACAGGAAGTAGGTCTGAGCTATAAATACTTGTGTAGTTTGACCAATTAATAGTTGATAATTTGTTACGTGTTCCTGCTTCGTCTACGCAAGAAACAAATGTAACTTTTGTTTGAACAGGAAGTTGCCGACTTTGCTCGAGTTTGCGTGGATTGACACGATCGTGACTTTGTAAAATACTGAAAGGAACTCATTTCTGTCTTTTGTATTTGGAGGTTGCTAACTAAACTGGAAGCTGCAGATTGTTGATAGAAATACGAACTAGCATCTAAGGCTTCGGTCAGATGTTAGATTTTTTTTTTAATCAAATCCGATCTTTTTAAATACTCGTTGACATGACCAAAAAAAAGGGATTCCTGATATGAACGCAATCTGATGACGTCACATGCTCCGCAGTATTTGGGGAAGTAAACATGGCGCCCGCTCTCGGCGGTCTCAGTACTGTATATGTATATATATATACAGTATATATGTATATATATATACAGTATATATGTATATATATATATACAGTATATATGTATATATATACACAGTATATACGTATATGTTTATATACTGTATATATTAAATATGTGTATTTATGTATATGTATATATGTATAATGTATATGTATATATAATGTATATATGTCTATATAAATATGTATTTATATTTATATGTACAGTATATGTATGTTTATGTATATGTGTATATATATGTATATACGTATATATATAAGTGTATGTATTTACATGTGTGTGTATACATGTATGTATATATGTAGGTGTATACATGTGTGTATATATGTTTGTATATACATGTGTGTGTGTGTATATATGTATGTATATACATGTGTGTGTGTGTATATATATATGTATGTATATACATGTGTGTGTGTGTGTATATATATGTATGTATATACGTCTGTGTGTATATATATGTATGTCTCGGCGGTCTCAGTACTGGCGCATTTGTGGCAATTTCGAGGATTTTGCGGAATTTAAACATTTTCCAAACCGAATTATCGCGTGCAGAAGATTAAAAAAAAAGGTAAAATGTGTTGTATTCGTATAGCTCTTTTCTACCTTCAAGGTACTCAAACGCTTAGAGCAGGGGTCCCCAAACTACGGCCCGCAGGCCGATTCCGACCCGCCAGCGTCCAAAATCCGGCCCGCGGTAAGTCCCAAGTTTAAAAAAAAAAAAAAAAAAAAAAAAATTACGATTAAAATTATTAGTATTCTTTTTAATGATCATTTTTTAAAATCTGTCCTTTCTAATCCATTTTCTACCGCTCGGTGTCTCATAGCCGCAGGCAAATCATATTGTCTAAAAATGTATTTTCCCATCGATAACGTGAAATCATCTGGCTTGGAATATATAACTATATATATATATATATATATATATATATATATATATATATATATATATATATATATATATATATATATATATATATATACATATACAAACACACACATATATATATATATATATATATATATATATATATATATATATATATATACACATATATATGCATATATACACACATATATATATACATATATACATACATATATACATGTATATATGTATATATACATGTATATACATGTGTATATATATATATGCTGTACATGTATATATATATATATGTGTATGTATATACACGTGTATATATATATATACACATACATATATACATGTATATATATATATATATATATATATATATATATATATATATATATATATATATATATATATATATACACATACATGTGTGTGTATATATATACATATGTGTGTGTATATATATATATATATATATATATATATATATATATATATATATATATATATATATACAGCCCAGCCCCCGGCCAAATTTTTTTAATCCAATGCGGCCCCCGAGTCAAAAAGTTTGGGGACCCCTGGCTTAGAGACTATTTCCACATTCATCCATTCACACACACATTCACACACTGATGGCGGGAGCTGCCATGCAAGGCCCTAACCACAACCCATCAGGAGCAAGGGTGAAGTGTCTTGCCCAAGGACACAACGGACGTGACTAGGGTGTTGGAAGTTGGGGATCGAACCAGGAACCCTAAGGTTGCTGGCACGGCCACTCCACCAACCATCGCCACGCCGTCCCCTGATGAAGATGAAGAAGGAAGAGGACGAATGAATCGGCTCAAAGTTTGCTTGAAGAGAGCAGTCGGATAAAAGTTTCCCGCAAGTTCCTAAAACATTATTTTATCCTGTTTTCTGCTCTGTTGTCAACTGTTCATTTGGTAAACATCTATTTTGGCGGATAATTATGACGACGTTTTGGTCGGATGAACGCGACCTCCACAGTGAGGACGCCTCGCATGAGTGTCCCATTTATTTCCACGTCCTTTCCACGGATAGGAAATGTTCACATTTGCACTTTTCACACGGACATGAGAGAAATCCCATGTGGGGTAAAAACGTGGGAATAGACCTGCAGGGTGAACAAGGCACTAATTGGCTTGACCGTGGTCCGAGGGCATTCTGATCACGTTGCCCCCTCTGGTGGTGGTATTGCAAAGTGCTTGTGCCAGGAGCCGGCCTGGGCTGGGAAGCGTTGGTGGACTAACAATGATGTCATAGCTGCTGTTTTTGGGATCGTGTGTGTGTGTGTGTGTGTGTGTGTGTGTGTGTGTGTGTGTGTGTGTGTGTGTGTGTGTGTGTGTGTGTGTGTGTGTGTGTGTGTGTGTGTGTGTGTGTGTGTGTGTGTGTGTGTGTGTGTGTTTTCTTGTATTTCTACCCTTCTTGAGACATAAACAAGGAAAACTACCTTCCATACAAGGACCGGTGAACAAGTTAGGACCGAAATCAAGGTCCCAATAGAGAGCCAAATACTGGAGTCCGTGAACATTGCTCCAAAGTCAGGATTTTTTTGTTGATTTAATGTGCATACAAAAGTAAACATTGACTTCCCTATTCATCCCCGAAAAAACTCGCCAGGTGAACAGCTGATTTTACGACTTCCGGTGCTGACGTAAGACAACCCGCGTCCTATATGTGACCATAGGATGAACAAATACACTACGGTACTAAGACTATAGTGGCCATTAACAGTTAGCTTCCACAGCTGGGTTGCCCAAAGTGCGGCACAGGGGCCATCTGTGGTCCGTGACTCGTTTGTCATCAGCCTCAAGCACATTACAAAAAATAGAGATCTCATTTGGTGGGGAAATCTATCAAAATGAGGGTGGTCCCAAAAAGTAGGGATTTTTCAAATTGACTGTGTGTCGGTTTTAAAAGTGTTCCCCCTGTGGTCAACATATGAAATAACAAGTGTGTGTAAAAATTTGAAGTGCTCCCCCTCTGGCCAACATATGTAATAACAAGTGGGTGTAAGAAATTGAAATGCACCCCCTTTGGCCAAAATGTATTTAACACAAATTAAATAAATATGTATATAGAGACATACTGTAATAACTTGAAGTAAATACAAAATTTTTTTACTAAAAGCAGTATTTTTCTCACAATGTGTCACCTTTTTTCTTATAAAAATGGGAACAATTTCTCATGTTCTTTCTGTTTCTGTAATATTGCAATATTTTCTCCTAAATGTATTAGTTTTTAATGTAAAATTATTACTTTTTAATGCAAAATGGTGACGTGTCATATACAATTCTGATTTAGCACAATTGCCAATTTTTTTGTTTTTGTAAAACAGTGACATTTTTGGAGTAAAATTCCGATTATTACTATAACATTGCCAACATTTTAAAGTTTTCCTATAAAAATTGTGACTTTTGTCGAGTAAAATTACGACTCTTGAAAAAATGGCCAAATTGTTAAGCTTGATTGCGACTGTTATCATAACATTGCACAAATGTTCCGTTTTTCGTATAACATTTTGTCTTGCGTTGAGTAAAATGACGACTTTTATTATAACACTGCCAAAATTCTACGTTTTTCTTGCGAAATTCCAACTCATTTTTCACAACAAGCGTTTTTATATTCGCATAGTATGTACCGTATTTTTCGGAGTATAAGTCGCTTCGGAGTATAAGTCGCACCGGCCGAAAATGCATAATAAAGAAGGAAAAAAACATATATAAGTCGCACTGGAGTATAAGTCACATTTTTGGGGGAAATTTATTTGATAAAACCCAACACCAAGAATAGACATTTGAAAGGCAATTTAAAATAAATAAAGAATAGTGAACAACACGCTGAATAAGTGTACGTTATATGAGGTATAAATAACCAACTGAGAACGTGCCTGGTATGTTAACGTAACATATTATGGTAAGAGTCATTCAAATAACTATAACATA
This sequence comes from Entelurus aequoreus, assembly GCF_033978785.1. NCBI lineage: Eukaryota > Metazoa > Chordata > Actinopteri > Syngnathiformes > Syngnathidae > Entelurus > Entelurus aequoreus. Next base: position 12,078,591 of record NC_084745.1, read on the forward strand.
TAGAACATGCTATACGTTTACCAAACAATCTGTCACTCCTAATCGCTAAATCCCATGAAATCTTATACATCTAGTCTCTTACGTGAATGAGCTAAATAATATTATTTGATATTGTACGCTAATGTGTTAATAATTTCACACATAAGTCGCTCCTGAGTATAAGTCGCACCCCCGGCCAAACTGTGAAAAAAAACTGCGACTTATAGAATACGGTATGTATTATTAATGTTGTAAATACAAATCTTTATATAATCCAGAAAGGGTGGTCCTAAAAAGGCAGGCATTTTTCGAGGTCTCAAGAAGGTAACAAATACGAGTGTGTGTGTGTGTGAGTGTGTGTGTGTGTGTGTGTGTGAGTGTGTGTGTGTGACCACCTTCTCGTTGTCGTCTTTAAAATGAGCTCTTCCTCTTCTTCTTTTCTGCCTTTTTGTGACTCCACTCACGATGAGCTTAATTGTTTTCTGTCTGCTGCTTGTTTTCACTGCGTAATTGAAGGATTTGAGGAAATGATTGGATGACACCCCTCAGCACCCCCCCCCCCCACACACACACACACACACACACACACTGCCCCCACCACCATAAAACCCCCCACCTCCTAGTGTTAATGACATGCACACTCGTCCTATTAATTAGCAGGGGGATTATTGCCTGCAGAGTCCAAGTGAGTCAAATAGAAAACCAGCGCGCCTATTTCCGGTACAGTATGACGTCACAACGTGCACGTTGTCATTTTAATTTTTTAAAATTCTGTCAATTATATTTTGCAAGATTTTTTTTTTTTTTTGCCAGGTCTTAATCACGCAGTTCCTCTTATAGCCACAGGAGGGCGCGCTGAGACGGAAATCAGTGCAAATACCAGAACACAGTTGAATAATTTAATGGTTCTTTTTTTTTCTCCTTTTGACTCCAAAATGATTTCTTAGACCACAACATCGCGGCACTTGACTTAAAAAGAGTGTTTGGAACACAGCCTTTTAAGCTTGGACACTTAAAAGCCTCCCTAATATTCGCCTCTCAG
>NC_084745.1:12086612-12109112 GCF_033978785.1 Entelurus aequoreus
CTATAGTTAAAGTTAAAGTACCACTGATAGTCACACACACACACACACAGGTGTGGTGAAATTACCCTCTGCATTTGACCCATCCCCTTGTTCCACCCCCTGGAAGGTGAGGGGAGCAGTGAGCAGCAGCGGTGGCCGCGCTCGGGAATCATTTTGGTGATAGTGGCCATTAACGGTTAGCTTTTACAGTAAAATTATGACTTTTGTCATAATTTTGCCATGTGAAATCCCGATTATTATAATAATATTGCCAAAATTGTAAAGTTTTCTTATAAAATTGTGACTTTTGTGGAGTACAATTACGGCTCTTTTCATAAAATTGCCAGAATGTTAAGCTTTTCTTGTAAAATTGCGACTGTCATTGAGCAAAATTCCGACTTTTATCATAATATTGCACAAATGTTCAGTTTTTCTTGTAAAATGTTGCCTTGCGTTGAGTAAAATTACAACTTTTGTTATAACACTGCCAAAATGCTAAGTTTTTCTTGTGAAATTGTGACCTTTTTTTCTTGTGAAATTCCAACTCATTTTTCAGAACAAGCTTTTTTATATTGGCATAGTATGTATGTATTATTAATGTTGTAAATACAAATCTTTATATATCTAGAAAGGGTAGGTAGGCATTTTTCGGAGGTCTCAAGAAGGTTACAAATATAAGTGTGTGTGTTTGTGTGTGTGTGTGTGTGTGTGTGTGTGTGTGTGTGTGTGTGTGTGTGTGTGTGTGTGTGTGTGTGTGTGTGTGTGTGTGTGTGTGTGTGTGTGTGTGTGTGTGTGTGTGTGTGTGTGTGTGTGTGTGTGTGTGTGTGTGTTCGTGCGTGCCACCATCGACAGTTATTAGGGTGTCATCTCTTTATTTGGACGCGGAGGCCGCAGTTTAATGAACAGGAGAGGCGGGAGATGAGATCCACCTTAATGAAGCGAGCAGGTGTTGATGTGCATATTGATAAGGTTAAATGATCCCTCCATCCTTCCCCTGGCTGCACAAACACATTTAAGGAGGTCCAGGTTAGAACGCAACTCCTAATACTTTTCATTCATCCCACAGAGAAATACTGTATCAAAGCCATAATTCCACCCACAGATGAAGACTTTCTAGGAACAAACCTCAATAGTATGTTGTTGTTTTTTTCCACATTTTTCAACAACACCCGGAAAAAATATGAACACAACACTTTTGGCGTTTTAATCCCGCCACAATAAAAGCACATCAGATTACGGCAGCCGAGTAAACAAGGATTAGGGGATTGTGGGATTTTTAATCTGATTAATACGCAGGCAGATGGAGAGTTAGCCATGTTAGCCAACGATTGTGGATAATCACACTTCATTTATGGTTCAGATTTGAAGAGATGAACGCCAAATCACCTCAAGACTGCTAACAATTCCACCTTAAAAATTCCGCAGCCAATTGTGCATCACTAGGAAATTGGCTTGAATGAACTCCATAATCTTGGCGTGAAACGTGGCTAATAGGGTCACGTCATGCAAAACATGCTTTTTTTGTTTTTGCTGAACATAACAGAACCTAAAGTCATTGAGATGACAGAATAAAAGTCAATTCTGGGTGTTTGGGGTTGATTATTGCATATTACACTCAAAATACATGATTTAATTTCAGGTGTCAATGCATTTTTTTTTTTTTAATTACTCAACAGTGAAAGATTTGATCATTTTACAAAAAATGTTTTTTCAAGAATAAGGTTGTCAGAAAAAACATAATTTTGTTTGTTTTTAAAAGAAAATAATCATTGTACAAGACGTTGTTGTAAAATTACCAAAAATGTTTTTATTTTATTTAAATTTGTGGTAATATTACCAGAATAAGTTGTAATATTTGTTTTTTTTATTAGATTTTTTTAGTATGTTTTGAAAAATATATTGTACAATTATATAAAAAAATATATTATTTGATTATAGTATATTTTTATAAGGATACATGGTAATATTTCCTTTAAATGTAATGTTAAAATGTGGTAATACTACAAGAATAGTTTAATGTATTTAAATAATTGTAATTTCATCCACATTTAGTGGTAATACCACAAAAACTGTTTGTAGTATTGCTAAATATATATTTCAAATTAAGTGGTATATTACACGGTGATTGTGTAATATTTATTTGAAATAAATAATTATAATTGTATTTGAAATTTGTGTTATGAGAAAACGTATTGCATATTTTTTATTATGCTTTTATTGCAAGAAAGTGTTAATCTTATAAAACATGGTTGTAATTTTTGCAAGAAAAGATCATTTTTACACGAGTTGTTATAAATGCACTTTGAAAGTCTAACACCACCAGCATGTTATCAGCAAGTTTGCTGTCTTTCATCTGTTTTCTCCTATTTTTACATATTTAAAAACAAAAAGTGTCGACAGAATATGATTATGGTTCTTGGAATATTCCAGATAGTTGAAAGAACATATGAAAGTCAGCTTTGTCTGAGCTTTTTTTTCAGCTGGAGACCTGAATGGTAAATTAATTCCTCTATTCCTCACGAGTGCAAACATATCAACACTTTTGTCTAACAGTCATAAAGAAATGTATTGGTGTTTACATCCCAAACACATTGTCCAAACGGGCCTAAATCCGGGGCGGTATAGCTCGGTTGGTAGAGCGGCCATGCCAGCAACTTAAGGGTTGCAGGTTTGATCCCCGCTTCCGCCATCCTAGTCACTGCCGTTGTGTCCTTGGGCAAGACACTTTACCCACCTGCTCTCAGTGCCACACACCGGTTTAAATGTAACTTAGATATTGGGTTTCACTATGTAAAGCGCTTTGAGTCACTAGAGAAAAGCGCTATATAAAATTTGATTGATTGATTGATGATTGAAATCCTGTCAAATGTTTTATATATATATATATATATATATATATATATATATATATATATATATATATATATATATATATATATATAAAATCAGGAAAAAAACACAGGCTATATCATGCAAGCCTGTTTCGCAGATTTCCCTGCTTGTCAGGGGAATTTATATGTATATATATATGTATATGTATACATCCATTTGTCTTCTACCGCTTGTCCCTTTTGGGGTTGCGGGGGGTGCTGGAGCCTATCTCAGCTGCATTCGGGCGGAAGGCGAGGTACACCCTGGACAAGTCGCCACCTACCTCATCACAGGCATATATGTGTGTATATATATATATATATATATATATATATATATATATATATATATATATATATATATATATGTATATGTATATATATGTATGTATATGTATATATATGTATGTATATGTATGTGTATATATATATATATATGTATATGTATATGTATGTATATATGTGTGTATATATATATATATATATATATATATATATATATATATATATATATATATATATATATATATGTGTATATATGTATATGTATGTATATGTGTGTGTGTATATATATACACACACACACACATACATCTATATGTATATAGATGTATGTGTGTGTATATGTATGTATATATAAATATACACACACATATATGTGTGTGTATTTATATAAAGTCATCAAGATACTTGTTGATTCCTGAGCATTTAGCTGCACTTGTATATTTGTATTATATATCACCTTTATTCTCTTTATTTTGCTTTTCTGATACATTTCATCATCCTTGGCATCCAGGCAGTGTTAGTTCAAAACCTTATTAGATTTTCTACAATGGACATAAAAAATTGGTCTTTATCATGCATGAAGATAAAAACAACAAAATATGTGAGGCCCTCCTGATTCTCTTCTTTCACACACACACTCTCACACACACTTCCACCAACTTGTATTGCATCTTGAGAGTGAAATGTGCTTTTTTTTCTTCTTCTACTAAACACTTTTCATCACCCCCAAACTTTTTTTTATTTTTTTTTAATTCTCCTGATTATTCCGGCTCCGGATTCAAGGAATATGCCAAAAGTGACAGGATTAAAGGCGACACAGCGGCCTTGTTGTCGGAATAACTCGTCACAGATGCAGTAAAGCCTGCGTGAAGGCCTCGTTCTTGCACCAAGTCGTCATATCGCTGAACTTTCTGTTTTTTTTTAATCCGATATAATAAAATCGAGCCGGAAAAGGCCTACCCCTGACCATGCTGCTGACATCTGCACCTTTGCTTTTCATGCACAAATATTATTTTTTTTTTTTCCATTTTTAACCACAATTAATATATTTTTTAAATACCATTTTTATAATTAAATGAAATGGGTTTTTATTATTTCAAAGATGAAATAAAGAATAACGAGTAGTGGGTTTTTTTTTTTTCTGTTGTTGAAAATATTTTAATAAAGCTTTTCCACACTCAAATACATACAAACGGGCCCTCTGCGCGTAGAATAAGTGAAATATCGACACGGATCCCCTTGACCTGACAAGCATCCATTAAATATTATTAATTATAATGAATAATAATAATCATAAGACCACCATGTGCAAATTGAAATAAATAAAAGACACAAAAGTATGTATAGGAATGAAGAAGTTCCTTCTTTGTCACATTCTTCATGTTCTACAACTCTCTGATTGAGAAGCCAATAAAAAAGGTAAAAAATAAAAAAAATAAAAATGGAAGCAGCAGAGAAAGGTAGACCCCAACCCTTAAAAAAACAACAAAAAAAAGTTATCAGGTCAGCAAAAAACGTCCCAAAAAAGCTGGTTTGGTCTCCACTCGCATTCGCAGCAGCACTTGAAGGATGACTTATGTACACAATCAAGTCTCGTCTCAACCAAAAAGATGTAAATATTACAAAAGTATCGATCGGTAGAAGTCGCTAACCTTGCCGGTCTCGGTCTCCTAAAGTGTCCCAAGAAGCGGAGGCCGCGCGGGGCTAAGGCTTGTCGGTGCACTGCTTGCACAGGCTGGAGGCGGCCGAGCCGAACAAGGAGCACTTGTCCGGGCAGGAGGACGACGCCACCCCGGCGGCGGGGAAGGGGAAGCCGGTCGGCTGCTCGTAGGCGCCCAGGCCGGGCGGCGCGGCCAGCGCGGTGGTGGCCGGTATGGAGGCGGCGGAGATGGCCTGGCCCTGGTTGAGGTAGGCCACCAGCCGCCGCATCTCCTCCAGGGCCTGCGCCTGCATGAGGATGTAGTTCTTGGCCAGCAGCAAGGTGGCGATTTTGGAGAGTTTACGCACGGAGGGGCTGTGCGCGTACGGGATGACCCCCCGCAGCTCGTCCAGCGCGTCGTTCAGGTCGTGCATCCTCCGCCGCTCCCGGGCGTTGATGTTGAGCCGCAGGGTCTTCTGCTCCTTGGTCTTCTTGCCGCCCTCCGCCTTGCCCGGGATGCCGGTCCGAGGGTCGGCCAGGAGCACCATGTCGCAGCGGCCGTCGCTGTCGTCGTCCAGGCTCTGCTCACCGCCGCTGCTCTCCGCCGCCGCCGCCGCCGCCGCCGCCGCCGCCGCTGCCGCCAGCGTCCGGTTGGCGCTCTCCCCGTACTTGACGCACAGAGAGCCGGTGGGTAACCCCAGGGCGCCGCCTCGGACCCCGGCCAGACCGCCCGGCTGGATGGGGTCCGGGTCGCCCTGGTGGTCGAAGCAGCCGATGGGCGAGTCGTGGCGGTCCCGCGGCGGAAGCTCCATGCCGGTTCTGAAGGGGTCCATCTTCTTACCGGATACGGCGCTCAGAGTTTTGTGGAAAATGTCTGCAGCCGCGCCGCCACTCAAGTTCATCCTGCGGTCCATGACTCCCTTGCTCCTGCTCCTGCTCCTGCTCCTGGTCCTGATCCTAGTCCTAGTCCTAGTCCTGGTCCGCCTCACTACCACCTTCTTAACTCCTCACACACTCTCTCTCTGCCTGTGTGTGCGTGTGCGTGTGCGCGCGCGTGTGTGTGTGTGTGTGTGTGTGTGTGTGTGTGTATCCGCCTGATACTATATACTGTGTGTGTGTATCACTATGTACTGTGTGTGTGTGTATCACTATGTGTGTGTGTGTGTGTGTGTGTGTGTGTGTGTGTCTCTTTGAGAGTTTGATTGTGTCACTGAAGCTTTGCTCAACTTGTCAGCTGAGATGTAAGAAAGAGGAGGAGACTCTCTCTCGCTCGCTCTCTCTCTTCCTCTCTTTCTCTCTCGCTCGCTCTCTCTCTTTCTCTCTTTCTCTCTCGCTCTCGCTCTCTCTTTTTCTCTCTATCTCCCTCCCTCATTCTCTTTATCTCTCTTTCTCTCTCTTTCTCTCTCTCTTTCTCTCTCTTTCTCACTCTTTTTCTCTCTCTTTCTCTCTTTCTCTCCCTCTCTATCTCTCGTTCTCTCTCTTTCTCTCTCTTTCTTTCTTTATCTCTCTTTTTCTCTATCTTTCTCTTCCTCTTTCTCTCTCTCTTTCTTTCTCTCTCTCTTTCTTTCTCCTTCTCTTTCTCTCTCTTTCTCTCTCTCTCTATTTCTCTCTCACTTTCTCTATCTCTTTCTCTCGCTCTTTTTCTCTATTTTTGTCTTTCTCTCTATCTCTCTCGCTCTCTCTTTCTCTCTCTCTCTTACTCTCTCTTTTTCTCTCTCGCTTTCTCTCACTTTTACTCTCTCTTTCTCTCCCTTTATCTCCCTCTCTCTCTCTCTCTCTCTCTCCCTCTCTCTCTTTCTCTCTCTTTCTCGCTCTCTCTTTCGCTTGCTCTCTTTCCCTCGCTCTCTCTCTCTCTCTTACTCTCTCTTTCTTTCTCCCTCTCTTTCTCCCACTTTTACTCTCTCTTTCTCTTTCTCTACCTCTCTCTTTCTCTCTCTCTCTCTCTCTTTCTTTCTTTTTCTCTCTTTCTCTCTCTCTCTTTCTCTTTCTTCCTCTCGTTCTCTCTTTCTGTCTTTCCCTCTCTCTCTTTCTCTTTCTTTCTTTCTTTTTCTCTCTCTTTCTCCTCTTTCTCTTTTTTTCTCCCTTTCTCTCTCTCTCTCTTTATCTCGCTCTTTCTCTCTCGCTCTTTTCCTTTCTTTCTCTCGCTCTCTCTTTCTCTCACTCTTTTTCTCTCTTTTTCTCTCGCTCTCTCTTTCTGTCGCTCTTTCTCTCTCGCTCTTTTTCTCTCTTTCTCTTTCTCTTTCTCTCTCGCTCTTTTTCTCTCTTTGTCTTTCTCTGTTTTTCTCTTTCTCTCTCTTTCTCTCGTTCTCTCTCTTTCTTTCTCTAGCACTGTCTTTCTCTTTTTCTTTCTCTCTCTTTATCTCTTTCTCTCCCTCTCTCTTTCTCTCTAATCTATCTCTTTCTCTTTCTTTCTCTCTTTTTCTTTCTCTTTCTCTTTGTCTCTCTTTCTCTCTCTTTCTTTCTCTATTTCTCTCTCGCTCTTTCTTTCTCTCTTTCGCTCGCTCTCTCTTTCTCTCTTGCTCTTTTTCTCTCTTTCTCTTTCTCTCTCTCTTTCTCTTTATCTCGCTCTCTCTTTCTCACACTCTTTCTCTCTCGCTCTCTTTCTCTCTTTTTCTCTTTTTCTCTTTCTCTTTCTCTTTCTCTTTCTCTCTTTCTCTGTCTCTCTCTCTCTCTCTCTCTCTTTTTCTCTTTCTCTTTCTCTTTCTCTTCTCTTCTCTTCTCTTCTCTTCTCTTCTCTTCTCTCAATCCAATCCAATCCACTTTATTTATATAGCACATTTACACAACAAGAATGTTTCCAAAGTGCTGCACAGCCATGTTTAAAAACAATATTAAAAACAATATTAAAAACTATATTAAAAACAATATTAAAAAACAATATTATGCTACACCAATGACTGAATAAAAACAAAGAATAAATGAATAGAAAACCAATACAGAGACAATATAAAAAATAAATATGATTAAAAACGATTTTAAAGGGTGAAACCAATTAAAACAGTAAAATAGACATCAAAATTTATAACCCTAACCCTAACCACACAGGACAACAGAGGACAGAAGACCACACAACTCACGTAGTGTTAAAAGCCAAAGAATAAAAGTGGGTCTTTAGACGAGACTTAAAAAACACTCCACTGTGGGAGCAGTTTGAACATGGAGGGGCAGAGTGTTCCAGAGTTTAGGGCCGACCACAGAGAAGGCCCTGTCTCCCCTGGTTTTAAGTCTCGTCCTGGGCACCACGAGCTGGAGCTGGCTCTCGGACCTCAGAGCGCGCGCAGGAGTGTAAATTTGGATGAGGTCCGAGATATACTGAGGTGCCAGTCCATGTAAAGCTTTAAAAACAAACAGCAAGGATTTAAAATCAATTCTAAAATGAACAGGGAGCCAGTGCAAACTCCGAAGAATTGGGGTTATATGCTCACGTTTCCTGGCCCCTGTTTAAAAGTCGTGCTGCCGCGTTCTGGACTAACTGCAACCGGGAGAGAGTTTTTTGGCTAATGCCAGCATAAAGTGCATTGCAGTAGTCTAGGCGACTTGAAATAAAAGCATGCACGACTTGTTCAAAAAGGTTAAAAGATAAAAATGGTTTTACCTTTGCTAAAAGACGAAGATGATAAAAACACGATTTTAAAACGCCATTGACTTGTTTGTCAAATTTAAAATCGCTGTCTATAGTGACGCCAAGGCTGGTGACTTTGGGACGCACATGATTTTGCAATGGTCCCAAGTCAGTGAGGGCCGGACCAAAAACTGAAATTTCCGTTTTTCCCTCATTCATTATTAAAAAATTCTGGGCTAACCAAGCCTTGACATCACATAGACAGTTGAGAAGGGGTGTCAGGGGGCCGTGGCCTTTTGAAATTGGCATATACATTTGGCAGTCATCTGCATAAAAGTGATAAGACACTCCATGTTTCTTAAAAATCTCTCCAAGAGGGAGAATGTACAAGGAAAACAGGATGGGGCCTAGAATGGATCCCTGGGGGACACCACAGTAAAGCGGAGCAGAAGAAGAGGTGGCGTCCCCAAGCCTGACAGAGAAGGACCTCTCTGACAGGTAGGATCTGAACCACTCTAATGCAGTCCCCCTGACACCCACACAGTCTCTCAGGCGGTCTAAAAGAATTGTGTGGTCGACTGTGTCTCTTCTCTTCTCTTCTCTTCTCTCTCTCTCTCTCTCTCTCTCTCTCTCTCTCTCTCTCTCTCTCTCTCTCTCTCTCTCTCTCCATCCGTCTCTCATCCATCCATTATTTTCTAGAGGCGGTTATTGAAATAGATTTGTCCAATAATTATTTAGCCATGTTTTTGTGTCTCCTGCTTCAAATGTCATAATTACACTTTCTAATTGGAATGTAAATTTAAAATAAAAACATGATTATGCTCAAAAAAAGTGATAAATATTATATGTAGATATTTATAATATCGTAAAAATGTCTCAAGTAATTAGATTTTTGTGCCTTATTTACGTTCCTTTTTAATTAGTTTTTCTTTTTTCGTATGTTGTATTATTTCCGACGACATCCTTAAAATAACATTCGGCACTCAATGATGTTGACGACCTCCTAATACTCGTGCTTACACTGACATCTAGCGGCCTTTAAGCGATACTACAGCAACAATAACTTAATTTGCGATCAAGAATGTTCATTAATAAAACTATCATTGCTGGACTAAAAGGCAATTTAAAAAACATGTTCAATTGTAATAAAAAATAATTTAGCTTGTAATAAAAGATGTTCAATTGTGATACAACTGTTATATTTCATGAATTCTATTAAACGTGTTAAATGGTAATACAAACAATGTTGAATTCTAAAATAAACATTTTTAATTGTAATAAAAACAGCATGTTAAATTCAAATAAAATGTTTTGAATTGTAAACAATATTTTAAGTCGCATTAAAAACATTTTAAACAGTAATAAACATGTTTAATCAAAAAACATGTTAAATTGTAAAACATTGTATTTGTAATAAAACATGTTAAATTTTAATGTTGGACTGTCGTTTTTTTTGTTTTTTTTTACAATTTGTACATGTTAAATTGTAAGCAAAATGTGAAAAACAATAAAATATAATGCAAATGTTATAGTAAAACATGTTAATTGTAATATGTTAGATTGTAATAACTGTTATACAAACATGTTAAGTTACACATGAAACATGGTAAATTGTAATATCATGTTACTATTTTAAGAAAAATAATGAATTATAATAAAAACCTGTTTAAATAAAATGAACATATGCTATACTGTAAAAAGTGTAAATTGTAATAACATGTTGAATTTTGATTTTTTTTTTAATGTAAAATTATATTGAAGCATGTTACATTTGACTAAAAACTGCACATTAAATTGTACTTAAAATTATAATTATTTGATATAAATGTTATATAGTTATGATTATAATTATTATAAAGATGTGTATTTGTAATTAAATTTGTAAATTTTTTATTGTAATAAAAACAGCATGTTAGATTGTAGTAAAACAGCATGTTAAATTCTAATAAAACAGCATATTAAATTCTAATATGAAATGTTAAATTTAAATAAAAACAACATGTCAAATTTTAACAAACCTTTTAAATCGCATTAAACACATTTTAAACCATAGTAAAACATCCATCCATCCATTTTCTACCGCTTATTCCCTTCGGGGTCGCGGGGTGCGCTGGCACATGTTTAATCAAAATAAAAAAGCGTGTTAAATTGTAAAACATTTTATTTTTAATAAAACATGTTACATTTTAATGTTAGACTGTCATACAAATTGTAAAAAAACCAAAAACATGTTAAATTGTAATTAAAATGTGAAAAACATTACAATATAATACAGATATGTTATAATAAAACATGTTAATTGTAATATGTTAGACTGTAATAATAATTATGGTACAATTATGTTAAATTGTAATAAAAACATGTTAAGTTACAAATAAAACACGTTAATTATAATAAAACATGTTAAATTGTAATACAATTTTACTATTATAAGAAACATAATAAAAACATCATGAATTATAATAAAAACCTGTTCAATTATTATGAACATGGTAAATTGTAATATCATGCTATTACAAATGCTAGTAAAAATGTTCAATTTTAATTAATTTTTTTTAAATTATAACAAAACATGTTACATGCACATTCAATTGTAATTACAATTATAATTATTTGATATAAATGTTATAGAATTAGTATTATAATAAATATGTTTATTTGTAATTACATTTTTATTTTTTAATTGTAATAAAAAAACTGCATGTTAAATTCTAATATAAATTGTTAATTTTAATAAAAACAATGTGTTAAATTGTATTAAAATGTTAAATTGAAATAGAAACAGCAAGTTAAATTGTAATAAACATGTTAAATTATATTAAAACATGTCAAATTGTAATAAACAAAATAAATTATATTAAACGATTTTGATTGTAATAAAACAGCATGTTGAATTGTAATTAAAAATGTAAATTGTTATAATAAAAATAAAAACACTTAAATGCATGCCTTAGTTTCATGGCTTGTTTGTTGCAATATTTCCACCATGTGTTGCCAATTAAGCTAATTAACTTTCAGTTTTCATTCATTGAGGCGTGTAATGTAATGTAATGTCATCTAAGATGTTCCGTAAAGCTGAGAGGACGCCTCACAAATACAACAACAGCTCCAATTCCATTTGCTGCTCATTTCTCGGGGTCCAAAGAGTCGGCACACACACGTGGCGAGCAGCAGAGGAAGAGCTTTCATTTGTAGACGTGTAGAGAACACCTTCATGGCCAATCAGGTCGGCCTAATGAGACAAGATGGACGCCTCGCCTTGTAGGCCATTACTTCCTGTCAGCACTTTGCTAACGAGGAGGGAGGAGGACAGCTCGTCAACATGAAATACATTAGCAGCACATAAACATCACATCACACTCATATACTGCATACTCATATACTGCATACTGTATACTGCGTACTGTACACTCATATACTGCATACTCATATACTGCATACTGTATACTGCATACTCATATACTGTGTACTCATATACTGCATACTCATATATTGCATACTGTATACTGCATACTCATATACTGCATACTGTATACTGCATACTCATATACTGTATACTCATATACTGCATACTGTATACTGCATACTCATATACTGTATACTCATATACTGCATACTGTATACTCATACTGCATACTGCATACTGTACACTCATATACTGCATACTGTACACTCATATACTGCATACTCTACACTTATAGTGCATACTGTATACTCATACTGCATACTGTACACTCATATACTGCATACTGTACACATAGTGCATACTGTATACTCATACTGCATACTGTACACTTATAGTGCATACTGTATACTCATATACTGCATACTGTACACTCATATACTGCATACTCATATTGTGCATAGTGTACACTCATTTACTGCATACTCATATACTGCATACTGTAGACTCATTTACTGCATACTGTATACTCATACTGTAAACTTATAGTGCATACTGTACACTCAGTGCATACTGTATACTCATATACTGCATACTGTACACTCATATACGGCATACTCATATACTGCATACTGTAGACTCATATACTGTATACTCATATACTGCATACACATACTGCATACTGTACACTCATACTGCATACTGTACTCATAAACTGCATACTGTACACTCATGTACTGTATACGCATATACTGCATACTGTATACTCATATACTGCATACTGTACACTTATAGTGCATACTGTATACTCATACTGCATACTGTACACTCATACTGTACACTTATAGTGCATACTGTATACTCATGCTGCATACTGTACACTCATATACTGCCTACTGAACACTCATAGTGCATACTGTATACTCATATACTGCATACTGTATACTCATACTGCATACTGTACACTTATAGTGCATACTGTACACTCAGTGCATACTGTATACTCATATACTGCATACTGTACACTCATATACTGCATACTCATATAGTGCATACTGTACACTCATACTGCATACTGTACACTCATATACTGCATACTGTACACTCATAGTGCATACTGTATACTCATACTGCATACTGTACACTCATATACTGCATACTGTATACTCATACTGCATACTGTACACGTATAGTGCATACTGTACACTCAGTGCATACTGTATACTCATATACTGCATACTGTACACTCATATACTGCATACTCATATAGTGCATACTGTATACTCATACTGCATACTGTACACACATATACTGCATACTGTACACTCATAGTGCATACTGTATACTCATATATTGCATACTGTATACTCATAGTGCATACTGTACACTCAGTGCATACTGTATACTCATATACTGCATACTGTACACTCAAATTTCACCACACCTAGTGTGTGTGTGACAATCATTGGTACTTTAACTTTAACATATACTGCATACTGTACACTCATATACTGCATACTGTATACTTATATACTGCATACTGTATACTACATACTCATTTACTGCATACTGTACACTCATATAGTGAATACTGTATACTCATACACTGCATAGTCTATACTCATATACTGCATACTGTACACTCCTATAGTGCATACTGTACACTCATAGTACATACTGTTCACTCATAGTGCATACTGTATACTTATATACTGTAAACTTTATTTTTATGCTAGCTGGTCTCTAACGTTGGCTAAAGAAGTGTCCAAATTCAAGATTGATTAATTAATTAATTAATATCATCTTAATTCTAAAGCTTTTTAGGTCACAGCGCCACCTAAAGGCTGCCAAGGCTGCGTACTTGTTGTACTACTACTACTACTACTATGGCATCCAACCTCTTAAAATGTGTTAGTGACATTTCTACTGCATAGTACTTTTTCTTCTCAATGTTGTACTACTTGCTCTTGAACAAAGTCAAGAGCAAGTATGCTGGGTAGATAGTACTATCAGGTACTAAAACAGCTTCCAAGCATGCTGGCTAGATACAATAATACTATGTACTATTTTTAGTTCCATGCATGCTAGGTAGGTATATATAGCTTCCAAGTATGCTTGGTAGATACAGTACTAGTACTATGTATATAGCTTTCAAGTATGGTAGATACAGTACTAATACTATGTACAGCTTTCAAGCATAAAGGGTTGATACAGTACTAATACTATGTACTAGAAATAGCTTGCAAGCATGCTGTGTAGATAGTGGTACTACATATAGTTCCTAAAGCTACTATAGGTAATAGAAATAGTTTCCAAGTGTGCGGAGTAGATGGTACTACCAGGTACTAGAAATAGCTTGCAAGCATGCTGTGTAGATAGTGGTACTACATATAGTTCCAAAAGCTACTGGGTAGATAGTAATACTATGGACTATATATAGCTTTCCAAGCATGCTGAATAGGTAGTACTAGCAGGTAATAGAAATAGTTTCCAAGTGTGCGGAGTAGATGGTACTACCAGGTACTAGAAATAGCTTCCAAGCATGGTGGGTAGAAAATGCTACCAGGTACTAAAAAAAGCTTCCAAGCATGGTAGGTAGATAGTACTACAAGGTACTATAAATAGATTTCAAGAATACTCCATAAGTACAGTAGTACTACCAGGTACTCGAAATGGCTTCAAAGCATGCTTGTCAGAAAGTACTACCAGGTACCAGAAATAGATTCCAAGTATGATCGGTGGATAGTACTACCAGGTACTAGAAATAGATTTCAAGTATGATGGGTAAATAGTACTACCAGGTACTAGGACTAGATTGTAAGCATGATAGGTAGATAGTACTGCAAGGTACTAGATATGGCTTTCAAGTATGCTGGGTAGATCGTACTACCCAGGTACTAGATTCAGATTTTAAGCATGATGGGTGGATAGTACTACCAGGTACTATAAATGGCTTTCAAGCATGCTTGATGAATAGTACTACCAGGTACTAGAAATATATTTCAAGCATGATGGGTGGATAGTACTACCAGGTACTATAAATGGCTTTCAAGCATGCTTGATAAATAGTACTACCAGGTACTAGAAATATATTTCAAGCATGATGGGTAGATAGTACTACCATGTACTAGAAACAGATTTCATGCATGAGTAAATACAAGTACTAGGTATTATTTAAAGTTTCTAGAGCTGCTGGATAGTATTATAATGCATACAGAAAGTCTGCTCTAGAAGGAAGTACTCTTATAGTATTTTGAAGCATACAGGAAGTCTGCTCTAAAAGGAAGTACTCATTTAGTATTTTGACGTATACAGGAAGTATGCTCCAAGGAAGTACTTATAGTATTTTGACGCAAACAGGAAGTCTGCTCTAGAAGGAAGTACTCATAGTATTTTGATGCATACAGGAAGTATGCTCTAAGGAAGTACTTATAGTATTTTGACGCAAACAGGAAGTCTGCTCTAGAAGGAAGTACTCATAGTATTTTGATGCATACAGGAAGTATGCTCTAAGGAAGTACTTATAGTATTTTGACGCAAACAGGAAGTCTGCTCTAGAAGGAAGTACTCATAGTATTTTGATGCATACGGGAAGTCTGCTCTGGAAGGAAGTACTATTTAGTATTATAATGCATACAGAAAGTCTGCTCTAGAAGGAAGTACTATTATAGTATTTTGAAGCATACAGGAAGTCTGCTCTAAAAGGAAGTACTCATTTAGTATTTTGACGTATACAGGAAGTATTCTTTAAGGAAGTACTTACAGTGTTTTGACGCCAACATGAAGTCTGCTCTAGAAGGAAGTACTCATAGTATTTTGAAGCATACAGGAAGTCTGTTCTGGAAGGAAGTACTCATTTAGTATTTTGACACTTACAGGAAGTCTGCTCTATAAAGTAATCATAGTATTTTAAACAAACAGGAAGTCTGCTTTATAAGGAAGTACTCATAGTATTTTGACGTATACAAGAAGTATGCTCTAAGGAAGTACTTATAGTATTTTGACGCAAACAGGAAGTCTGTTACAGGAAGTTTGCTCTTGAAAGAAGTACACAGTATTTAGACGCATACAGAAAGTCTACTATGGAAGGAAGTACTCATAGTATTTTGACGTATACAGGAAGTATGCTCTAAGGAAGTACTTATAGTATTTTGACGCAAACAGGAAGTCTGTTACAGGAAGTTTGCTCTTGAAAGAAGTACACAGTATTTAGACGCATACAGAAAGTCTACTATAGAAGGAAGTACTCATAGTATTTTGACGTAAACAGGAAGTATGCTCTAAGGAAGTACTTATAGTATTTTGACACAAACAGGAAGTCTGCTCTAGAAGGAAGTACTCATGTAGTATTTTGATGCATACAGGAAGTCTGCTCTATAAGGAAGTACTCTTATAGTATTTTGACTTATACAGGAAGTCTGCTTTTAAAAGAAGTACTCATAGTATGTTAATGCATACAGGAAGTCTGCTCTAGAAGGAAGTACTCATTTAGTATTTTGACTCATACAGGAAGTATGCTCTATAAGGAAGTACTCTTATAGTATTTTGATGCATATTAGAAAGGAGTACCCTTATAGTGTTTTGACTCATACAGGATGTGTGCTCTATAAGGAAGTACTCCTATAGTATTTTGATGCATACAATATATACAATATTTAAATGACATACAATATTCATAAGGTCAGTAGTGCAAAATAATTCAAAGCAAAAACTACAATTATTTCCTAAGTTTGTAAATCACAAAGATGACAAAAAAGTAATTTGTGAAAATAAAAGATATCGCTCTAATCACTGTCGTATCGACCATATATTGATACTATACTCGTTACTCTCATTGTTTGTATCAATCCACCCACCCATGTTTACATTCAAGAGCTATATCTTAGCAGTTGGCGTGGCTTGTTGTATCCTCCTCCTGTGATAACGTTACTTGTAATAAACAGTTTATTTGCCGCCATGCGGGCAAGGATTACTGACTTAAAAGCTGCACTGTGGAGGGACGTTAGCCGCTAGCAAGGACGCTGCATTGCTTTGAGGACGCCTTTGTTCGCTTGTCCCCAGCAGGCACAAGACATCGAAACGACATTGAGAATTTGTTGAATTCGGTCCTGACGTTGAGAAACTCCAACTTCTCGTAGAAACAACATGCTTTTTGACAATGTTTGATCAATGTCAGGTTGTGACGTTGTTTTGACCGTTGAAATTTGGTCATTTCCCAACCAATATTCTACAACACAAATACAACGTTGAAACAACATACTTATTGATGACGTTGATTTGACCATTGAAATTTTGTCATTTCCCAACCAATGTTCTACAACACAAATACAACGTTGAAACAACATGCTTTTTGATGACGTTTATTCAATGTCAGGTTGTGACGTTGATTTGACTATTGAATTTTGGTCATTTCCCAACCAATATTCTACAACACAAATACAACGTAGAAACAACATGCTTTTTGACGACGTTTATTCAATGTCAGGTTGTGACGTTGATTTGACCATTGAATTTTGGTCATTTCCCAACCAATATTCTACAATACAAATACAACGTTGAAACAACATGCTTTTTGATGATGTTTATTCAATGTCAGGTTATGACGTTGATTTGACCATTGAATTTTGGTCATTTCCCAACCAATATTCTACAACACAAATACAACGTTGAAACAACATACTTATTCATGACGTTTATTCAATGTCAGGTTCTGATATTGATTTGACCGTTGAAATTTGGTCATTTCCCAACCAATATTCTACAACACAAATACAACGTTGAAACAACATACTTTTTGACGACGTTTATTCAATGTCAGGTTGTGACGTTGATTTGACCGTTGAATTTTGGTCATTTCCCAACCAATATTCTACAATACAAATACAACGTTGAAACAACATGCTTTTTGATGACATTTATTCAATGTCA
This sequence comes from Entelurus aequoreus, assembly GCF_033978785.1. NCBI lineage: Eukaryota > Metazoa > Chordata > Actinopteri > Syngnathiformes > Syngnathidae > Entelurus > Entelurus aequoreus. Next base: position 12,104,279 of record NC_084745.1, read on the forward strand.
GGTTCTGATATTGATTTGACCGTTGAAATTTGGTCATTTCCCAACCAATTTTCTACAACACAAATACAACGTTGAAACATCATACTTATTGATGACGTTGATTTGAACGTTGAAATTTGGTCATTTCCCAACCAATATTCTACAACACAAATACAACGTTGAAACAACATGCTTTTTGATGACATTTATTCAATGTCAGGTTCTGATATTGATTTGACCGTTGAAATTTGGTCATTTCCCAACCAATATTCTACAATACAAATACAACGTTGAAACAATATGCTTTTTCATGACGTTTAGTTCAACATCAGGTTCTGACGTTGAAATGTGGTCATTTCCCAACCAATATTCTACAACACAAATACAACATTGAAACAACATGCTTTTTGACGACGTTTAATCAATGTTGGGTTCTGACGTTGATTTGACCGTTGAAATGTGGTAATTTCCCAACCAATATTCTACAACACAAATACAACGTTGAAACAACATGCTTTTTGATGACATTTATTCAATGTCAGGTTCTGATATTGATTTGACCGTTGAAATTTGGTCATTTCCCAACCAATTTTCTACAACACAAATACAACGTTGAAACATCATACTTATTGATGACGTTGATTTGAACGTTGAAATTTGGTCATTTCCCAACCAATATTCTACAACACAAATACAATGTTGAAACAACATGCTTTTTGATGATGTTTATTCAATGTCAGGTTCTGATATTGATTTGACCGTTGAAATTTGGTAATTTCTCAACCAATATTCTACAATACAAATACAACGTTGAAACAACATGCTTTTTGAGGACGTTTATTAAATGTCAGGTTGTGACGTTGATTTGACCATTGAATTTTGGTCATTTCCCAACCAATATTCAACAACACAAATACAACGTTGAAACAACATGCTTTTTGATTACATTTATTCAATGTCAGGTTCTGATATTGATTTGACCGTTGAAATTTGGTCATTTCTCAACCAATATTCTAGAATACAAATACTACGTTGAAACAATATGCTTTTTCATGACGTTTATTCACTATCAGGTTCTGACGTTGAAATGTGGTCATTTCCCAACCAATATTCTACAACACAAATACAACGTTGAAACATCATACTTATTGATGACGTTGATTTGAACGTTGAAATTTGGTCATTCCCAACCAATATTCTACAACACAAATACAACGTTGAAACAACATGCTTTTTGATGACATTTATTCAATGTCAGGTTCTGATATTGATTTGACCGTTGAAATTTGGTCATTTCCCAACCAATATTCTACAACACAAATACAACGTTGAAACAACATGCTTTTTGATGACATTTATTCAATGTCAGGTTCTGATATTGATTTGACCGTTGAAATTTGGTCATTTCCCAACCAATATTCTACAATACAAATACAACGTTGAAACAATATGCTTTTTCATGACGTTTGTTCAACATCAGGTTCTGACTTTGAAATGTGGTCATTTCCCAACCAATATTCTACAACACAAATACAACGTTGAAACAATATGCTTTTTCATGACGTTTATTCAATGTCAGGTTCTGATATTGATTTGACCGTTGAAATTTGGTCATTTCCCAACCAATATTCTACAACACAAATACAACGTTGAAACAACATGCTTTTTGATGACATTTATTCAATGTCAGGTTCTGATATTGATTTGACCGTTGAAATTTGGTCATTTCCCAACCAATATTCTACAACACAAATACAACGTTGAAACAACATGCTTTTTCATGACGTTTATTCAATGTCAGGTTCTGATATTGATTTGACCGTTGAAATTTGGTCATTTCCCAACCAATATTCTACAACACAAATACAACGTTGAAACAACATGCTTTTTGACGACGTTTATTCAATGTCAGGTTGTGACGTTGATTTGACCATTGAATTTTGGTCATTTCCCAACCAATATTCTACAACACAAATACAACGTTGAAACAATATGCTTTTTCATGACGTTTATTCAATGTCAGGTTCTGATATTGATTTGACCGTTGAAATTTGGTCATTTCCCAACCAATATTCTACAATACAAATACAACGTTGAAACATCATACTTATTGATGACGTTGATTTGAATGTTGAAATTTGGTCATTTCCCAACCAATATTCTACAACACAAATACAACATTGAAACAACATGCTTTTTGACAACGTTTAATCAATGTTGGGTTCTGACGTTGATTTGACCGTTGAAATGTGGTAATTTCCCAACCAATATTCCACAACACAAATACAACGTTGAAACAACATGCTTTTTGACGACGTTTATTCAATGTCAGGTTGTGACGTTGATTTGACCACTGAAATTTGGTCATTTCCCAACCAACAACGTGGATCCAACGCTGAACATCAACGTTGTGTCAATTTATAAATACAACTATTTTGCAAGGTTGTTTCAAAGTCAGTTTTAAAGGACATGTACGTACAATCAACATTGTATCAATGTCTTGTGCCTGCTGGGACGGTTGTCAAATTTGCAGGAAACAGCAAAAATGTCATCACCATGCATTATCACGATACCACGATAGTATGAGAAGTGCTATCTTCAACCAAATTGATATCTTTATATCGTAAACTATCAATGTGTCCTCCACTTTCAAGTTTTAGTGAGTGTTATTATTATTATTAGATATGTTATTATTATTATACTTCCTTGTACTGGCTAACAAAGATGTTTGCTCAGAGGAAGTATGGGGAACCAATAAGGTTTTCTTCATGAGCAGACTTTGCCACAAGAGGGCAGTGTTGTCTAGCTGTTGGTAATTAGACACTTCCTGTGACAGCAGCTGGGCCCTGACAACTTTTTTTTTTTTTATTATGTCTTATTCACCTTTTGTGTCCGTTTCCTTAAAAATGGATCAAGTCCGATTGTTCTGGAAAAGTGAGGAAGGGGTCCTGTTTTGGCCGGACAATGTGCCTGCACACAAATCCATCTTTTCCACCTGTTTCTGTTCCCCAGCATGAAAAAAGACACATGCCTGCAAAGTGTTGATTCTCAGCTTTTTGTGACCTTTAACTACTTTTAAAAAATAATTTCTGCTATTTTTAGCCATTTTTTCCCCCAATAACATTGAACCAACTTGTTAATTTGTTGGCAGCGTTTTAAGTCTACTTTGTAACATCAACCTCAAAAAGTACAAGATTGCAACAGAAAGTGTAAAACAATTGACGTTATACTTGTTCTATACCTTAAAAAAAGACACTAGAGCGATTCTTAGTCATCTTAATTCTCAATCCAGTCATCATTTTCAAAAAAGTATTTTCCAAAAAATGTATAAATCGTTTTTTTTTTTTTAAATATACGTATGTTTATAGGCCATGCTTTTTCAAACATGTAACTTATTTTGAAAAAGTTTTATTATAATTATTATACCAAGTAATACATTGCAAGAATTGCGTTGAATCGATTCCGAATCAAATTAATTTGGTTGTTTTTTATTTAATATGCGAAGTAGTGAAGTCTCAATATTTGAAGCACGATGTGGTGAGCGACAACTAGTGGTGCACAAAAAATAGATTCACTTCGGAATTGCGATTCTCATTCACCCTGATTCCAAATCTATTCATATTTTTCAAAAATCGACTAAAATATATATATATATATATATATATATATATATATATATATATATATATATATATATATATATATATATATATATATATATATATATATATATATATATATATATATATATATATATATATATATATATATATATATATATTTATTTTTTATTTTTCCCCAAAATTTAATTTACTTTTAGTTTATTTTTTTTGCTTGATAAAATTTTTTTTATTTTTAATATGTTTAGGCCATCTTCATGCAACCAGAAGAAGCTTTTTTAACCTGTAACATGTTTTGAAAAAGTTTCATTATAATTATTATACCAAATAATACATTGCGAGAACCAATTCTGAATCAAATTGTCAATTGTATTTTTTTTAAATCTGCGAAGTAGTGAAGTTTCAATATTTGAAGCACGATGTGGTGAGCGACAACCAGCGGTGCACAAAAAATTGATTTACATCGGAATCGCGATTCTCTTTCATTCTAATACTTAATCTATTCATAATTTTCAAAAATCGATTAAAATAATGTATGTATATATATTTATTTTTTTAATGTAATTTATTTCAAGTGTTTTTTTGCCTTTTAAAAATCTTTTTTTTCCCAATATGTTTTCAGGCCATCTCCATGCAACCAGAAAGAGATTTCCTAACCTGTAACATATTTTGAAAAAGTGTTTTTTTTGTTTTGTTTTTTTAAATCTGTAGTAAATCCTCGACATTTGAAGCACGATGTGGTGAGCGACAACTAAGGGTTGATTCACATCCAATCACGATTCTCATTCATTCTGATTCTAAATCAATTCATAATTTTCAAAAATTGATTTAAAAAAATATATATATATATATATATAATATATATATATATATATATATATATATATATATATATATATATATATATATATATAATGTTTATTATTATTATTATTTATATTTTTTTAAAATATTATTTTAATTTAAATTTAAATTTTTTATTTTTTTTTGCTTAATAAGAATCCGTTTTTAATATGTTGTAGGCCATCTCCATGCAACCAAAAGGAACTTTTGAAACCTGTAACCCGTTTTGAAAAACCTTTATTTTGTAATTATTATACCAAATATTTATTACATTGCCAGAGTCACTAAAAAAATATATACACATCCGAATCGCGATTCTCAGTCATTCTGATTCTAAATCAATTCATAATTTTCAAAAATCGATTTTTTAATGTATTTTTATTTTTTTTTTG
>NC_084745.1:12114112-12116612 GCF_033978785.1 Entelurus aequoreus
GGGGGAAATTTATTTGATAAAAGCCAACACCAAAAATAGACATTTGAAAGGCAATTTAAAATAAATAAAGAATAGTGAACAACAGGCTGAATAAGTGTACGTTATATGAGGCATAAATAACCAACTGAGAAGGTGCCTGCTATGTTAACGTAACATATTATGGTAAGAGTCATTCAAATAACTATAACATATAGAACATGCTATACGTTTACCAAACAATCTGTCACTCCTAATCGCTAAATCCCATGAAATCTTATACGTCTAGTCTCTTACGTGAATGAGCTAAATAATATTATTTGATATTGTACGCTAATGTGTTAATAATTTCACACATAAGTCGCTCCTGAGTATAAGTCGCACCCCCGGCCAAACTGTGAAAAAAAACTGTGACTTATAGAATACGGTATGTATTATTAATGTTGTAAATACAAATCTTTATATAATCCAGAAAGGGTGGTCCTAAAAAGGCAGGCATTTTTCGAGGTCTCAAGAAGGTAACAAATACGAGAGTGTGTGTGCGTGGGTGTGAGTGTGTGTGTGTGTGTGTGTGTGACCACCTTCTCGTTGTCGTCTTTAAAATGAGCTCTTCCTCTTCTTCTTTTCTGCCTTTTTGTGACTCCACTCACGATGAGCTTAATTGTTTTCTGTCTGCTGCTTGTTTTCACTGCGTAATTGAAGGATTTGAGGAAATGATTGGATGACACCCCTCAGCACCCCCCCACCCACACACACACACACACACACACACACACACACACACACACACACACTGCCCCCACCACCATAAAATCCCCCACCTCCTAGTGTTAATGACATGCACACTCGTCCTATTAATTAGCAGGGGGATTATTGCCTGCAGAGTCCAAGTGAGTCAAATAGAAAACCAGCGCGCCTATTTCCTGTACAGTATGACGTCACAACGTGCACGTTGTCATTTTAATTTTTTAAAATTCTGTTAATTATATTTTGCAAGATTTTTTTTTTGCTTTTTTTTTGCCAGGTCTTAATCACGCAGTTCTTCTTATAGCCACAGGAGGGCGCGCTGAGACGGAATCAGTGCAAATACCAGAACACAGTTGAATAATTTAATGGTTCTTTTTTTTCTCCTTTTGACTCCAAAATGATTTCTTAGACCACAACATCGCGGCACTTGACTTAAAAAGAGTGTTTGGAACACAGCCTTTTAAGCTTGGACACTTAAAAGCCTCCCTAATATTCGCCTCTCAGACAATTACCGTAATGCAGAAACCCTTTTTTCATGCCTTCGTGTTGCGTTTGAGTGCAAACAAAAAGACTGGAGTTCAGCACCACACACTGTAGACAGCTCCCCTCGACAACACGCACACAACTTCTTCTTTTTTTTTTTTAAATGTATTTTATTTATTTTTTTTAAAAAGTACAAAACATGGAAAAATGTCATTTAAATACATTCTAACAATATAATTGTCAAAAAATAATCACGTATTGAAATAAGTTGATTAAATCGAGTTTTGGATGAGTAAGAGGATTATCTCTTGGCATTCACCGCGTGCCTTAATTGTAAGAAATTAAATCAAGGTCCGCTGTGAACACGGAGAGACACAACCCGCAAGCCGGATGTGTGTGTGTGTGTTTTTATGTGTGTGTGTGTGTGTGTGTGTGTTGCAGTCTGCAGTCTATTCCATAAAACCCGTTTTATATCCCCTCAAAAAAAAAAAGCATTTTTAATACAACTCCTGCACACATGCTGGCATTAAAGTGTAATATGTCTGCTAAAATGTCCACGCTAAATGAAAAGTAGTCAAATAAACACACACACAAAAAAAAAAAAATATCCACGGATGAATGCCTTTGGTCCAAAGTGCGTGAAAGTCCTCCTCTGGCGGTGATGTTGCACCTAAACAGACAAGGGGAGGAGAGGGGAGGGGGGGAAAAAACACGTTATTCCCCTTTGACCTCCTTCTCTGAAACATTCCCACAGTGTCCTTGAGAGACGGGACGCGTCCACAGTCCAATATCTGAAGTCAGAACCAAGTCAGGAACCGGAGCCTGAACGACGACCTGGTCCCTGCTGCGCCTCCTGACTTTGGGATTAATGATGGAGCTCCGGCCAAACAAATGAGGCATCTGCCTTCAGCTGCGAGAGGATCGGGGTGGGGGTGGGTAGGGGGGGTTGATGACGTCATGAGGCAAACAGATGTTCCCTCTTCGTCCAACACCCCCCCCCCCCCACCCCCTGTGTCCTTGAGAAGTCAAAATGACGACGTTCGGAGAGCTGCATGGCGTGTGCGCGCACCTCGCCTGTGCGCATGCGCGTGCGTGCGCACCAGCCCCGGCGGAGTAAAAAAAATGCCCCAAAAACTGCAAAGCTCCCCAAAAAAAACAAAAAAAATACTTGACAGGCTGCTGTTACGCAACATTGCTCTTTTTCCCCACAATTACAAAAACAAAAACAAAACACCCCCCAACCCCCTCAGTGCGCATGTGCGGACTTGCGTCCTCAACACCACTGCCTTTATTT
>NC_084745.1:12125736-12130736 GCF_033978785.1 Entelurus aequoreus
AAATGGAAAATATCAAAATGGCCCCCGCATGCTTAAATTTTTTCGTGTGCGGCCCTCAGCGGAAAAAGTTTGGACACCCCTGTCTTAGAGGAAATACGGCCGTAGCTCCATTTTCAGCGGGTTCTCCGCAAAACGTAAGTTAGAAACAAACTCAATCGGCGTCCTTTGACCTCCAAGCAACCAGGAAGTGACTTCATTGTTTCACGTCTGAGCTTTAACAGCCATGAATGCCAAGCACGGGAGGAGGGGGGCTAGGAGGGGGGGTGCTGGTGGGGGGGGGGGGGGCAGGCCAGGCCGAGCGTGACCGCGGCGGTCCAACGTCCTTGGCTCCTTCGGCGGCCTTCACCTCGCACTCGCCGCGCTGTGAATTTTATGGCTAATTTCCGGCAATTTATCCTGGCACTTTGAGAAGAGACATTCCTGCGGGAATAATGTGCATAATTTGCATAAATCATTCCGATAGAGCGCATATCAGCGTGTAGCAACTCCACGCCCGTGCCGCCCCTCCTTGTCGGACGCCGCCGCCTTTACTTTGTAATCGAAACTGACTCAAGCGCCGTGGGGGGGGGGGGGGGGGGGGGGGGGAGGCGGGAGCGGGGGTATAATTATGATGAAACAAAACATCCATGCAGACTTTCACACACACAAACTGTATTTTAGGAATTGTATCTCTTTATTCAAAATGTTTTTAGAACTATTTTGTTACACACATGCTGGAGGGTGCTTGTCTTGCCAAAACACCGGCTGCAAAGGCACGCGTCGCCTATCCGCAGTGCAAAGCCACTTCCAAGTAGTCGTATCACTGGAGGACTCGAGGAAAAGGAATGGCTAGTCGTGCTACACACACACAGTGAGAGGCCAACCACTGAGGCTTCTATGTAAAGCATGGGTGTCCAAAGTGCGGCCCGGGGGCCATTTGCGGCCCGCAGGTCATTTTTTAACGGCCCCACGGCCCATTTTAAAAATACTATTGAAAAAAATTAAAAATATAAAATGTTGCAATGTTTGCTCTAATAACACAAGGCTGCCATGCAGGCTTTTTCTTTCTTTAAAAAAATAATAATGAATCAAAATCAATGTCATTATGAATTATTGACCTATTCAAGGCTCCAATTATGTCACATTAAATATTCCACTTTGAGATATTTTTGGGGGAAAACGTTGCATATTTTGTGTTTGCCATACAAAAAACTGAGCCTAAGGGCCTAAAACGAACACAAAAAAACCCAAACAACAATAAAATGTATAATTGACGGGTAGATCTGAAGTTGATCTCGAGATTATTGTGTTAAAAGTAAACAGTAAAAAAATATATAATTTATTTTTTAACACTTTAATGAGTAGGACCCTTTTGGATCCCCAATAATTTTAGTGTGATTTGTTTTTAAGTATTATTGCTTAAAAAATAACAATGAATTAACATCAACGGTGTTATGAGTTGTTGACCTTTTTAAGGCTCCAATTATATAATCTCAAATATTCCACTTCAAAATTTTATTGGGTGAAAATATTGCATATTTTGTATTTTTCCCATTAAAAAAATGGGTTTTCTTTGACAAAAAGAGCATACAACTTTAGTCTTTAAAAACGTTATATTGACAGATAGACCTAATGTTGATCTAGAGATTTAAAACTTGAATAATAATAAAAATAATAATACTGAATAATGACACATTTTTTATATTTTTTTGACCAAAACCCTGTGGGGTCCCCGGGATCAAGCTTGAGTGCAGGCCTAAAAGTATATTTTTTATACATATATTGTATTGGTTTTTGAAATAAAAAATATCAAAATGGCCCCTGCTTGCTTTGATTTTTCAGTGTGCGGCCCTCAGTGGAAAAAGTTTGGACACCCCTGATGTAAAGTAAGGGTGATCGATCCAGATGTCGATACCAATCGATACAGAGTAGATCGCTATTTTTCTTTTTCTTGGTGTCCGATATTGATGCGATCTGATATCAGCAGGACTCATACATACCTGTATTATTTATCAGTGCGGCATGTTAGAGAAGGTTTGATCATGTGAAATGAGTCCAAAACACTAACCTATTTACTATTAACTGTCTGGAATGGACTTATGCTGTCTTTAAGTTGAAGTGGAGGGCTAATTGTTTTTGGCCACACTGAGTGATCACAAACATTTAAGTTTATGACGCAGTAAGTTGAATGATGCAAACACGTTTGTTACTGGTTCCTTTCTAATATGCTCCTGCCTTGGAGACTTTGTATGTGTAAGTAATATGCAACTACTGTATCTGTATGTGTAAAGATATACACTAACGCCTCTCACGCCCCCTCGAACTAAATATTTATCTGCATGTGTAAAGATATACACTGTCTCTCATGCACCCCTGAAGTACATATTTATCTGTATATGTAAATATACACTAATGCTTCTCACGCCCCCTTGAAGTAAATATTTATCTGTATGTGTAAGGATACACACTAATGCTTCTCACGCCTTCCCTGAAGTAAATATTTATCTGCATGTGTAAAGAGACACTATTGCCTCTCAGGCGCCCCCTAAAGTAATTTTTTATCTGCATGTGTAAAGATATACTCTAATGCCTTTCACACCCCCTGAAGTAACTTTATCTGCATATATATACACTAATGCCTCTCACACCCCCCTAGTGTAAATATTCATCTGCATGTGTAAAGATATACACTAATGCCTCTCACGCCCCCCTAATGAAAATATTCATCTGCATGTGTAAAGATATACATTAATGCCTCTCACGCCCCCCCAATGTAAATATTCATCTGTATGTGGAAAGATATACACTAATGGTTCTCAAGCCCCCCCCTGATGAAAATATTCATCTGCATGTATAAAGATATACATTAATGCCTCTCACACCCCCCTAATGTAAATATTCATCTGCATGTGTAAAGATATACACTAATGCCTCTCACGCCCCCCTAATGAAAATATTCACCTGCATGTGTAAAGATATACATTAATGCCTCTCATGCCCTCCCAATGTAAATATTCATCTGTATGTGGAAAGATATACACTAATGCCTCTCACGCGCCCCAAATGTAAATATTCATCTGCATGTGTAAAGATATACATTAATGCCTCTCACGCCCCCCCAATGTAAATATTCATCTGCATGTGTAAAGATATACATTAATGCCTCTCACGCCCCCCCAATGTAAATATTCATCTGCATGTGTAAAGATATACACTAATGCCTCTCACGCGCCCCTAATGTAAATATTCATCTGCATGTGTAAAGATACACTATTGCCGCTCACGCCCCCCCGAAGTAAATATTTATCTGCATGTGTAAAGATATACACTAATGCCTCTCACGCCCCCCCCCAATGAAAATATTCATCTGCATGTGTAAAGATATACATTAATGCCTCTCACGCCCCCCTAATGTAAATATTCATCTGCATGTGTAAAGATATACACTAATGCCTCTCACGCCCCCTAATGAAAATATTCATCTGCATGTGTAAAGATATACACTAATGCCTCACGCCCCCCCTAATGTAAATATTCATCTGCATGTGTAAAGATATACACTAATGCCTCTCACGCACCCCTAATGTAAATATTCATCTGCATGTGTAAAGATACACTATTGCCGCTCACGCCCCCCCCGAAGTAAATATTTATATGCATGTGTAAAGATATACACTATTGCCTCTCACGACACCCGAAGTAAATATGTATCTGTATGTGCAAAGATATACACTAATGCCTCTCATGCCCCCCTGAAAGTAAATATGTATCTGTATGTGTAAAGATATACACTATTACTTCTCACGCCCCCCTGAAGTAAATATTTATCTGCATGTGTAGATCTACACTAATTTTTCTCACGCCCTCCGAAGTAAACATTTATCTGTATGTGTAAAGATATACACTAATTTTTCTCACGCCCTCCCTAAGTAAATATTTATCTGCATGTGTAAAGATATACACTAATGCCTCTCGCGCCCCCCCCTAATGTAAATATTCATCTGCATGTGTAAAGATATACACTAAGGCCTTTCACGCCCCCCCTAATGTAAATATTAGTCTGCATGTGTAAAGATATACACTAATGCCTCTCACGCGCCCCTAATGTAAATATTCATCTGCATGTGTAAAGATACACTATTGCCGCTCACGCCCCCCACCCCGGAAGTAAATATTTATCTGCATGTGTAAAGATATACACTATTGCCTCTCTTGCCCCCAAAGTAAATATTTATCTGTATGTGCAAAGATATACACTAATGCCTCTCATGCCCCCCTGAAAGTAAATATGTATCTGTATGTGTAAAGATATACACTAGTACTTCTCACGCCCCCCTGAAGTAAATATTTATCTGCATGTGTAGATCTACACAAATTTTTCTCATGCCCCCCGAAGTAAACATTTATCTGCATGTGTAAAGATATACACTAATTTTTCTCACGCCTCCCCCCCGAAGTAAATATTTATCTGCATGTGTAAAGATATACTCTAATGCCTCTTACGCCCCCTAAGTAAATATTAATCTGCATGTGTAAAGATATACATTAATGCCTCTCACGCCCCCCCTAATGTAAATATTCATCTGCATGTGTAAAGATATACACTAATGCCTCTCACGCCCCCTCAAGTAAATATTGATCTGTATGTGTAAAGATATACAGTAAAGCCTCACGCCCTCCCAAAGTAAATATTTATCTTCATGTATAAAGATATACACGAATGCCTCTCACGCCCCCCGAAGTAAACATTTATCTGCATGTCTAAAGATATATACTAATGCCTCTCACGCCCCCCGAAGTAAATATTTATCTGCATGTGTAAAGATATACACTAATGCCTCTCACGCCCCCCAAAGTAAATATTTATCTGCATGTGTAAAGATATACAGTAAAGCCTCTCACGCCCCGATAAAGTAAATATTTATCTGCATGTGTAAAGATATACAGTAAAGCCTCTCGCGCCCCCCTGAAGTAAATATTTATCTGCATGTGTAAAGATATCCAGTAAAGCCTCTCACGCC
>NC_084745.1:12135736-12180736 GCF_033978785.1 Entelurus aequoreus
TTTTGGAAACTGTGGACGTCGTGTCCTCCGGACCAAAGAGGAAAAGAACCATCCAGATTGTTATAAGCGCAAAGTGTAAAAGCCAGCATGTGTGATGGTATGGGGGTGTATTAGTGCCCAAGACATGGGTAACTTACACATCTGTGAAGGCGCCATTAATGCTGAAAGGTACATACAGGTTTTGGAGCAACATATGTTGCCATCCAAGCAACGTTACCATGGACGCCCCTGCTTATTTCAGCAAGACAATGCCAAGCCACGTGTTACATCAACGTGGCTTCATAGTAAAAGAGTGCGGGTACTAGACTGGCCTGCCTGTAGTCCAGACCTGTCTCCCATTATGAAGCCTAAAATAGCACAACGGAGACCCCCGGACTGTTGAACAACTTAAGCTGTACATCGAGCAAGAATGGGAAATAATTCCACCTGAGAAGCTTCAAAAATGTGTCTCCTCAGTTCCCAAACGTTTACTGAGTGTTGTTAAAAGGAAAGGCCATGTAACACAGTGGTGAACATGCCCTTTCCCAACTACTTTGGCACGTGTTGCAGCCATGAGATTTTAAGTTAATTATTTGCAAAAAAAAAAATAAAGTTTATGAGTTTGAACATCAAATATCTTGTCTTTGTAGTGCATTCAATTGAATATGGGCTGAAAAGGATTTGCAAATCATTGTATTCCGTTTATATTTACATCTAACACAATTTCCCAACTCATATGGAAACGGGGTTTGTAGGAACATTCGTACAGATCTTTGCATGCTAGCTAGCTCGGCGCTTCCGCGGCTAACCCGTCGGGACTTGACAGGGGTTGAAGGTGACCGAGCGGGCGGAGGAAGAAACGAACCCGAGTCGGCGTGGAAGCCCCCCCCCCCTCATCCCCCCCCGCAGCCAAGAAGATCCCAGATTCCAATAAGGAGAAGACATTAGCAGCAGTTAGCGCCTTGATTGCGTTTCCTGCAGGCTAATTAAAACATGCTAGGACATGAGCCCTGCCAGGGATCAGCGGATGCTAACGAGCGCCAAATAGGCCTCGGGAATCCACGCCGTAAAGACGGCGTTAAGTTTGCGGGGGAATGTGGCGCCGCCGTCGTTACTGGCGAGGATAGACGACGTCAGCAAGGAGGGGAGGACGCGGGAATAAAATCTACGATTCAATTACGCTAAAGACTTTTTTCGCACGATAAAAACATTTTATTATCGGACAATTAACAGCACGCTTTGATGGCTGGAGGTCGAGTATCTTTTCACGTTTATTCCCCTCAAAGTAAAATATTTAATAGTTGGATTTTTTTTCCCCCTCTCTCTTTTGTTTATTAGCCCGTTTATGGCATTTTCTACAGATAACATAAAAAACATGAAGATTTAGAGCCGCACTGAAATAAAAAAACATGTTATGATTTTAAAGAAGGGTCGTTTTCACTAAGCTGCTGCGCTTTAATGTTTTACAGCGCCACCTACTGTAAGATTGATGCCACAGCTGCCCTAGATTAACACAAATATTGATCATTATCAACAATAATTATGGTTAATAGGGCTGGGAATCTTTAGGGACCACACGATTCGATTCAATTCTTGGGGGTAACGGTTCGATTCTCGATTCAAAATCAATACTTTTTTAATAACATTGGATGCCAGTTCTATGAGCAACTACATTCCTTTAAATAGATAAACTGCTCTGATACATTTTTATATTATTAAAAGAAAAATTGTTTTGTTTAATACAATTTTAACTAAACATTTAAAGAAGCCTGTGGAGGGAGGTGTGGCCAGCGCTGCCTGCAGGAGCAGAGGTCACCGCCTCTGTCCATTGTTAGAATAATTGTTTCTAAATTATCACAAAAAACTTTGTGTTACATTGAGTTCTGTCAAGTAAGAAGACAAAAGCTGTCTTTGAAACCTACCAAGAAGAATGCTCGTAAAACTCCACTGTGTAAGGGGAGAGCCACATGAATCGTTTTCTGTTTTCTATCATGTATGGTAATCAACAGAAGGATGTTGTTCTGGCCCAAGGACTTCAAAGCGGAGAGATGACAGGATCTGCCCAATTTCCAGACGAACTCTTTTTGAACTATTTTACGGACCTCTCTTTTTGAACTGTTTTACAAACTCTTTTTGAACTGACTTTTTCTGTGAATTGTTTACGACCTTTTCTGTGAACTTTTTGCGACTTTTGTCCTTTGGAAACAGCCGTGGCCATGTGGTCGGGGAGGCTCCAAAATAAAAGGAGGAGGCATACAATCGAGAGGAGCCAGATGAGGTGGTTCGGGCATCTGGTCAGGATGCCACCCGAACGCCTCCCTAGGGAGGTGTTTAGGGCACGTCCGACCGGTAGGAGGCCACGGGGAAGACCCAGGACACGTTGGGAAGACTATGTCTCCCGGCTGGCCTGGGAACGCCTCGGGATCCCCCGGGAGGAGCTGGACGAAGTGGCTGGGGAGAGGGAAGTCTGGGCTTCCCTGCTTAGGCTGCTGCCCCCGCGACCCGACCTCAGATAAGCGGAAGAAGATGGATGGATGGATGGCATACAATCTTTTGGCAGAGCGTGCTGGAGATTGTAGAAGGACACAATTTCCGGGCCACTCTCCTCAATATATTGAGTCCAAATTGAATTCTGTCTCTGTTTAATTCTTTGCCTCTTGCCTTGTTTAATAGATGACATCAGTGTTTGAACCTGACATCCATGGTGCTGAGGACAGAGCACCATCAGACGGGGGCGTGGCAGTGCCGACGGCGAGACACAGCTGAACAGGTGATTAGATCTCCCAGGTGGTACGAGTTATCTAATCACCTGTTGCCTTTCACAGTAGCGGCCGGGAACGTTGGAGGAGGAAGGATTGGGAGTGGCTGCAAAGTCAAGACCTGCTGAAAAGCATTTTTTAAAGGATCTTGTCAAAAACATTAAAACTTTGTCAACTTTGCACGCTTGTCTGTGGTGACGTGTATATCCGTGGAACCGCTAGGCAGCGACTTCTACAAAGTCAAATAAGGCAACAAAATAAGTATCTTTTCTAAAGTAAATCTGTATATCAGGGGTGTCAAACTAATGGCCCGAGGGATGAGTTTGCCAAGTATAAAAATGAGCCGAAATGTTTTAATGAAAGAAACTGCAGTTCTAAATGTGTCCACTTGATGTCGCAATAGCAATTCTTTGTATCTTTGTAGATGATATTAGTGCACTAGCAGAGAAAAATGAGCAAACTACATAAATAACACCCTGTAATTTGATTTTGATATTATTGTTTTATCTTGATAGATTGAAAATGAACACCAATGAGTTGACTGATGAACATTATCACATAATTTATTCAGAAAGTATAAATAACGACAATTAAAGATAGAATACTACTAACCGCACCATGTAAGTGTAAAAAAAAAACCCAACAACATTTTGATTTGTCCATTTTCAGAATGTGCTTGTTCTATTTTTAAACAAAGAAAACAATCTGAAGTTGTTTTTATTTTTAAGTTATCTTGCCGTGATTTTACCAATTTGGCCCATTTGGGAGTAGATTGAGTTTGACACCCCTGATCTACATCAACAATATGATTTGTCTAAGTGGCTGGACACGAAAAATAAAAAGAAATAAAATAATACATTTTTTTTATTTTTTTTAATCGATTAAAAAAAAAAAAAATCTATATATTTTTTAAATGGATTAAAAAAAAAATGTATTTAAAAAAAAAAAAATGTTTTAATCGGATAATCGTTTAAAACAAAAAAGTGATTCATTCAAAAATAACACATTTTGACACCCCCTTAATACACCAGTATAATACGGCTAGCCCTTCATTTTGAAACTTTCCAATTTACATAGAAAATTCTGAATAATTTATTTGGACTTAAGATCAGAACAGAAAAATCAATAGTTTGGAGGATGCAATAAAACGCTATTTAACTGTCAAATAAATAATAATTTTTTTTTGAGATGTCCGATAATATCGGACTGCCGATATTATCGGCCGATAAATGCTTTAAAATGTAGAATCGGAAATTATCGGTATCGGTTTCAAAAAGTAAAATTTATGACTTTTTAAAACGCCCGTAGGGAGAAGTACGGAGCGCCAATAAACCTTAAAGGCACTGCCTTTGCGTGCCGGCCCAGTCACATAATATCTCCGGCTTTTCACACACACAAGTGAATGCCATGCATACTTGGTCAACAGCCATACAGGTCACACTGAGGGTGACCGTATAAACAACTTTAACACTGTTACAAATATGCGCCACACTGTGAACCCACACCAAACAAGAATGACAAACACATTTCGGGAGAACATCCGCACCGTAACACGACATAAACACAACAGAACAAATACCCAGAACCCCTTGCAGCACTAACTCTTCCGGGATGCTACAATATACACCCCAAACCCCGCCCACCTCAACCTCCTCATGCTCTCTCAGGGAGAGCATGTCCCAAATTCCAAGCTGCTGTTTTGAGGCATGTTAACAAAAATAATGCACTTTGTGACTTTAATAATAAATATGGCAGTGCCATGTTGGCATTTTTTTTTCCCATAACTTGAGTTGATTTATTTTGGAAAACCTTGTTACATTGTTTAATGCATCCAGCGGGGCATCACAACAAATTTAGGCATAATGATGTGTTAATTCCACGACTGTATATATCGGTATCGGTTGATATCGGAATCGGTAATTAAGAGTTGGACAATATTGGAATATCGGATATCGGCAAAAAAGCCATTATCGGACATCTCTACTTTTTTTTTTTTAACCAGTTTTCATGACGAGCCGTGTGACTCGATTTGTTTTAGGCTGTTTTGAACAAAAAGGTGAACATCAAAATGGCTCCTCACAATTTTATGAAGCAAAAAAAGTGTTCATTCAAACAAAACACTTCAATGGCAGTCCTTGTTTTGATTCAAACAAATATTGACCAATATGGAACAATATTGTCAAATTAGCATAAAAATCCAATTCAAATATTTGTATTTGGCTCCCGTGCTGAAACGGTCTCTGGTTTGACAAGCGGCATCCATCAGCGCGAGCATAACCGCTACGAGAGACTGTCGGGCGTTTAACCGAGCTTGGGTTCGACATCCGAGCTGCCTTATGGTGCAGAAAAAATAAAGATGGCTGAAACGACCGTGCGCATGAGACAATGCTGATAAGCCATAAAAGCACTTAATGACCCCCGCCTCGCCTCCCTCAGCGTCGCTCACGGCTCCATTTTACAATTCATCACTTCCTCAAAGCGTGGACTCGCTGCCTGGAGGCTGCGGACTCACATACGACTTTGCTCAAGGGTTGGTTTCTTTGAAATATGTCGAACAAGTTGGATTTAAGCAGTGTTTCTTCACCAGAGGGCCACAAAAAAAAACATTTTTTTAGCTGTATGGGCCGCAGAGGTACTCAGTTGTAATACACTTTTCCACCACTTGTGGCAGTAATGACAATATCAAACAAACAGAAGAAGTCTGGAGCTAAGAGTCATAGAAAAGTTTCTTAAGCGCAAAAATGATGACTAAAGTGGTGACGTTTTGTTTTTAGGAAGCATTTACTTATTTTAACACACCATAACTGTATTTAAAAAATACACTTTATCGTTTTTTTGAAAGCTCTTCTTTTGAAGTATTTAATTTTGTAATCAGCTTAAAAAATAATGTGATTAAAACGGACTATAAGGCGCACTTAAAATCCTTTCATTTTCTCAAAACTCGACAGTGCGCCTTACAACCCGGTGCGCCTAATGTACGGAATCATTTTGGTTGTGCTTGCCGACCTCGAAGCTATTTTATTTAGTACATGCTGAAATAATAAGTACGGCCAGTAGATGGCAGTCACATATAAGAGACACGTGTAGACTGCAATATGATGGCAGTCACACATAAGAGATACGTGTAGACTGCAATATGATGGCAGTCACACATAAGAGATAGGTGTAGACTGCAATATGATGGCAGTCACACATAGGAGATACGTGTAGACTGCAATATGATGGCAGTCACACATAAGAGACACGTGTAGACTGCAATATGATGGCAGTCACGCACGCATAAGAGATAGGTGTAGACTGCAATATGATGGCAGTCACACATAGGAGATACGTGTAGACTGCCTATTGCTGACTAATTTGGTTGAAACTTGCTTTTTAACCAATAATAATAACAATACGTCATTATTAGAGATGTCTGATAATATCGGCCTGCCGATATCGGCCGATAAATGCGTTAAAATGTAATATCGGAAATTATCAGTATTGTTTTTTTTATTATCTGTATCGTTTTTATTTTATT
This sequence comes from Entelurus aequoreus, assembly GCF_033978785.1. Taxonomy (NCBI): domain Eukaryota; kingdom Metazoa; phylum Chordata; class Actinopteri; order Syngnathiformes; family Syngnathidae; genus Entelurus; species Entelurus aequoreus. The sequence goes on from NC_084745.1 coordinate 12,141,995, forward strand.
TTTTTATTTTTTTATCAAATCAACATAAAAAACACAAGATACAGTTACAATTAGTGCACCAACCCAAAAAACCTCCCTCCCCCATTTACACTCATTCACACAAAAGGGTTGTTTTTCTGTTATTAATATTCTGGTTCCTACATTATATATCAATATATATCAATACAGTCTGCAAGGGATACAGTCCGTAAGCACACATGATTGTGCGTGCTGCTGGTCCACTAATAGTACTAACTTTTAACAGTTAATTTTACTCATTTTCATTAATTACTAGTTTCTATGTAACTGTTTTTATATTGTTTTACTTTCTTTTTTATTCAAGAAAATGTTTTTAATTTATTTATCTTATTAATTTTTTTAAAAGTACCTTATCTTCACCATACCTGGTTGTCCAAATTAGGCATAATAATGTGTTAATTCCACGACTGTATATATCGGTATCAGTTGATATCGGTATCGGTTGATATCGGTATCGGTAATTAAAGAGTTGGACAATATCGGAATATCGGATATCGGCTAAAAGCCATTATCGGACATCCCTAGTCATTGTTATAGTTATTTATGAAAAACACTAACCTATTCAACATTAACCATCTGGAATGGACTTATGCTGTCTTTAAGTCGAAGTGACTTCATGACTTTAAGCTCACGACTCAGTAAGTTGAGTGATGCGGACACGTTTGTTACTGGAGACCTAATACGCTTCTGCCATGGAGTGTGTGAGTATTATGCAATTATAATTATTTGATACTTGTTTATATTGACTTTTTTACTGTTCAATGATTATTACCTATGTCTAGCTTGAGTGCTTAGCTGTTGCGTAGCCGCCGGCTCATGCCACGTTTACCTTTTGTGTACCGGTTGTGCAGCTTTGCACAAGCAAGCACGCTGCAGGACTGCTTGTATCGGAGCAAGCCGATAGCATCCCGTACTCGCTGATATCAAACTGCTATCCGTATCGGAGTGGGGCATGCATATTTCCGCCGTTCCACTGAGGTCACAGTAAATATTGAAAGACACTTTCAGTAGATAAACTCCAAGCGTGGGAGGGCTCATTATGAGCACGCAAGATTAAAATGTAGCAATAACGTGAGCTTTGAAGCGCCTTGTTTGATCTGTCACATTTTTAACGACCTCCAGAGAGGCCAACGCCGGATTTGCATTTGGGGCCGGCGTTCCCGTAATGAAAAAAGGTAGAGCGGAGCATATTTCAGCGGGCCTGTCAAACTCACTCACGCCCCCAACGCAGAGCGCTCGGCGACTTCATTCCGCCGACGTCCGCTCTCACGGCCGACTGGTGACTAAATTAGCAAAGGTGGACACATTTCTAACAGAGTGGGTGCTCGTCTTGTGTTTGGAAGACATGCAGTGGGACCTGGTGGGGTACCACTTTCATCGGTTCTGTGGGAAAACTTCATGCTAATGGTTGAAAAGCTAAGTTGCAGTCGTCGCCAGGGGTGTGAGTCTTTGGCGTGTGACGATTCCATCCCATTCCGATTCCTGGGGTGACGATTCCATTCAAAATCCATTCTCAATTCAAACCGATTCTCGCAATGTATTATTTGGTATAATAATTATAATGAAACTTTTTCAAAACAGGTTACAGGTTAGAAAAGATGCTTTTGTTTGCAAAGATATGGCCTAAAAACATATTTAAAAAAAAAAAAAAAGATTCTTATGGGAAAAAAAAGCACATTTCATAATTAAAAAAAAAAAACAATTAGAATTTTTTTCCCCCAAAATCGATTTTTGAATATTATTAATCAAATTAAAATTGGTATGATTAACAATCGCAAGGCAGATGTGCATCGATTTTTTTTGTGCACCCCGAGTAAAAAATGAGTACCAAACCGAATCTTTGGGCACCTAACAATTTGATTTGATTCGATTCAGATTCGATTCTCGATTCAATTCAATTCAAAAAGTTTGGACACTCCTGGTTTAGACGACTCTAATTATGTTTTAAAAAAAAACAACTTACTTAGTTTTTAAGGTTATAAATATGAATATTAGGGTGTCAAAAAAAACAACATTTCATATTATTTTTAATTTAAAAAATCAAAAATCGATTTTCTACACACACACACACACACACACACACACACACACACACACACACACACACACACACACACACACACACACACACACACACACACACACACACGTATGTATATATATATATATATATATATATATATATATATATACAGTACATACATATATACATACAGTATATACATATATACATACATATTTATACAGTACATATATATATATACACACAGTAAATACATATTTATATACAGTACATATATATATATATATATATACACACATATACATACAGTACATATACATATATATACAGTACATATACATATATATACAGTGCATATACATATATACATACACATATATACATATATATATATATATATACACACACATGTATGTATACATATATATATACATACACATGTATACATATATATATATATATACATACACATATATACATATACATACACATATATACATACACATACACATGTATACATATATATGTATACATACACATATATACATATATATATACATACACATATATACATATATATATACATACACATATATACATATATATATACTGTACATACACATATATACATATATATATATACTGTACATACACATATATGCATATACTGTACATACACATATATACATATACGTACATACACATATATACATACATATATATGTACATACACATATATACATATACATACATATATTTATACATATATACATACACATACATATATATATACATATATATATACACATACATATATATATACATATATACATACACATACATATATATATACATATATACATACACATACATATATATATATATACATATATACATATATACATACACATACATATATACATATATACATACACATACATATATACATATATACATACACATACATATATATATACATATATACATACACATACATATATATATATATATATATGTATATATATATACATATATACATACACATACATATATATATATATATATATATATATATATATATATATATATATATATATATATATATATATATATATATATATATATATATATATATATATATATATATATATATATATATATATATATATATATATATATATATATATTAATCTGTCCTGTCCAGCCAATCATATAGTTGATGTAGATGATCATATCTGCTGTACAGATTTACTTTAGAAAAGACGTGTTGGATATTTGTCTTGTTGCTTTATTTGTATTGGACTTTATTAACTGTTTGGGTAGATTTTTATTCAAGAAAAAAAATTCCGCTTTCTTCCAATATGTTATTGAACGCATTTTTCATTGATACGAAGTACATGTCTATGGCGACATATTGATACAGTTTTATCTCCCAGCCCAAGTTCCTAAAACATAAACAGCCGCGAGACAGCCTTGGATCCCGTAAGCTGCGACTCCCCTAACCCCAGGTCCGACTCTACAACCAAGTCACGGGCGTGAAGGCCCGAAGCGCGGCCCGCCGCAGCGAGGTTTACATAACGGCGAGCTCGTTAGTAAGATTTAGCGGGCCTGCTGACAGTGACGTGCGCTGGGCCCGGGCAGACATGACATCTGGGGAGCGGGACCACCACGCTGAAGCAATTACAGACCTATAGCCACGGACAGGTCTGGACTCGGCCGGGCGCTACACGGCTAGGTGGTGATCGACATGACACGCGTGTCGCACGCGGCGTCAATCAAAGGGTCGCGGCGGGGACGGGACGACGTGACGCGTTTGACGAGTCTTTCAAACAAGACTTTGGGAGGAAATCCCCGTTAGCGCTGGAAGGCAGCAGAGCGCCGCTGCTAATGGACGACTTGAACACTTTTACAGCCCAGATAATGAGCGCAGTCTATTAGTTCATGTAATCAGCCATTAGCACTTCACGCGCAACACACATTTGTTTCTGGGGAGGACTCCTGCTAATTATCTCCTCATTAAAAGGACGCGGCTGGCGCTGATCAGTGTGCAAAGTAAAACCTCTCTGTAGGCGCCACTGTCAATCAGCCAAAAACAATAAGAACACTAAAAATAATCATCTTAGATTGGACGCCTTCTACTCCTCAACCGCTGCACAAAAACGGGCGAAAACTTGTCAAAACCTGCGCCTCCACGGTGCTAACTGTGCTATTATTTTTCGTACAAATATCGTTAAACCCCGTGAGTTTGTCTGACTTGGAATTTCTCGCACAGCCCGAGCCGCGCTACAAAACAACGCGCTGTTACTTGGCTGCGTTTCGCTCAATCGCCACACAACTTTGTACACACCTTTCGGTGACTGGCAAGCTCGTGTGCGGCGAATTCTGGCAAGATTGGTTGAAAAACATGGCCGCCACGAAGCAAGGAATCGAGGAAGTCGTTGGCGAGCAAATGTCCATAAGTCGCTGACCATTTGTCAAATAATCATACAACTTTGAGCGCGTCTTAAAAATAATTCCGAGCACAATCCAAAGAGGAGTGTTGGGGAAAAAAAATAATTGTCATAATGTCTGTTAGAAAAATTATGTTTAAGGGCCGTTGCTATAGTTATAATCAATGGTACTGAAGTGGTATTTGTTTCTGGGGAGGACTCCTGCTAATTATCTCCTCATTAAAAGGACGCGGCTGGCGCTGATCAGTGTGCAAAGTAAAACCTCTCTGTAGGCGCCACTGTCAATCAGCCAAAAACAATAAAAACACTAAAAATAGTCATCTTAGATTGGACGCCTTCTACTGCTCAACCGCTGCACAAAAACGGGCGAAAACTTGTCAAAACCTGCGCCTCCACCGTGCTAACTGTGCTATTATTTTTCGTACAAATATTGTTAAACCCCGTGAGTTTGTCTCACTTGGAATTTCTCGCACAGCCCGAGCGGCGCTACAAAACAACGCGCTGTTACTTGGCTGCGTTTCGCTCAATCGCCACACAACTTTGTACACACCTTTCGGTGACTGGCAAGCTCGTGTGCGACGAATTCTGGCGAGATTGGTTGAAAAACATGGCCGCCACGAAGCAAGGAATCGAGGAAGTCGTTGGCGAGCAAATGTCCATAAGTCGCTGACCATTTGTCTAATAATCATACAACTTTGAGCGCGTCTTAAAAATAATTTCGAGCACAATCCAAAGAGGAGTGTTGGGGAAAAAAAATAATTGTCATAATGTCTGTTAGAAAAATTATGTTTAAGGGCCGTTGCTATAGTTATAATCAATGGTACTGAAGTGGTATTTGTTTCTGGGGAGGACTCCTGCTAATTATCTCCTCATTAAAAGGACGCGGCTGGCGCTGATCAGTGTGCAAAGTAAAACCTCTCTGTAGGCGCCACTGTCAATCAGCCAAAAACAATAAAAACACTAAAAATAGTCATCTTAGATTGGACGCCTTCTACTGCTCAACCGCTGCACAAAAACGGGCGAAAACTTGTCAAAACCTGCGCCTCCACCGTGCTAACTGTGCTATTATTTTTCGTACAAATATTGTTAAACCCCGTGAGTTTGTCTCACTTGGAATTTCTCGCACAGCCCGAGCGGCGCTACAAAACAACGCGCTATAACTTGGCTGCGTTTCGCTCAATCGCCACACAACTTTGTACACACCTTTCGGTGACTGGCAAGCTCGTGTGCGACGAATTCTGGCGAGATTGGTTGAAAAACATGGCCGCCACGAAGCAAGGAATCGAGGAAGTCGTTGGCGAGCAAATGTCCATAAGTCGCTGACCATTTGTCTAATAATCATACAACTTTGAGCGCGTCTTAAAAATAATTTCGAGCACAATCCAAAGAGGAGTGTTGGGGAAAAAAAATAATTGTCATAATGTCTGTTAGAAAAATTATGTTTAAGGGCCGTTGCTATAGTTATAATCAATGGTACTAAAGTGGTATTTGTTTCTGGGGAGTACTCCTGCTAATTATCTCCTCATTAAAAGGACGCGGCTGGCGCTGATCAGTGTGCAAAGTAAAACCTCTCTGTAGGCGCCACTGTCAATCAGCCAAAAACAATAAAAACACTAAAAATAGTCATCTTAGATTGGACGCCTTCTACTCCTCAACCGCTGCACAAAAACGGGCGAAAATTTGACAAAACCTGCGCCTCCACCGTGCTAACTGTGCTATTATTTTTCGTACAAATATTGTTAAACCCCGTGAGTTTGTCTGACTTGGAATTTCTCGCACAGCCCGAGCCGCGCTACAAAACAACGCGCTATTACTTGGCTGCGTTTCGCTCAATCGCCACACAACTTTGTACACACCTTTCGGTGACTGGCAAGCTCGTGTGCGACGAATTCTGGCAAGATTGGTTGAAAAACATGGCCGCCACGAAGCAAGGAATCGAGGAAGTCGTTGGCGAGCAAATGTCCATAAGTCGCTGACCATTTGTCTAATAATCATACAACTTTGAGCGCGTCTTAAAAATAATTCCGAGCACAATCCAAAGAGGAGTGTTGGGGAAAAAAAATAATTGTCATAACGTCTGTTAGAAAAATTATGTTTAAGGGCCGTTGCTATAGTTATAATCAATGGTACTAAAGTGGTATTTGTTTCTGGGGAGGACTCCTGCTAATTATCTCCTCATTAAAAGGACGCGGCTGGCGCTGATCAGTGTGCAAAGTAAAACCTCTCTGTAGGCGCCACTGTCAATCAGCCAAAAACAATGAAAACACTAAAAATAGTCATCTTAGATTGGACGCCTTCTACTCCTCAACCGCTGCACAAAAACGGGCGAAAACTTGTCAAAACCTGCGCCTCCACCGTGCTAACTGTGCTATTATTTTTCGTACAAATATTGTTAAACCCCGTGAGTTTGTCTCACTTGGAATTTCTCACACAGCCCGAGCCGCGCTACAAAACAACGCGCTATTACTTGGCTGCGTTTCGCTCAATCGCCACACAACTTTGTACACACCTTTCGGTGACTGGCAAGCTCGTGTGCGACGAATTCTGGCAAGATTGGTTGAAAAACATGGCCGCCACGAAGCAAGGAATCGAGGAAGTCGTTGGCGAGCAAATGTCCATAAGTCGCTGACCATTTGTCTAATAATCATACAACTTTGAGCGCGTCTTAAAAATAATTCCGAGCACAATCCAAAGAGGAGTGTTGGGGAAAAAAAATAATTGTCATAACGTCTGTTAGAAAAATTATGTTTAAGGGCCGTTGCTATAGTTATAATCAATGGTACTGAAGTGGTATTTGTTTCTGGGGAGGACTCCTGCTAATTATCTCCTCATTAAAAGGACGCGGCTGGCGCTGATCAGTGTGCAAAGTAAAACCTCTCTGTAGGCGCCACTGTCAATCAGCCAAAAACAATAAAAACACTAAAAATAGTCATCTTAGATTGGACGCCTTCTACTCCTCAACCGCTGCACAAAAACGGGCGAAAACTTGTCAAAACCTGCGCCTCCACCGTGCTAACTGTGCTATTATTTTTCGTACAAATATTGTCAAACCCCGTGAGTTTGTCTGACTTGGAATTTCTCGCACAGCCCGAGCCGCGCTACAAAACAACGCGCTATTACTTGGCTGCGTTTCGCTCAATCGCCACACAACTTTGTACACACCTTTCGGTGACTGGCAAGCTCGTGTGCGACGAATTCTGGCAAGATTGGTTGAAAAACATGGCCGCCACGAAGCAAGGAATCGAGGAAGTCGTTGGCGAGCAAATGTCCATAAGTCGCTGACCATTTGTCTAATAATCATACAACTTTGAGCGAGTCTTAAAAATAATTCCGAGCACAATCCAAAGAGGAGTGTTGGGGAAAAAAATGAATTGTCATAATGTCTGTTAGAATAATTATGTATAAATTATCCCACAACTCTTAAGTTTAAGGGCCGTTGCTATAGTTATAATCAATGGTGCTGAAGTGGTATTTGTTTCTGGGGAGGACTCCTGCTAATTAAACATTTAAACATGGCCGCAAACGTCAGCTGTACTTCCACACTTGGCGAGGTCTGGAGGGACGTCTGAGTATGGCGGCCGTGAAGGTGACATGGAGAACGAGCCCTTTTGATTCATCACGGGATATTTACCCGCTCACGTCCAAACAGGGGTCGGCCGCGTCGCCAGTTAGGCCCAAGAATTTACACACACAGGTAAACACGCTGCTGGACCGCTTGTATCGCACATGACATCACACACAGGTAAACACGCTGCAGGACCGCTTGTATCGCACATGGTATCACACACAAGTAAACACGCTGCAGGACCGCTTGTATCACACATGGTATCACAAACAGGTAGACACGCTGCAGGACCGCTTGTATCGCACATTGTATCACACACAAGTAAACATGCTGCAGGACCGCTTGTATCGCACATAATACAACACAAGTAAACACTGTGCAGAACCTCTTGTATCGCACATGATGTCACACACACAGGTACATTCGCTGCAAGACCGCTTGTATCACACATGGTATCACACACAAGTAAACACTCTGCAGGACCGATTGTATTGTGCATGTATCATACAAAAGTAAACACTGTGCAGGACCGCTTGTATCGCACATAATATCACACACAAGTCAACACGCTGCAGGACCGCTTGTAATGTGCATGATATCACACACAAGAAGACACGCTGCAGGACCACTTGTATTGCACATGATATCTCACACACAGGTAAACACGATGCAGGACCGCTTGTATCGCACATGGTATCACACACGTAAACACACTGCAGGACCGCTTGTATTGCGCATGATATCACACACAAGTAGACATGCTGCAAGACCACTTGTATCGCACATGATATCTCACACACAGGTAAACACGATGCAGGATCGCTTGTATCGCACATGGTATCACACACGTAAACACGCTGCATGACCGCTTGTATCACACAAGTAAACACACTGCAGGACCACTTGTATTGCACATGATACCACACAAGTCAACACGCTGCAGGACCGCTTGTAATGCACATGATATCACACACAAGTCAACACACTGCAGGACCGCTTGTATCACACATAACACACAAGTAGACACGCTGCAGGACCACTTGTATCGCACATGATATCTCACACACAGGTAAACACGATGCAGGACCGCTTGTATCACACAAGTAAACACACTGCAGGACCACTTGTATCGCACATGATATCTCACACACAGGTAAACACGATGCAGGACCGCTTGTATCGCACATGGTATCACACACGTAAACACACTGCAGGACCGCTTGTATTGCGCATGATATCACACACAAGTAGACACGTTGCAAGACCACTTGTATCGCACATGATATCTCACACACAGGTAAACACGATGCAGGACCGCTTGTATCGCACATGGTATCACACACAGGTAAACACACTGCAGGACCGCTTGTATTGCACATGATAGCACACAAGTAGACATGCTGCAGGACCGCTTGTATCGCACGTGATATCACACACAAATAAACACTCTGCAGGACTGCTTGTATTGCACATAACACTAGTAGACACGCTGCAGGACCGCTTGTATCGCACATGATATCACACACACAGGTAAACATGCTGCAGGACCGCTTGTATCACACATGGTATCACACACAAGTAGACACACTGCAGGACCGCTTGTATCGCACATGATATCACACACAAACACTCTGCAGGACTGCTTGTACCGCACATAACACACAAGTAGACACGCTGCAGGACCACTTGTATTGCACATGATATCTCACACACAGGTAAACACGATGCTGGACCGCTTGTATCGCACATTATATCACACACAGGTAAACACGCTGCAGGACCGCTTGTATCACACATGGTATCACACACAAGTAAACACACTGCAGGACCGCTTGTATCGCACATGGTATCACACACAAGTAAACACGCTGCAGGGCCGCTTGTATCACACATGGTATCACACACAAGTCAACACACTGCAGGACCGCTTGGATTGCACATAACACACAAGCAGACACGCTGCAGGACCACTTGTATCGCACATGATATATCACACACAGGTAAACATGATGCAGGGCCGCTTGTATCGCACATGGTATCACACACAGGTAAACACACTGCAGGACCGCTTGTATCACACATGGTATCACACACAAGTAAACACGCTGCAGGACCGCTTGTATCGCACATGATATCACACACAAACACTCTGCAGGACTGATTGTACCGCACATAACACACAAGTAGACACGCTGCAGGACCGCTTGTATCGCACATGATATCACACACAAACACTCTGCAGGACTGCTTGTACCGCACATAGCACACAGGTAAACACAATGCTGGACCGCTTGTATCGCACATGATATCACACACAGGTAAACACGCTGCAGGACCGCTTGTATCACACATGGTATCACACACAAGTAAACACACTGCAGGACCGCTTGTATCGCACATGATATCACACAGGTAAACACGCTGCAGGACCGCTTGTATCACACATGGTATCACACACAAGTAAACACGCTGCAGGACCGCTTGTATCGCACATGATATCACACACAAACACTCTGCAGGACTGCTTGTACCGCACATAACACACAGGTAAACACGATGCTGGACCGCTTGTATCGCACATGATATCACACACAGGTAAACACGCTGCAGGACCGCTTGTATCACACATGGTATCACACACAAGTAAACACACTGCAGGACTGCTTGTATCGCACATGATATCACACAGGTAAACACGCTGCAGGACCGCTTGTATCACACATGGTATCACACACAAGTCAACACACTGCAGGACCGCTTGGATTGCACATAACACACAAGCAGACACGCTGCAGGACCACTTGTATCGCACATGATATCTCAAACACAGGTAAACAAGATGCAGGGCCGCTTGTATCGCACATGGCGTCACACACAGGTAAACACACTGCAGGACCGCTTGTATCGCGCATGATATCACACAAGTAGACACGCTGCAAAACCGCTTGTATCGCACATGATCCCACACAAGTCAACACGCTGCAGGACTGCTTGTATCGCACATTTGACATGCAGATATCATCCCATACTTGCTATTCCGCTGATATCGTACCGACGGGGCCCACATGGCTACGGCTGACAGGAAGAGGAAGTAGCGCGCTTCACTCGCCAAATGCTAATAGGCGTGCGTGTTTCATTCCTGTGACACGGCTAAAGACGCAACCTTTAGCGTGACCCGGGTGTTGTCTTCTGCAGTTAGCGCCCAGCAAGGCGGCGTAAAAGGCAGGAGTGCAGCGTGGCGGAAAGGTTGCGCACGTAGTTAAATGTCACTCCGCGGGGGGCCGTGACTCCTATCAAAACAATTTCCAGAAAACGACATGGATTTTTTATTTTTTCCCCCCTCTTTTTAACATGCTTTTTTTATTTTATTTATTTATTTTTTTACAAATATGAGCCTTTTCTGGCGGCGCTGATGTATGACCGGCGCCTTATTTTGAAAGGACACTCCACAAAAGTGATAAAGCTAGCAAAGGGCGGGCGAGGCCAGATAAAGCACGCTTGTTTGCGCTGAAGCGATAGATCACTTAGCGGCTATCTCTGCCGCCGACAAATAGTCTATTAGACGAGAGTCTTTTTGTCAGTCCCGCCGTCCCCCGGATATTTCCTCCGAGTGACGAGTCGTATTAGCCGCCAGGAGCCGGAGTAATCTCTGTGTCACATCGCTTTAGACCCAGGAGAAATAATCACATTTGCCTTTTAATGGCCTCTCTGCAGCCTTTTTAGCAGAGATTTACTACAACCTCCTTGTGGATCAATGCTGATTTGTCAAGTGGTGTGTCCTTAAATACTAACCCGACACCGGTGAAGATGGCACGTTGTGTAAATGGTAAATAAAAACAGAATACAATGATTTGCGAATCCCTTTCAACTTATATTCAATTGAATAGACTGCAAAGACAAGATATTTAATGTTCCAACTGGAACATTTGTTATTTTTTGCAAATATTAGCTCATTTGGAATCTGATGCCTGCAGCATGTTTCAAAAAAGCTGGCACGAGGGGCAAAAAAGACTGAGAAACACATCCCACGGGTGAACAGGCTAATTGGGAACAGGTGGGTGCCGTGATTGGGTATAAAAGCAGCTTCCGTGAAATGCTCAGTCATTCACAATTAAAGATGGGGCGAGGGTCACCACTTTGTCAACAAATGCGTGAGCAAATTGTCCAACCGTTTAAGAACAACATTTCTCAACCAGCTATAGCAAGGAATTTAGGGATTTCACCATCCACGGTCCGTAATATCATGAAAAGGTTCAGAGAATCTGGAGAAATCACTGCATGATATTACGGACCTTCGATCCCTCAGGCAAAAAGCGACATCAGTGTGTAAAGGATATCACCACATGGAACACTTCAGAAAACCACTGTCAGTAACTACAGTTGGTCGCTACGTCTGTAAGTGCATGTTAAAACTCTACCATGCAAAGCGAAAACCATTTATCAACAACACCCAGAAACGCCGTCGGCTTCGCTGGGCCCGAGCTCATCTAAGATGGACTGATGCAAAGTGTAAAAGTGTTCTGCGGTCTGACGAGTCCACATTTCATAATGTTTTTGGAAACCTGTGGTTGTCGTGTCCTCCGGACCAAAGAGGAAAAGAACCATCCGGATTGTTCTAGGCGCAAAGTGTAAAAGCCAGCATGTGTGATGGTGTGGGGGTGTATTAGTGCCCAAGACATGGGTAACTTACACATCTGTGAAGGCACCATTAATGCTGAAAGGTACATACAGGTTTTGGAGCAACATATGTTGCCATCCAAGCAACGTTATGATGGACGCCCCTGCTTATTTCAGCAAGACAATGTCAAGCCACGTGTTACAACAGCGTGGCTTCATAGTAAAAGAGTGCGGGTACTAGACTGGCCTGCCTGTAGTCCAGACCGGGCTGTTGAACAACTTAAGATGTACATCAAGCAAGAATGGGAAAGAATTCCACCTGCGAAGCTTCAAAAATGTGTCTCCTCAGTTCCCAAACGTTTACTGAGTGTTGTTAAAAGGAAAGGCCATGTAACACAGTGGTGAACATGCCAACTTTTTTGCAATGTGTTGCTGCCATTAAAATTCTAAGTTAATGATTATTTGCCAAAAAAAAATGAAGTTTCTCAGTTGGAACATGAAATATCTTGTCTTTGCAGTCTATTCAATTGAATATAAGTTGAAAAGGATTAGCAAATCATTGTATTCTGTTTTTATTTACCATTTACACAACGTGTTAACTTCACTGGTTTTGTACAAGTTGGAAGGAACTATTTTTTTTTTAATTTTTTATGGAATATGTCCCCTATATTCCCCAGGAACCAAAAAAGTAGGGACGCACGATAAATATCAGGTTGATGTGATGAATTATAATACTAAAACACACAAAAAATGACCCAATAAGATGATATTATCCATTTTGTGCTGTATGGAGGTTAAAGTGAGCAAATCGAGCGCTCCTTTTCACCCACGTGCAGGTTGGAAATCAGTGTAATCAAACATGGCGTCGATCGTGGGGGACTTTGCAAAGGGGGGGAAAAAAACATCACGCTTCAACACATCAAACCTTGTCAGCCGCCGGAAACGCCAGCATCGCTAGGACGGTGCGTCGGAAAGGCGAGGAAGACGTCTGGGGCGACGTGACGGGAGTCATGGCGCTGGACGAGCAGCCCTTCGCCATCGCTGAAAGGCAGGAAGGGAAATGTGTGTGAAAATAGTGAAAAGTGTGAACATGTGGACATGGAAAACTATTTTCTTGGAGTTTATTGTGCTCACGGCTAAGGTGGTCCAAAGAGTGGCGGCGTACTGTCAAAGTGACTTTTCCTGTTTTAGCCACAATTTCTTCATTGTTACCTTCTCTTCTTATATGCAAAATGCCCGGAGTTCTCTGCACAAAACCAATCCACGTCTTTACAGAGAGAACGCACAACCGGCCTGAGCTAGTTAACGTTAGCGTTGTATTAGCTAATGCTAATTCATCCAGTTAATCTGAAAGACCGTGCTAGCTGCATTTTTTTTAGTGACCTCGTCCCGATGTAGATACTGATCTCTTATCAGTGCAATGTGTGTCAAATCATCCCAAAAGTCATGAGGTAATATGACCCTCCCTAGTGTGCCTCTGATTGGCTCGCCAGTGTCTGGCCATGTCTGCAGTGCCCTCTGCTGGTTGTCCAGGGGAGTGTGTAGGTCACATTTATTTGTGCATCTGGGGCCGTACTTATCAAGCTTCTTAGAGTGCCATTTTACACTTAAGTCCTGAGAATTTGCGAAATTTAGTCCTACTCTCAAACTTAAGAATAAAAGCTTTTTATCAACGTTCTTAAGTCTAAGAATCACTCCTACTCTCCACGATATTTAAGAGACCTTCAGAGGTGTCTTAAGTGGTTAGGAGTTGCCAGCAGGGGGTGGTACTGAGGCGAGGGAGACGTGCGCGAACGTTCAGGGAACGGAACAATGTTTTGGTTTTTTTGATGACGAGCAGCTGATCAAACGGTATCGTTTAGACAGAGCGGATATTATTTTTGTCACAGATTTAATACTTTTGGATTCCTTGTTGATTTCTGCATGTGTCTGCAGTGGGCTAGTATATATAGAGCCACCCACACCAGTTTCAAATTAGTTGCCTAATTAATGAATTGGAAAGAAAATGTTATGACAGTAGCGTATGTGTGTGGCCGTGAGGTGTGTGACGTCAGTGAGTGTGTGGGCGATAGAAGAGAGGGAGCGGTAGCGTGAGTGCCGGCGGGGACTAGTTTGTTTTGTATTATTTTGTAGTTTATTGTCAAAATATACACTCCCATTGTCCACTTAAATATTTCCAAGATATTTCTTTATTCTTAGACAACGGATTCCCTTCCGTGATTGGTCATTTCTATGGACACAGAAATGACGTCACCTAAAATTCCGTTTACGGCACATAGTAATGTCGTAATTCAGCTCTGAGTGTGACACTTAAGATTCAGTCCTACACTTCGCTGAAAGTGTGAGTAAGACGCTTGATAACTAACTTTTAAGTGCAGCTTTCAGCGAAGAATTTATTTACTCTTAAGTCAACTCTTAGCAGACTTCTTAGGAGTAATTCTAAGAAGCTTGATAAGTACGGCCCCTGGTTTGTGGGAGGAATGTCTCATCGACACAAAAGCCAAAAAGCGATCCGCATATGCAAATTCAATACAAATACAAAATCAATCTTATTTCTATTCAAATCTCAAAAATGTATCTAAAAATACACCTTTATTTATACAAATGTTTGATTTATTTGTAGGTCACATTTTTTTATTTATACATTTTATTTGTATATATTTTCAAATCTCAAAAATATATTTACAAATACTTTATTTATACAAATTATTTATTTATTTGTATATTTATTAATATATGCATCTGTATTAATATCATATTGATATATATATATATATATATATATATATAAGTTGATGTGAGACAATTCTACTTCCATAAAAAACAGCATCCAGCGGGTCATGAAAAAACACAAAATAAACAACAGTTAAAGCTCACACAAAAACAAGACAGTTACTTGTACATCCAAAAGACAACATAGTGTTTATTATCAATAGCACTATTTTTATTGGTATTCATATTGCTCCATTTTTAGTGTAATAATGCTCATTGTCATTTCTGTATTATTTTTTATTTTCGCTAACTGCTTATTTGCTATTACTTTTACCATCATATTTGTACATGTCGTATTTGCGGATGTTGCTCTGTTGTTGTTGTTGTTGTTGTTGTTGTGTTTGCTGTTGTTGTTTTTGTCTCTCTGTCTAATCCCCCTCTTGTCCCCACAATTCCCCCCTCTGTCTTCTTTTTTTTCTCTTTCTATCCCCTCCTGCTCCGGCCCGGCTGCACCAAATGATAATATAAATACATTTAATAAAGTCAAAATACAAATAAGGCAACAAGAGAAGTATCCTACACTTCTCTTTTGTAAAGTAAATCAGCCGATATGGGCGTCTACATCTACTATAAGATTTACATGAGAAACTGGGCAGGACATTATTAAAAACAATAATAATAATAAAAAAAAGACAACATAGAACAAGACAAGAACTGCAATTTCATCTACAAAATCCCGTGTAAATCATGCAAAATTCATACATGGGAGAAACAGGGAGGATATTCAACATAAGCAAGAATGTAAAAAAGAGACAACTGGAAGGTTTACAAGAAGATTAAAACAAAAATCCGAACAGGAAATCTTAAAAACATCAAATCATTGCAAAATAAATAACCACATCATGGACCGAGACAACGGCAAAATCATCGGTACAGAAAGGAACAACTTCCAACGATGGATTAAGGAGGCCATCGAACTAAGGAAGCGGCCCAAGGAAACCATCAATCGGGATGAAGGAGCATTCATCCTCTCACATACTTGGGACTCCCTCCTCCATTAACCATCAGGGGGGTGGAGCCAACCAGGTAGACTTGACAGGTGTGCCTGGTTGGCTACGCCTATAAGAACAGCTGACAGGCAACACGTCACAGTGGTCAGGTGACCTTTCTGAAGAAGACTCAAATGGGAAAGAATTCCACCTGAGAAGCTTCAAAAATGTGTCTCCTCAGTTCCCAAACGTTTACTGAGTGTTGTTAAAAGGAAAGGCCATGTAACACAGTGGTGAACATGCCCTTTCCCAACTACTTTGGCACGTGTTGCAGCCATGAAATTCTAAGTTAATTATTATATGCAAAAAAAAAAAAAAAGTTTATGACTTTGAACATTAAATATGTTGTGTTTGTAGTGCAGGGGTCACCAACATGGTGCCCGCGGGCACCAGGTAGCCCGTAAGGACCAGATGAGTAGCCCGCCGGCCTGTTCTAAAAATAGCTCAAATAGCAGCACTTACCAGTGAGCTGCCTCTATTTTTTAAATTGTATTTATTTACTAGCAAGCTGGTCTCGCTTTGCTCGACATTTTTAATTCTAAAAGAGAAAAAACTCAAATAGAATTTGAAAATCCAAGAAAATATTTTAAAGACTTGGTCTTCACTTGTTTAAATAAATTCACAATTTTTTTTACTTTGCTTCTTATAACTTTCAGAAAGACAATTTTAGAAAAAAAATACAACCTTAAAATGATTTTAGGATTTTTAAACACATATACCTTTTTACCTTTTAAATTCCTTCGTCTTCTTTCCTGACAATTTAAATCAATGTTCAAGTAAAACAATTTTTTTATTATTGTGAAGAATAATAAAGACATTTTGATTCAATTCTTCATTTTAGCTTCTGTTTTTTCGATGAAGAATATTTGTGAAATATTTCTTCAAACTTATGATTAAAATTAAAAAAAAATATTCTGGCAAATCTAGAAAATCTGTAGAATCAAATCCAAATCTTATTTCAAAGTCTTTTGAATTTCTTTTAAAATTTTTGATCTGGAAAATCTAGAAGAAATAATGATTTGTCTTTGTTAGAAATATAGCTTGGTCCAATTTGTTATATATTCTAACAAAGTGCAGATTGGATTTTAACCTATTTAAAACATGTCATCCAAATTCTAAAATGAATCTTAATCAGGAAAAATTACTAATGATGTTCCATAAAATCTTTTTTTAATTTTTTCAAAAAGATTCAAATTAGCTAGTTTTTCTTCTTCTTTTTTTCGGTTGAATTTTGAATTTTAAAGAGTTGAAATTGAAGATAAACTATGTTTCAAAATTTAATTGTCATTTTTTTCGTGTTTTCTCCTCTTTTAAACCGTTCAATTAAGTGTAAATATCATTAATTAATAATAATAACATAGAGTTAAAGGTAAATTGAGCAAATTGGCTATTTCTGGCAATTTATTTAAGTGTGTATCAAACTGGTAGCCCTTCGCATTAATCAGTACCCAAGAAGTAGCTCTTGCTTTCAAAAAGGTTGGTGACCCCTGTTGTAGTGCATTCAATTGAATATGGGTTGAAAAGGATTTGCAAATTATTGTATTCCGTTTATATTTACATCTAACACAATTTCCCAACTCATATGGAAACGGGGTTTGTAAAAGAGAAAGTAAGCAGATATTAACAGTAAATGAACAAGTAGATAAATAATTCATTTTCTACCACTTGTCCTTAATAAAGTTGACAAAATAACAGAATGATAAATGACACAATGTGTTACTGCATATGTCAGCAGACTAATTAGGAGCCTTTGTTTGTTTACTTACTAATAAAAGACCAGGGGCCGTACTTCTCAAGCTTCTTAGAATTACTCCTAAGAAGTCTGCTAAGAGTTGACTTAAGAGTAAATAAATTCTTGGCTGAAAGCTGCACTTAAAAGTTAGTTATCAAGCGTCTTACTCACGCTTTCAGCGAAGTGTAGGACTGAATCTTAAGTGTCACACTCAGAGCTGAATTACGACATTACTATGTGCCGTAAACGGAATTTTAGGTGACGTCATTTCTGTGTCCATAGAAATGACCAATCACGGAAGGGAATCCGTTGTCTAAGAATAAAGAAATATCTTGGAAATATTTAAGTGGACAATGGGAGTGTATATTTTGACAATAAACTACAAAATAATACAAAACAAACTAGTCCCCGCCGGCACTCACGCTACCGCTCCCTCTCTTCTCTCGCCCACACACTCACTGACGTCACTCACCTCACGGCCACACACATACGCTACTGTCATAACATTTTCTTTCCAATTCATTAATTAGGCAACTAATTTGAAACTGGTGTGGGTGGCTCTATATATACTAGCCCACTGCAGACACATGCAGAAATCAACAAGGAATCCAAAAGTATTAAATCTGTGACAAAAATAATATCCGCTCTGTCTAAACGATACCGTTTGATCAGCTGCTCGTCATCAAAAAAAACAAACATTGTTCCGTTCCCTGAACGTTCGCGCACGTCTCTCTCGCCTCAGTGCCACCCCCTGCTGGCAACTCCTAACCACTTAAGACACCTCTGAAGGTCTCTTAAATATCGTGGAGAGTAGGAGTGATTCTTAGACTTAAGAACGTTGATAAAAAGCTTTTATTCTTAAGTTTGAGAGTAGGACTAAATTTCGCAAATTCTCAGGACTTAAGTGTAAAATGGCACTCTAAGAAGCTTGATAAGTACGGCCCCAGTTGTCTTGTGTGTTCACTATTTTATTTAAGGACAAACTTGCAATAATAAACATATGTTTAATATACTCTAAGATTTTTTGTTAAAATAATGCCAATAACGACATTTTTTGTGGTCCCCTTTATTTAGAAAAGTACCAAAATAATGGTATCAGGACAACACTTATTAGTAAAAGACACTTTTTTTGTAGTTGAGAGTATTATGCTTGGTGTCAACGTGCAGTTAGCATAAATGTCACGTGCTTGTATTTCATGCATTTGCTAATTGTACGCCAAAAAAATTCAAAGGAAAATGACATCAATTTGTTATGATAAGGCCGATGCAGACGTGAAGGAGAGGACTATCAGAGCGGATGTGAAAGAAGACAAAGAGCTGAGAGGTCCTCCAGTCCCAGGTCGAGTACGCGGGTGGAAGAAGAAGATTTGTGAGGCCTTGGACTGGCGCCATGAAATATTCACAGCGACGTGTAGTCCTGCGCTGTGGAAGTGAGCGGCCAACAAAACACTTGTGGTAAAACAACATTCCGAGGACATTCTGTCAGATTGCGCTCTTTGGAACAGATTTCATCATGGAGTAAATGCTTTAAAACGTTTTGACATCACACGTCTTGTGAATAATGAATGTGCAGTATGTCCCAGCAGCTGTCTTCCTGCACCAAGTCCACTTTTTTTTTTTCTTTTTTGAAAGTATCTTGCATGGTTTGCACTAATTCTTCCGGTTCCTTATCACGGAAGCCGCTGACCAATCAAGGGTCCGTGTAAACTGAAACGAGCTTGCGCCATTGGCCGAGGGGGACCCAGTCCTCCATTCCTGGTGTCCCCTCAGTGCTCTTCATCTTTTATTCAGAGCTGCTGTATTTCTTTATGATTGCAACATCTGTTTGCTCCCAGGGCCACAATCCCTCTGTCAGCCACCCTCTGTTCAATAATTCCTGTCCTGGGCCTTGAGAGTCCGCCTGCTCAGACGTCAGCCTGGCACACCAACATAAATACACAAAGGCCGACAAGTGACAAGCGAGCCAATCGCAGACCTGCAGCAACTGGACCCAAACATGTACCAGGTGGTCAAAGGGATTCCTAAGTACTGCTGATGCGGCGACTTTAAAACTGGTGTAATGTGCTACCGGCAATGGCAATCACATACTTTTTCATGAAAATCGGCACGTCCGTACTCAAAACCCACGTTATATATAAAGCGTTTTTTCAGGAAGTGAGTGTTAGAATAATCATGTACCGTATTTTCCGGATTATAAATCGCAGTTTTTTTCATAGTTTGGCCGGGGGTGCGACTTATACTCAGGAGCGACTTATGTGTGAAATTATTAACACATTACCGTAAAATATCAAATAATATTATTTAGCTCATTCACGTAAGACAGTGGTCCCCAACCACCGGGCCGCGGCCCGGGCCGCACAAGAAATTAAAAAAGTGGTATTTAAACAGCAAACAGGTGAAATGTAACAAGAAAATGTGTTTTTTTTAAATACATTTTGATGTCTATTTTAATATATATATATAATATAAAGCGTTTTTTCAGGAAGTGAGTGTTAGAATAATCATGTACCGTATTTTCCGGATTATAAGTCGCAGTTTTTTTTCATAGTTTGGCCAGGGGTGCGACTTAAACTCAGGAGCGACTTATGTCATTTAGGTCATTTTTTAACGGCCCCACGGCACATTTTAAAAATGTGATTGAAAAAAATAAATAACATTAAAAGTGGTATTTAAACAGCAAACAGGTGAAATGTAACAAGAAAATGTGTTTTTTTTAAATACATTTTGATGTCTATTTTACTATATATATATAATATAAAGCGTTTTTTCAGGAAGTGAGTGTTAGAAAAATCATGTACCGTATTTTCCGGATTATAAGTCGCAGTTTTTTTCATAGTTTGGCCAGGGGTGCGACTTATACTCAGGAGCGACTTATGTGTGAAATTATTAACACATTACCGTAAAATATCAAATAATATTATTTAGCTCATTCACGTAAGACAGCGGTCCCCAACCACCGGGCCGCGGCCCGGGCCGCACAAGAAATTAAAAAAGTGGTATTTAAACAGCAAACAGGTGAAATGTAACAAGAAAATGTGTTTTTTTTAAATAAATTTTGATGTCTATTTTAATATATATATATAATATAAAGCGTTTTTTCGGGAAGTGAGTGTTAGAATAATCATGTACCGTATTTTCCGGATTATAAGTCGCAGTTTTTTTCATAGTTTGGCCAGGGGTGCGACTTATACTCAGGAGCGACTTATGTCATTTAGGTCATTTTTTAACGGCCCCACGGCACATTTTAAAAATGTGATTGAAAAAAATAAATAACATTAAAAGTGGTATTTAAACAGCAAACAGGTGAAATGTAACAAGAAAATGTGTTTTTTTTAAAATAAATTTTGATGTCTATTTTACTATATATATATAATATAAAGCGTTTTTTCAGGAAGTGAGTGTTAGAAAAATCATGTACCGTATTTTCCGGATTATAAGTCGCAGTTTTTTTCATAGTTTGGCCAGGGGTGCGACTTATACTCAGGAGCGACTTATGTGTGAAATTATTAACACATTACCGTAAAATATCAAATAATATTATTTAGCTCATTCACGTAAGACAGTGGTCCCCAACCACCGGGCCGCGGCCCGGGCCGCACAAGAAATTAAAAAAGTGGTATTTAAACAGCAAACAGGTGAAATGTAACAAGAAAATGTGTTTTTTTAAAATACATTTTGATGTCTATTTTAATATGTATATATAATATAAAGCGTTTTTTCAGGAAGTGAGTGTTAGAATAATCATGTACCGTATTTTCCGGATTATAAGTCGCAGTTTTTTTCATAGTTTGGCCGGGGGTGCGACTTATACTCAGGAGCGACTTATGTGTGAAATTATTAACACATTACCGTAAAATATCAAATAATATTATTTAGCTCATTCACGTAAGACAGCGGTCCCCAACCACCGGGCCGCGGCCCGGGCCGCACAAGAAATTAAAAAAGTGGTATTTAAACAGCAAACAGGTGAAATGTAACAAGAAAATGTGTTTTTTTTAAATACATTTTGATGTCTATTTTAATATATATATATAATATAAAGCGTTTTTTCAGGAAGTGAGTGTCAGAATAATCATGTACCGTATTTTCCGGATTATAAGTCGCAGTTTTTTTCATAGTTTGGCCAGGGGTGCGACTTATACTCAGGAGCGACTTATGTCATTTAGGTCATTTTTTAACGGCCCCACGGCACATTTTAAAAATGTGATTGAAAAAAAAACAAAACATTAAAAGTGGTATTTAAACAGCAAACAGGTGAAATGTAACAAGAAAATGTGTTTTTTTTAAAATAAATTTTGATGTCTATTTTACTATATATATATAATATAAAGCGTTTTTTCAGGAAGTGAGTGTTAGAAAAATCATGTACCGTATTTTCCGGATTATAAGTCGCAGTTTTTTTCATAGTTTGGCCAGGGGTGCGACTTATACTCAGGAGCGACTTATGTGTGAAATTATTAACACATTACCGTAAAATATCAAATAATATTATTTAGCTCATTCACGTAAGACAGTGGTCCCCAACCACCGGGCCGCGGCCCGGGCCGCACAAGAAATTAAAAAAGTGGTATTTAAACAGCAAACAGGTGAAATGTAACAAGAAAATGTGTTTTTTTTTAAATAAATTTTGATGTCTATTTTAATATATATATATAATATAAAGCGTTTTTTCAGGAAGTGAGTGTTAGAATAATCATGTACCGTATTTTCCGGATTATAAGTCGCAGTTTTTTTCATAGTTTGGCCAGGGGTGCGACTTATACTCAGGAGCGACTTATGTCATTTAGGTCATTTTTTAACGGCCCCACGGCACATTTTAAAAATGTGATTGAAAAAAAAACAAAACATTAAAAGTGGTATTTAAACAGCAAACAGGTGAAATGTAACAAGAAAATGTGTTTTTTTTTAAATAAATTTTGATGTCTATTTTACTATATATATATAATATAAAGCGTTTTTTCAGGAAGTGAGTGTTAGAAAAATCATGTACCGTATTTTCCGGATTATAAGTCGCAGTTTTTTTCATAGTTTGGCCAGGGGTGCGACTTATACTCCGGAGCGACTTATGTGTGAAATTATTAACACATTACCGTAAAATATCAAATAATATTATTTAGCTCATTCACGTAAGACAGTGGTCCCCAACCACCGGGCCGCGGCCCGGGCCGCACAAGAAATTAAAAAAGTGGTATTTAAACAGCAAACAGGTGAAATGTAACAAGAAAATGTGTTTTTTTTTAATACATTTTGATGTCTATTTTAATATATATATATAATATAAAGCGTTTTTTCAGGAAGTGAGTGTTAGAATAATCATGTACCGTATTTTCCGGATTATAAATCGCAGTTTTTTTCATAGTTTGGCCAGGGGTGCGACTTATACTCAGGAGCGACTTATGTGTGAAATTATTAACACATTACCGTAAAATATCAAATAATATTATTTAGCTCATTCACGTAAGACAGCGGTCCCCAACCACCGGGCCGCGGCCCGGGCCGCACAAGAAATTAAAAAAGTGGTATTTAAACAGCAAACAGGTGAAATGTAACAAGAAAATGTGTTTTTTTTTAATACATTTTGATGTCTATTTTAATATATATATATAATATAAAGCGTTTTTTCAGGAAGTGAGTGTTAGAATAATCATGTACCGTATTTTCCGGATTATAAGTCGCAGTTTTTTTCATAGTTTGGCCAGGGGTGCGACTTATACTCAGGAGCGACTTATGTCATTTAGGTCATTTTTTAACGGCCCCACGGCACATTTTAAAAATATGATTGAAAAAAATAAATAACATTAAAAGTGGTATTTAAACAGCAAACAGGTGAAATGTAACAAGAAAATGTGTTTTTTTTAAATAAATTTTGATGTCTATTTTAATATATATATATAATATAAAGCGTTTTTTCAGGAAGTGAGTGTTAGAATAATCATGTACCGTATTTTCCGGATTATAAGTCGCAGTTTTTTTCATAGTTTGGCCGGGGGTGCGACTTATACTCAGGAGCGACTTATGTGTGAAATTATTAACACATTACCGTAAAATATCAAATATTATTTAGCTCATTCACGTAAGACAGTGGTCCCCAACCACCGGGCCGCGGCCCGGGCCGCGCATTAAAAAAACAAAAAAACAAAAAAAAAAAAAATTATTTTTGATTAAATCAACATAAAAAACACAATATATACATTATATATCGATAAAGATCAATACAGTCTGCAGGGATACAGTCCGTAAGCACACATGATTGTATTTCTTTATGGGGGAAAAAAAAAAAAAAAAAAAAAAATCCCCCCCCCCCCCCCCCCCCCCCGGTCCGTGGGACAAATTTTCAAGAGTTGACCTAACCCC
Organism: Entelurus aequoreus; assembly: GCF_033978785.1. Taxonomy (NCBI): domain Eukaryota; kingdom Metazoa; phylum Chordata; class Actinopteri; order Syngnathiformes; family Syngnathidae; genus Entelurus; species Entelurus aequoreus. Next base: position 12,166,515 of record NC_084745.1, read on the forward strand.
AGCTACAAAAAGGTTGAGGACCACTGACGTAAGAGACTAGACCAGGGGTGTCCAATGTGTGGCCCGGGGGCCATATGCGGCCCGCAGGTCATTTTTTAACGGCCCCACGGCACATTTGAAAAATATGATTGAAAAAAATAAATAACATTAAAAGTGGTATTTAAACAGCAAACAGGTGAAATGTAACAAGAAAATGTGTGTTTTTTTAAAATAAATTTTGATGTCTATTTTACTGTTTTAATTGGTTTTACCCTTTAAAAATCGTTTTTAATCATATTTATTTTTTATATTGTCTCTGTATTGGTTTTCTATTAATTTATTCTTTGTTTTTATTCAGTCATTGGTGTAGCATAATATTGTTTTTAATATTGTTTTTAACATGGCTGTGCAGCACTTTGGAAACATTCTTGTTGTGTAAATGTGAAGTGAAGTGTGAAGTGAATTATATTTATATAGCGCTTTTCTCTAGTGACTCAAAGCGCTTTACATAGTGAAAACCCAATATCTAAGTTACATTTAAACCAGTGTGGGTGGCCTGGGAGCAGGTGGGTAAAGTGTCTTGCCCAAGGACACAACGGCAGTGACTAGGATGGCGGAAGCGGGAATCAAACCTGCAACCCTCAGGTTGATGGCACGGCCGCTCTACCAACCGAGCTATACCGCCCAATGTGCTATATAAATAAAGTGGATTGGATTGGATTGGGTGTAGCAATGTTTACTCTAATCACACAAAGCTGCCATGTAGGCTGTTTCTTTTTTAGAAAAATAATAATGAATCAAAATCAATGTCATTATGCATTATTGACCTATTCAAGGCTCCAATTACGTCACATTAAATATTTTGAGATATTTTTTTGGGGAAAATGTTGCATATTTTGTGTTTGCCATGTAAAAAAACAAGCTGTTTTTTTTAAAGGGCCTAAAACGAACTAACAAAAAACATAAACAACAAATAAAACTTATAATTGACGGATAGATCTGAAGTTGATCTCGAGATTATTGTGTTAAAAGTAAATAGTAAAAAAAAAATTAAATATAATTTATTTTTTAACACTTTAATGGGTAGGACCCTTTTGGATCCCCTACAATTTTAGTCTGTCTATCTGTGCTGGCCCTGCGATGAGGTGGCGACTTGTCCAGGGTGTACCCCGCCTTCCGCCCGAATGCAACTGAGATAGGCTTCAGCAACCCCCCGCGACGCCAAAAGGGACAAGCGGTAGAAAATGGATGGATGGATGGATAGTTTTTAAGTGTCATTGCTCAAAAAATAATAATGAATTAAAATCAATGGTGTTATGTGACCTTTTTAAGGCTCCAATTATTATATATTCTCAAATATCCCACTTAAAAATTTTATTGGGTGAAAGTATTGCATATTTTGTGTTTTTTTTTCTTTAAAAATAAAGGATTTTCTTTGACAAAAAGAGCATACAATTTAAATCTTTAAAAAAGAGATTTAAAAACTTGAATAATAACACAAATAACAATACTGAATAATGACACATTTTTTTATATTTTTTGGACCAAAACACTTTGGGGTCCCCGGGATCAAGCCTGAGTGGAAGCCTAAATGTATATTTTTTATACATATATTGTCTTGGTTTTTATAACACAAAATATCTAAATGTTGATTTTTCAATGTGTGGCCCTCAGTGGAAAAAGTTTGGACCATACCAGGCACGTTCTCAGTTGGTTATTTATGCCTCATATAACGTACACTTATTCAGCCTGTTGTTCACTATTCTTTATTTATTTTAAATTGCCTTTCAAATGTCTATTCTTGGTGTTGGCTTTTATCAAATACATTTCCCCAAAAAATGGGACTTATACCCCAGTGCGACTTATATATGTTTTTTTCCTTCTTTATTATGCATTTTCGGCCGGTGTGACTTATACTCCGGAGCGACTTATACTCCGAAAAATACGGTATATATATTATCACACAACTTTAGTATGCTTCAAGTCCGTTGCTGGGTCGGGTCTGGTTTTGGAATTGGATTGCATTGTTATGGTATTGCTGTGTATTGTTTTGTTAGATTGATTAAAAATATATATATATATTATTAAAAAATAAATAAATAAAAATATTTTTTTAAAAATCGATTGTTAAAAAATGAGAATCGATTCTGAATCGCACAACGTGAGAATCGCGATTCGAATTCGAATCGATTTTTTCCCACATCCCTAATATACTGTATATATATATAAGAAATACTTGAATTTCAGTGAATTCTAGCTATAAATATACTCCTCCCCCCTTAACCCCGCCCCCGTCCACCTCAACCCCCCAAAAAAATCTTCCGAATTTGGAGGTCTCAAGGTTGGCAATTATGGAAACAAGGCAATCACGAGGCCCCAGCACATTCCGTCACGTATTGTGCATACTGGACCTGCTTTGCATGATATATGTGACCACTCCTTTTAGAGGTGGCTTCAGTGATGTTGACTGTAAAACTCCTGAATAAATAGAGGGACGCGGGAGCTGTACCTTAAAGCAGTGGTTCTCAAATGGGGGTACGCGTACCCCTGGGGGTACTTGAAGGTATGCCAAGGGGTACGTGAGATTTTTTTAAATATTCTAAAAATAGCAACAATTCAGAAATCCTTTATAAATATATTCATTGAATAATACTTCAACAAAATAAATGTTAAGAATTAAGTTCATGAATCCAGATGGATCTCTATTACAATCCCCAAAGAGGGCACTTTAAGTTGATGATTACTTCTATGTGTAGAAATCTTTATTTATAATTGAATCACTGGTTTATTTTTCAACAAGTTTTTAGTTATTTTTATATCTTTTTTTCCAAATAGTTCAAGAAAGACCACTTCAAATAAGCAATATTTTGCTCTGTTATACAATTTAATAAATCAGAAACTGATGCCATAGTGCTGTATTTTACTTCTGTATCTCTTTTTTTCAACCAAAAATGCTTTGCTTTGATTAGGGGGTACTTGAATTAAAACATTTTTCACAGGGGGTACATCACTGAAAAAAGGTTGAGAACCACTGTGACTAAGTGTGCAGCTCCATGCGTTCTCCTCATGAGCTAAATTGAACTCTGTCTCTGCATGGTTACTTGCTTCTTGTCTGTTTAATAGATGTCGTCAGTGTTTGAACCTGACAGTGAGATACGGATATTTGGTATCAGTATTCACTTGAAAGGCAAGACAATTTAAGCATCAAGTGTTGCATAATTTAGACTCAAACATAATTGACTCAATAGCGCCTCTGTGGTGACAGTCCAGTACTGCACTTCATCCAAAATCCTCTCATCATACAAATCTATATCGATGCGTTACAAAATATTTGGGGCTTTTTTCCCCCCTGCGTTTTGACGAGCATGGTCGGTGGCGGGGTCCACAGACAGATGCTACCCACTGACCTACCACAACATGGCGGAGGGGCCAGATGCTCACATGACCTTGGACGACGCGAAGAAGAAAGCCGTCCAGTGGCACTCAAAAGGTTTTTCCCCCCCCCCCCAATTTTTTTCCCGCGCTTTCTCACGTCGGTATTTAGCCCCAGAAGCCCGGAAGGCAAAAAGACGAAGACGGGATGAAGAGAAAGAGGCGAGAACAAGCAGGCGAGGAGACAGCAGGAGGGGAGGGCGGGACCGGTCAGTGGCGGCTGTCGCAGATGTTGACTTCAGCACAAAACCCTGCCAGCGGCCATCATGTCACGGCCAAGCTCGCCCAACGAGCGGGGACAACTTGGGGCGCTGCCACTTTGGATCCGTCTCGCCGTTCAACAGCTGTTCCTTGAACGAACGCAGATGCAAAATAATGACAATAATGCTGAGTTAGCGCGCGCTAAGAGCTAAACTAGCATCGCAACCTGGTGGAGTCGGCGACGGAGCTCGTTTAGGATCCGCACTACAACACGGGGACAACCACCAAAACAAACATGGCAGTCTTATTTTGTTCTGGGGATGAGAATCACTTTGTTTTTGTGGGCCAGCAGCCATGGTCGATACAGCGATACCAATAAGTTTCATACGGGTACTGATTCTCATAGAAAATTGATATTCTGACACGTTTCGGGGGAGAAATACTCATTTAAAACATCTAAATCAGTCATTCTCAAATTGGTATGCATGGGCTCCATCTAGTGGTACGCCAAAATAATCACTAAATGTAATATTCAAACACAGTGTTACTGTTCAAATTTAGTGTAATGTTACAGTGGCCAAACATTAAATATACCTTATTTTCTGCACTATAAGGCGCACCTTCAATGAATGGCCTATTTTAAAACTTTGTTCATATATAAGGCGCACCGCATTATAAGGCGCATAGAATAGACGCTACAGTAGAGTTTGGGGTTACGTGATGCATCCCGTAGTTGCGAGACCTGCTGTGGCTCAATATTGGTCCATATATAAGGCGCACCTTCAATGAATGGCCTATTTTAAAACTTTGTTCATATATAAGGCGCACCACATTATAAGACGCATAGAATAGACGCTACAGCAGAGGCTGGGGTTACGTTATGCATCTCGTAGTTGCGAGACCTGTTGTGGCTCAATATTGGTCCATATGGTCAGCTTTTGAGAAAATTGGAGGTTTTTAGGTGCGCCTTATAGTGCGGAAAATACCTAAACCAAAACAATAACTAAATCTAATATTCAAACACTGTTACTGTTCAAATTGAGTGTAATGTTACAGTGGCCAAACATTAAATATACCGTATTTTCCGCACTATAAGGCGCACCGGATTATAAGGCGCACCTTCAATGAATGGCCTATTTTAAAACTTTGTTCATATATAAGGCGCACCTTCAATGAATGGCCTATTTTAAAACTTTGTTCATATATAAGGCGCACCGCATTATAAGACGCATAGAATAGACGCTACAGTAGAGTTTGGGGTTACGTTATGCATCCTGTAGTTGCGAGACCTGTTGTGGCTCAATATTGGTTCATATATAAGGCGCACCGGATTATAAGGCGCACCTTCAATGAATGGCCTATTTTAAAACTTTGTTCATATATAAGGCGCACCACATTATAAGACGCATTGAATAGACGCTACAGCAGAGGCTGGGGTTACGTTATGCATCCCGTAGTTGCAAGACCTGTTGTGGCTCAATATTGGTCCATATGGTCAGCTTTTGGGAAAATTGGAGGTTTTCAGGTGCGCCTTATAGTGCGGAAAATACCTAAACCAAAACAATCACTAAATCTAATATTCAAAGACAGTGTTACTGTTCAAATTGAGTGTAATGTTACAGTGGCCAAACATTAAATATACCGTATTTTCCGCACTATAAGGCGCACCGGATTATAAGGCGCACCTTCAATGAATGGCCTATTTTAAAACTTTGTTCATATATAAAGCGCACCACATTATAACACGCATTGAATAGACGCTACAGCAGAGGCTGGGGTTACGTGATGCATCCCGTAGTTGCGAGACCTGTTGTGACTCAATATTGGTCCATATGGTCAGCTTTTGAGAAAATTGGAGGTTTTTAGGTGCGCCTTATAGTGCGGAAAATACGGTACTTGTTTTAATAAATACTGTGTTTTATTGTTGGTCATTATGCTGATGCTTGGAGAGCCAAGTGCTTTCTGAAGCGGTAGAAAATGGATGGATGGATGGTCTAAATCAGTGTTTCTTAACCATAGGGCCAGGGGCCCATTGTTGGGCCAGGGGCCGCCAATAAATATCTGTTTCTCAGCTGTGCTCCATACTCAGTTTGTAATACACTTTCCCACCACTTGTGGCAGTAATGACAATGTCGAACAAACACAAGTCGAGAGCTAAAGTCATAGAGAAGTTTCTGAGGCGCAAAAAATATGACCAAAGTGGTGAAGCTGTAATTTCATTTGCACTTAAACTTTAATGAAGAAACATATTATTTATTATTAAGTTACAATGTAATTATTTTAGCACTACATAATTGTATGCAAATCTTTTTTTAATCAGTTTTTGGGTCCCTTCTTTGGCAGAATATTTGATTAGTATCCAGTAATCAGCCTGACCTAAGCCTTGATAACCATCTTTGTGATTGACACATTTGACAAGGTGGTAAAATGTACATAGGTCAGATATAATTATTGAATATGATTAAAATCAAGAGTAAGATAAATCAGTGTTAATATTTGAGTGGGCTCCCGTCCCCTCTGTAGTGGAAAAGTTGGGCCCCAAGGTCAAGAACGTCTGCCCTAAATGGTATTCAGGGCAGTCCCTGGCTAAGTTAAATTAATATAATTTAATAATAAATGTATTATATATTAATAATACTAAAAAAAATAAAAAAATATATTAAGTTAATTCAAAACTTTGTCATACTGTTTATGTATAACAATTATTTTTATTTAATTCAAACCTAAACAAACTGTTCTGCTCTGTTTTTCCCCCAATTTTAACATAATTAGAACTAAAGTTGCATATCTTCCTGACAACTCCAACCATGGATCAAAGCCAGTATGACTGCTAACAAGACCAAGAGGACGATTTGGGCAAATTTGATATACATACATATTAAAATGTTATTTATATAATTAATTTATTAATACATTAAATATATATTGATAATTGAGAAAATATGTATTAATAAGTTGGTAAAAATCAAATAAGAATAATTTTATTTTGAGTCCCCCTTTTGCAAAAAAAAACTTTTGCACACTCTTGGCATTCTCTTGATGAGCTTCAAGCACACCTGTGAAGTGAAAACCAGTTCAGGTGACTACCTCTTGAAGCTCATCGAGAGAATGCCAAGAGTGTGCGAAAAAGTAATCAGCTATTTTGAAGAAACTAGAATATAAAACATGTTTTCAGTTATTTCACCTTTTTTTTGTTTAGTACATAACTCCACATGTGTTCATTCATAGTTGTGATGCCTTCAGTGACAATCTAAAATGTAAATAGTCATGAAAATAAAGAAAACTCATTGAATGAGAAGGTGTGTCCAAACTTTTGGCCTGTACTGTACTGTGTGTGTATATATATATATATATATATATATATATATATATATATATATATATATATATTAGGGCTGCAACAACTAATCGATTAAATCGATTTAAAAAAAATTGTTGCCGATTAATTTAGTCATCGATTCGTTGGATCTATGTTATGCGCATGCGCAGAGGCTTTAAAAATAAATAAATAAATTTTTTAAAAAAAAAAAATATATATATATATATATATATATATATATATATATATATATATATATATATATATATTTAAAAAAAAAAAAAAAAATTTATAAACTGCAACATTTACAAACAGCTGAGAAACAATCAAAATAAGTATGGTGCCATTATGCGTTTAAAAAAAAAAAAAAATACTGGAAAGGATAGAAATGTATTTTGTCTCTTTTATCCGATTATTAATCAATTAATCGAAGTAATAATCGACAGATTAATCGATTAGCAAATTAATCGTTAGTTGCAGCCCTAATATATATATATATATATATATATATATATATATATATATATATATATATATATATATGGAAAAAAAAATCAAAAGACTACTTCATCTCTACAGGCCTGTTTCATGAGGGGTTCCCTCAATCATCAGGAGAAAATCTACTGATGATTGAGGGAACCCCTCATGAAACAGGCCTGTAGAGATGAAGTAGTCCTGTGATTTATTTTTTTTTTCCACACATACATATATTGCGCTATCGAGCACTATTTTTTTGGATAATCTAATTAAGACATATATATATACATATATATATGGTTTTCTGCATGTAAATGTTTAATTAGTCACCATAAAACTCACATGTGTGGGTGTTTGGAACAAGTTAATTGGCTTTACATTATTTCTTCCGGGAAAAACTGCTTCGGTTTTCGTATGATTTGGTCTTTGTCTTACCTTTTGGGAGAGTTTACTGACAAAAAAACCTGAGGTAGCACTGACTTTATTAAATAGCTCGAAGGTGTTTTTGCACATATTTGTCATTTTGTGACTACTCTTCAATTCCTACCTTAGGGGTGACGATTATGGAGCTAAATTAGGGCCAAAATGTTTATTAGTGATATTGAATTTTGAAAAATGCATCAGTGTGTAGGGGATGCATTTTATTCTGTTGTCATGACGCCACGCCCCTCCCAGTTGATGCCCCGCCCACCAGGCTATATTGGGGCCAAAAATCTCAATTAAAAACATGAAATCAGAGACTGAAAATAATTGTTTTAACTGTAAAAAATAAATAAATACAAATAAAAACTGTTAAAATATCAAAATATATAAAAGTGAAAAATGTCATATATTTTGTTCAAAATAATTAACATAAAAAATTTTAAATTCAACCTGATTAATTTTTCTTCTCTCTAAATTTTGAATACACATTTTTGATTTCAAACCAATTCCCACAATTTATTGCATCCATCCATTTTCTACCGCTTGTCCCTTTCGGAGTCGAGGGGGGTGCTGGAGCCTATATCAGTTGCATTCGTATTATTTGGTACATAAATAATAGAAATCTTTGGGTAAATTATTTTTATTAAAAATTGATTCTTGAAAATGATCAATTTATCCAGAATCGCATAAAAAGAAGAATTTTTTTTTTTTTTTTGACACCCCTCCATGTAAGGATCCTTGCGTCTAAATCTGTCTTTCGATATCTTGGGGGTATTTCGGCAAAGGGCACCTCAGCTGTAGCGTGTGTGTGTGTGTGTGTGTTCTTGTATTTCTACCCTTCTTGAGACATCAACAAGGAAAAGTAGCTTCCATATGAGGAGGTGTGAACAAGTTAGGACATAAATCATGGTCCCAATATGGAAAACCATTGCATCTAATAGAGAATGTCTCATTTGCACCCCTGGTGGTGAAATCTATCAAAATGAGGGTGGTCCCAAAAGGAGGGATTTTTCAAATTGACTGTGTGTCGGTTTTAAAAGTGCTCCCCCTCTGGTCAACATATGAAATAACAAGTGTGTGTAAAAACTTGGAGTGCTCCCCCTCTGGCCAACATATGTAATAATAAGTGGGTGTAAGAAATTTAAATGCGCCCCCTTTGGCCAAAATTAATTTTAAAAAATGTATTAATATGTATATGGAGACATACTGTAATAATGAGGTAAATAATTAAAGAAAAAAAAAATACCTAAAAGCAGTCTTCTCACAATGTGTCGACTTTTTTCTTATAAAATTGGGAATAATTTCTCATGTTCTTTCTGTAATATTGCAATGTTTTCTTGTAAAATTACTTTTTCACATAAAATTATTACTTTTTAACGCAAAACGGTGACATTTGTCACGTACAATTCGGACTTTTATCACAATATTGCCCTTTTTTTTTTTTTTGTCCTTGTAAAACAGTGACATTTTTGGAGTAAAATGACGACTTTTGTCATCATTTTGCAGAGTAAAATTTCCGATCATTATTAGAATATTGCCAACATTTGAACAGTTTTCTTACAAAAATGGTGACTTTTGTCGAGCAAAATGACGACTTCTCATAAAATTGCCAAAAATCTAAGCTTTTCCCTGAAAATTGCGACTGTTATTGAGTAAAATTCCTACTTTTATCACAATATTGCACAATATGTCCAGTTTTTCTTGTAACATTTGGACTTGCGTGGAGTAAAATGACAACTTTTATCATAACACTTTTTCTTGTGAAATTCCAACTCATTTTTCACAACAAGCTTTTTCATATTTGCATAGTATGTATATATTATTAATGTTGTAAATACAAATCTTTATATATCTAGAAAGGGTGGTCCTAAAGAGGGAGGCATTTTTCGGAGATCTCAAGAAGGTAACACATACAAGAATGTGTGTGTGTGTGTGTGTGTGTGTATGACCAGCAAGGTGTCTAATGCAGGAGCCAGCGAGCACACACACCATGTAGTCCACCACATAATTACTGAACAACACGACTTGTTTTCCTTCCATTTCCCAAAGACTTGGGTTGCTTCTGAAGGCGATATCATGTTTAAAAAGTGAGATATTTGTGGGTTAGTGGAGCGGACAACAGGAGAGAGAGGCAGCTCGCTAAGACTGCTGTCCAGCACCTGTCACAGCAGCTGAGCGTCACCAACGTCACAGGATGTCGTGCCATGACAGCTCCCAAAGTCTGCAGAGGCCCAGCCTCAGGAGGCGGAAAACCAGCGGCATGAAGAAGACGACGACAAAAAAAAAAAAAAAAAAAAAAAAAAAAAAAAAAAAAAAAAAAAAGATTGTGTGTGCAAACGACTTGTGTTGCTATCACGTCAAAGTAAAGGTAAATTGTTCATTTGAAGAGCGGGGGGAAGGGAAGGTGAGCTGCCTAAACGATGCCTTGCTCCTGCCTCAGCACACACATGACGACAATGAGGAGCACCTCGTCAGACATTGTCTCCAAGGATTCATGGCAGAAAAAAAATCAGACAAAGACCCGGCAAAAATCAAAACAAATGTTTTATCTACTGTATGTATGTAACTATGGCAGACGTTACCACAAGTCAGGTTGTGACAACATGAGCACCCTGTGGTGCTTATTGCCACCAACATGGTCATGAACGTGCTCGTAGAGTCTCTAAATGACAAGGACAACACGAGTGTTGCATGTGATGTCACTTCCTGTGGTAGACACCTACTGTACACGCGTCTTACATCTGGCACTCCCCTCTAAGAGAGCACAGCACGGAGGTTCTATGTGGATCTTTCAGCTGCTCAGACGGTTTGGATCAGGGCTGTGTTGAATTATGGCCGCCCTCAGAGGGCCACATTCATTGAAGTGGCGGACAACGTCAAATGAGTTGGCGGGCCACTTTGAATGATATGACGGTCCACACTGAATGACGTGACGGGCCAACTTTCATGATATGGCGAGACACCATTAATGACATGGCTGTCCACACTGAATGACGTGACGGACCACTTTAAATGACATGACGGGCCACCATTAACGACATGCCGGGCCACCATTAACGACATGGCGGGCCAATTTTGCCCTTTAATGATATGGCGGGCCACCATTAACGACCTGGCGGGCCACCTTTAATGACATGGCGGGCCACGATTAACGACATGGCGGGCCACCTTTAACGACATGGCGGGCCACCATTAATGACATGACGGGCCACAATTAATGATATGGCGGGGTCCCTTTGCCCTTTATTGACATGACGGGCCACCATTAATGATATGGCGGGCCACCATTAACGACATGGCAAGCCACCTTTGTCCTTTAATGACATGGCGGGTCACTTTTGTCCTTTAATGACATGGCGGGCCACCATTAATGACATGACGGGCCACAATTAATGATATGGCGGGGCCCCTTTGCCCTTTATTGACATGACGGGCCACCATTAATGACATGGCGGGCCACCATTAATGACATGGCAAGCCACCTTTGTCCTTTAGTGACATGGCGGGTCACTTTTGTCCTTTAATGACATGGCGGGCCACCATTAACGACATGGTGGGCCACCATTAACGACGTGACGGGCCACCATTAACGACATGGCGGGCCACCATTGAGGACATGGCGGGCCACGATTAACGACATGGCGGGCCACGATTAACGACATGGCGGGCCACATTTAACGACATGGCGGGCCACCTTTAACGACATGGCGGGCCACCATTAACGACATGACGGGCCACAATTAATGACATGGCGGGCCACCATTAACGACCTGGCGGGCCACGATTGACGACATGGCGGGCCACAATTGACGACATTGCCGGGCACAATTGACGACATGACGGGCCACAATTAACGACATGGCGGGCCACCTTTAACGACATGGCGGGCCACATTTAACGACATGGCGGGCCACCTTTAACGACATGGCGGGCCACCTTTAACGACATGGCGGGCCACCATTAATGATATGGCGGGACTCCTTTGTCCTTTATTGACATGACGGGCCATCATTAATGACATGGCGGGCCACAATTGACGACATGACGGGCCACCATTGACGACATGGCGGGCCAGCATTGACGACATGGCGGGCCACCATTGACGACATGGCGGGCCACCATTGACGACATGGCGGGCCACCATTGACGACATGGCGGGCCACCATTGACGACATGGCGGGCCACCATTGACGACATGGCGGGCCACCTTTAACGACATGGCGGGCCACCATTAACGACCTGGCGGGCCACAATTGACGACATTGCCGGGCACAATTGACGACATTGCCGGGCACAATTGACGACATGACGGGCCACCATTGACGACATGACGGGCCACCATTAATGACATGGCGGGCCACCATTAACGACCTGGCGGGCCACAATTGACGACATTGCCGGGCACAATTGACGACATGACGGGCCACCATTGACGACATGGCGGGCCACCATTAACGACATGGCGGGCCACCTTTAACGACATGGCGGGCCACCTTTAACGACATGGCGGGCCACCTTTAACGACATGGCGGGCCACCATTAATGATATGGCGGGACTCCTTTGCCCTTTATTGACATGACGGGCCACCATTAATGATATGGCGGGACTCCTTTGCCCTTTATTGACATGACGGGCCACCATTAATGATATGGCGGGACTCCTTTGCCCTTTATTGACATGGCGGGCCACCATTAATGATATGGCGGGACTCCTTTGCCCTTTATTGACATGACGGGCCATCATTAATGACATGGCGGGCCACAATTGACGACATGACGGGCCACCATTGACGACATGGCGGGCCACCATTGACGACATGGCGGGCCACCTTTAACGACATGGCGGGCCACCTTTAACGACATGGCGGGCCAACTTTAACGACATGGCGGGCCACCATTAATAACATGACGGCCCACCTTTGCCCTTTAATGACATGGCAAGCCACATTTAACGACATGGCGGGCCACCATTAACGACATGACGGGCCACCATTAACGACATGACGGGCCACCATTAAACTTCTAAAGGCTTAGTTGGCCACATGCGTGGACTGCACCTTTTAGCTCTTATTTCCAAAATTGTGTACACTACTGAATTGGGGTCTTATGGCCGCTTATGTGGACACTTATACTGCCATCTGGTGGTGTCAGAAGAGTATAACATACAATGGAATTTGGAAAAAAAAAAGTGTAAAAATAAGAATTAGCATGTCACTACACATGAAGTACATGTTTGTTACTTATGGACAAAGTACATCATATGAAAAGATGATTCTTAATTTTTATTCTAATTAGGGTTCAATAAGCCCAAATAGCAAAGAGAAATAAAATAAAGCATGTAAACAAACAGCTTGGGCCTTAAGAGGTTTAACATGGCGGGCCGCCATTAATTACATGATAATGATATAAAATGATCATCTACATCAAAAATATGAGTTGCATTTGAGTGGCTGGACAGGACAAATAAAAAATAAAAATATATATAGATATATTTTGTTTTAATCAATTAAAAATCATTATGGAAATCGAAATATGTTTCTTAAATAAACCTTCAATAAAATGAAACCACAATTCAAAATCCAACTTCACCACTTTAGTCATCAGTTTTTGCGTTTAAGAAACTTTAGCTCCAGTCTTCTTCCGTTTGATATTGTCATTACTGCCACAAGTGGTGGAAAAGTGTATTACAACTGCGGCCCATACAGACAATTGGTTGGCGGCCCTATGCATACTTGCCAACCCTCCCGTTTTTAGCAGGAGAATCCGACAACCTCCCGGCAGAGATTTTCTCCCGACAAACTCCCGGTATTCAGCCGGAGCTGGAGGCCACGCCCCTCCAGCTCAATGCGGACCTGAGTGGCGACAGCCGTTCTCACGTCCGCTTTCCCACAATATAAACAGCTTGCCTGCCCAATGACGTCGTAACATCTACGGCTTTTAGAGAGTAGAGTGCACAACAAGGAGAGAGAGTTCTTGGTTTCTTATGTGGGTTTATTGTTAGGCAGTTTCATTAACGTCCTCCCAGCGCGGTACCAACACACAACAACAGCAGTCACGTTTAGTCTACCGTTTGTCTGCAGTAAACAGAAATGTTGTGACACTCTTAAACAGGACAATACTGCCATCTATTGGATAGCCTGCAGAACACTGAAATTCAAGTATTTTATTTATATGTATAATTATATATATATATATATATATATATATATATATATATATATATATATATAGCTAGAATTCACTTAAAGTCAAGTATTTCATGTATATATATATATATATATATATATATATATATACATGAAATACTTGATTTGGTGAATTCTAGCTGTAAATATACTCTCTTCTTAACCACGCCCTTAGCCACGCCCCGACCACGCCCCCCCCCCCCCCC
>NC_084745.1:12185736-12220736 GCF_033978785.1 Entelurus aequoreus
CTGTCAGAGGGCGCCCGCCGTCACAGACGCTGCCCACCCACACCGTGACACGCTCTGTCAACACCACCTCCATCATGTCCACATCTCTCACACACACACACACAAACATATCAATGCATTATCGGCTGCATTGCAGGCCATGTTTTTATTCCCTGCACGTCACATGACCTCAAAGCTAAACATGCTCATATCTCAGCCACATAAATAGATTTTTTTACTGCTCTTCGCCGCTTCCACAATATCTCATTATCTCCAACACGGCTGCGTCTAGCGCCCCCTGGATGTTTACTATAGGAGTGAAACAATACTTCTGGCTACGCTGCCAACTCTACTTGACCGAATATTCTATTTACAAGAATATCACCGTATTTTACGTGACCATAGGGCGCAGCGGATTATAAGGCGCACTGCCGATGAATGGTCTATTTTCGATCTTTTTTCATATATAAGGCGCATTAAAGGCCTACTGAAATGAATTTTTTAAATTTAAACGGGGATAGCAGATCTATTCTATGTGTCGTACTTGATCATTTCGCGATATTGCCATATTTTTGCTGAAAGGATTTAGTATAGAACAACGACGATAAAGATTGCAACTTTTGGTATCTGATAAAAAAAAGGCTTGCACCTACCGGAAGTAGCGTGACGTAGTCAGTTGAACATATACGCAAAGTTCCCTATTGTTTACAATGATGGCCGCATGAAGGGAGAGAGATTCGGACCGAGAAAGCGACAATTTCCCCATTAATTTGAGCGAGGATGAAAGATTTGTGGATGAGTAAAGTGCAAGTGAAGGACTAGTGGGGAGTTGAAGCTATTCAGATAGGGAAGATGCTGTGAGAGCCGGGGGTGACCTGATATTCAGCTGGGAATGACTACAACAGTAAATAAACACAAGACATATATATACTCTATTAGCCACAACACAACCAGGCTTATATTTAATATGCCACAAATTAATCCTGCATGAAAACACCTGCGTGTTTGTTATGCTAGCTCCTAGCTCCTCTGCTAGCTCCTAGCTCCATAGAACACGCCAATACAATTCAAACACCTGATCAACACACACAATCACTCAGCCCAAAAGACCGTTCACCTAACCCAAGGTTCATAAAGCTTATATATTTTTAAAAAGTTACGTACATACGCAAAAAAAAGTTGCGCACATACGGTCAAGCGCAACAGTAGCACGTCTGCGTCTGTCATCCAAATCAAAGTAATCCTGGTAAGAGTCTGTGTTGTCCCAGTTCTCTACAGGCGTCTGTGTATCGAAGTCAAATGTCCTCCTGGTTAGAGTCTCTGTTATCCGAGTTCTTCCATCTTGACTGCATCTTTCAGGAATGTAAACAAAGAAGCGCCGGCTGTGTACTGTTGTGGCTGACTACGTTCGAAAAATACGTCCATTTCGCACCGACAACTTTCTTCTTTGCTTGCTCGGCTTCCTTCTCCATAATGCAATGAACATGATTGAAACAGATTCACGAACACAGATGTCCAGAATACTGTGGAATTATGAAATGAAAACAGAGCTTTTTCGTATTGGCTTCAATGTGGAAGGCATACCCGTGTTCCCCGGGTTACGTCACGCGCATACGTCATCCTCAGAGGCGTTTCGAACCGGAAGTTTAGCGGCAAATTTAAAATGTCACTTTATAAGTTAACCCGGCCGTATTGGCATGTGTTATAATGTTAAGATTTCATCATTGATATATAAACTATCAGACTGCGTGGTCCGTAGTAGTGGCTTTCAGTAGGCCTTTAAAGGCCTACTGAAATGAAAATGTTTTATTCAAACGGGTATAGCAGATCCATTCTATGTGTCATACTTGATCATTTCGCGATATTGCCATATTTTTGCTGAAAGGATTTAGTAGAGAACGACGACGATAAAGTTCACGACTTTTGGTCTCTGATAAAAAAAAAAGCCTTGCCCCTACCGGAAGTAGCGTGACGTAGTCAGTTGATCGTCACCTCAATTTTTCCTATTGTTTTCAATGCAGCTAGAGCGATTTGGACCGACAAAGCGACAATTACCCCATTAATTTGAGCGAGGATGAAAGATTCGTGGATGAGGAACGTTAGAGTGAAGGACTTGAATGCAGTGCAAGACATATCTTTTTTCGCTCTGACCGTAACTTAGGTACAAGCTGGCTCATTGGATTCCACACTCTCTCCTTTTTCTATTGTGGATCACGGATTTGTATTTTAAACCACCTCGGATACCAGTGACGTAGCGGTGAGGTTCATGTCAGGTGAGGCACTGACTTCATCACAGTCAGATTTACAAACATATGAACCCTAAAGAGTATCTTATTCACCATTTGATTGGCAGCAGTTAACGGGTTATGTTTAAAAGCTCATACCAGCATTCTTCCCTGCTTGGCACTCAGCATCAAGGGTTGGAATTGGGGGTTAAAGCACCAAAAATTATTCCCGGGTGCGGCGCCCCTGCTGCCCACTGCTCCCCTCACCTCCCAGGGGGTGATCAAGGGATGGGTCAAATGCTGAGGACAAATTTCACCACACCTAGTGTGTGTGTGACAATCATTGGTACTTTAACTTAACTTTAACTTTACACATACAAACTGTAGCACACAAAAAAGCACATTTAATACAAAAAAACGTTATTATGATCTTACCTTTACTTATAAGTGCGGGAACAGTGGTGTTCGTGTTGGAGGAGTTGTGAATGAATGAAATATGAAATCCGTGCTGCAGTCTGCAGGTGTACCTAATGTTGTGTCCCTGTTCACGGCTCCTCCGGCGCGAGCATTGTTGTTTTTGCACTTTTTGGCTTCTTGTTAAGTGACTTTTTTTGGGTGGATTGTGTCTTGCACGTGGAGGGTTTGGGTGTGGGCTTTGTTTGGTGTGGCGCTCCCGTCAAGGGTGCATTCTGCGGCGGGAGTGCTTTAACCGGCACAAGGAGGCGGGGTTACTGCGAGCCTCCCACAGTGCGTCTTCGCAGCAGTTTTATGAATGCTCAGCACAAGAAATACGTTACACACATACAGTTGTTGACAAAATACACTGTACATTATATACCTCAGCTAACTAAACTATGGAAATGTATAATATAATTCATATAGCAATACGGTCTGACTGCACAGCAGGCCAGCAGTTAGCCGAGTCATTGCGCAATCCATGGTGAGGCTCAACTGGCTGCTGATCACCGCACCGTCTCTTCTCAGTATTTGAACGGCAAATGTGAAAATTCAGCAATTTTGAATAAAAATAATCTAAAACTGGCGAAGTTAAATGGAAAATAACTTTATAGTATAATCACTGAATACATATAACAATTTAATTTTTTTTCTTTTTACATTTTTTTTCTTTCCATGATGGCAGGTGAGGCCCCGCCTCCCCTGCCTCAAGTGACCGCAAGTGTCGGATACTATATCCTCTTGAAAATGAGAGCCGAGAACGCGAAATGGACATTCACAGTGACTTTTATCTCCACGACAATACATCGACGAAACACTTTAGCTACGGAGCTAACGTGATAGCATCGTGCTTAACTGCAGATAGAAACAAAATAAATAAACCCCTGACTGGAAGGATAGACAGAAGATCAACAATACTATTAAACCATGGACATGTAACAACACGGTTAATGCTTTCCAGCCTGGCGAAGTTTAAAAATGCTGTTGCTAACGACGCCATTGAAGCTAACTTAGCAACGGGACCTCACAGAGCTATGATAAAAACATTAGCGCTCCACCTACGCCAGCCAGCCCTCATCTGCTCATCAACACCCGTGCTCACCTGCGTTCCAGCGATCGACGGAAGGACGAAGGACTTCACCCGATCATCCGTGCGGTTGGCGGCTAGCGTCGGCTAGCGCGTCTGCTATCCAAGTAAGTCCTCCTGGTTGTGTTGCTACAGCCAGCCGCTAATACACTGATCCCACCTACAACTTTCTTCTTTGCAGTCTTCATTGTTCATTAAACAAGCGTATATAGTGTCAATGTTTTTACCCAAAATAAGGTTGGTGAATGTCGGATTGAAATCAACCCCAGTTCTTAAAACGGGGAATGTCAGCAGCAAACAGCATATCATGCATTATCTTGCATTTCAAAATAATATTATTTACTAGCGTAACGAGTCTATCATCAGTCAATTGCATATCTTTAGGTAGAAGTAAATCCTGGTTCCTCAAACATTAAATGTAAGCACCGAGCTGCCTATCATGCACTCTCTTCATTTTTTTTTTACAGAAACACACCCTATCTAAACACCCCTTCAATTTTTCGCACATTTCAGGTCTAAATCAGCCCTAAATTTTTAAACTTCACTTGTCCGCAGCGTATCATGCACTATCTTGACTTTTTGCACAAAAAAAAAGGAATTTTTTTGCAGATTTTGTCACTTTGGGGTTGAAACCAATCCCGATTTCTACAAAGTACAACGTATGCAGCCTAACATGCACTATCTTGAATTTTCGCAGCGACTAATTAAGACGAGCATAGCGCCGATGTTTTTTAGCAAACATTTCGGTCAATGTTGGGTTGAAATCAACCCCGATTTTTTGAAACTGCAAATGTCAGTCAGCGCAAGCAGCATATCATGCACTATCTTGAATTTTTACAGAGACTAATTAGGTGTATATAGTGTCAATGTTTTTACCCCCAAAAAAAGGTTGGTGAATGTCGGATTGAAATCAACCCCAATTCTTAAAACGAGGAATGTCAGCAGCAAGCAGCATATAATGCACTCTTGAATTTTAAAAGGTTATTTACTAGCGCAAGGAGTATATTCTTCCACAGACGTCAGTAAATTGCATATCTTTGGGTAGAAATTAATCCTGATGCCTCAAAGATTAAATGTAAGCAGCGAGCTGCCTATCATGCACTCTCTTCATTTTAATACAGAATAATAATAATAGATTTTATTTGTAAAAAGCACTTTACATTGAGTAAACAACCTCAAAGTGCTACAGTGTATTAAAAAATTTTAAAAAAAATAAATAAATAGAACAGCCAAATAGATAGAACTAGTATGCATATATCTAAAAAAAGGCTTTTTAAAAAAAAAAAAAAAAATTGTTAAAGAAGGGTTTTTAAGCCTTTTTTAAAAGCATACACAGTCTGTGGTGCCCTCAGGTGGTCAGGGAGAGCGTTCCACAGACTGGGAGTGGCGCAGTAGAAAGCCCGGTCTCCCATTGTTCGTAGCTTTGTCCTCTGAGGTTGGAGGAGGTTAGCCTGTCCGGAGCGGAGGTGTGGTGTGGAGGATTTGGGGGTGAGTAGTTCTTTGAGGTAGAGGGGGGCATTTCCATGGAGGCACTGGTGGGTTAGTAGGGTGACTTTGTATTCAATCCTGAGTGGAACAGGAAGCCAGTGAAGGGAAACACACCCTACCTTCAACACCCCTTTAATTTTTTTTAAACATTTCAGGTCTAAACCAGCCTTAAATTTTAAAACTCCACCTGTCAGCAGCAAGCAGCATATCATGCACTATCGTGACTTTTTGCAAATAAAAAATAAAATTGCCTGTTTTTTTGCTAATTTTGACACTTTGGGGTTGAAACCAATCCCGATTTCTAAAACGTACAACGTATGCAGCATATCATGCACCATCTTGAATTTCTACAAAGAATGTGGGTCCTGAGCCGAGGATGTCGTCGTGGCTTGTGCAGCCCTTTGAGACACCTGTGATTAAGGGCTATATAAATAAACTTTGATTGACGACACCACATTTGTCTGCAGATTTTTGGGTTCGAATCAATCCTGAATTTTCAACAAACATTAAAAAACGCCCAAAGTCGGTTAACATATTTGTTTTCTTGACTTTATTCAAGAATAACAAACAACAAACGAAAAGAAAAGTGGGACACGTAGAGTCAAAGATGGCGAGCCGCAGGTGATCAACGGGAGCGTCATCCGTGTTGCCGATCGTCACATCTGCGCTCAATTTGGCAACGCTGGCGAGCGAGGACCCCCTAATTGCGCGAAATATGCTATCTTACAGGCTTGCGCTGTCCGCCTTCCACAAACAAAGGCTGACAGAACGTGCCCCCGACCCGCGACCCCGCTGTGAGCATATGCACTAATGCAAGGACACACTGGAGGCGGGGCCACATGAGGAGAAACTGTCGGCCTCCTGAGACTCACACAGAAGGTATTGATGATTGACAGCTTCATCAGCGCATTGATTAGGGCTGCAAACTGTACCAGCAGTCAAGTGTTTTCTTGTTATTGATTTGTTATGATCCATGGAAAATAATTTCAAACATAACCTTCCTCTGATTATAATCCCCTCTATCAAGGAGAGAAAATGTCAACACAACTATGGAAAACTATGGAAACAAAATTGTAAAATTACATAATCTCTTAAAATGAAGGTGCAAAAACAAGGAATATGTAAGAAATGCTTCATAAAGTGCATCAAAATCGTGCGAAAATGTAAAGACCGAAAGCTGAGAAGAACTATTTTCTGCATACCTTAGTCCCAGCTGTGCTCTAAAGGGTGAGTCCGACTATGGTCCCCTTTGATTAAAAATCCAAAAAACTGTCCAGGTGACTTTTACTCCTTTATCCACAATTTCCTCATTTTGACTTTCTGTTCTCACTCCATGCAGAGAATCAACCACGACACAACCAAACTTGATAGTTGATACTGTCACCTGATTGGCTGTCAGCTTGCTCGGTTATCAGAGAGCGAGTGCTTGTGCTCATGCAACCAACCTTGCTACCATACTTCCGCTTTCAAACGCATTTTTTTTTATTGCTATCTATAACGTGTTTACATATATTTATATGGTTTTATTGCCCAGCCCTAGGATTAATTAATTACATTTTTAATAATTGATTTTTATGGTCCATGGAAAATAAGGACCAGGATGAATTTCAAACATAACCTTCCTCTGATTATAATCCCCTCTATCAACGAGAGAAAATGTCAACACAATTATGGAAAACTATGGAAACAAAATAGTAAAATTACATAATCTCTTAAAATGAAGGTGCAAAAACAAGGAATATGTAAGAAATGCTTCATAAAGTGCATCAAAATCGTGCGAAAATGTAAAGACGGAAACCTGAGAATAACTATTTTCTGCAGGCTTAGTCCCAGCTGTGCTCTAAAGGGTGAGTCTGACTACGGTCCCCTTTGATTAAAAATCCAAAAAACTGTCCAGGTGACTTTTACTCCTTTATCCACAATTTCCTCATTTTGACTTTTTCTTCTCACTCCATGCAGAGAATCAACCACGACACAACCAGACATGATAGTTGATACTGTCACCTGATTGGCTGTCAGCTTGCTCGGTTATCAGAGAGCGAGTGCTTGTGCTCATGCAACCAACCTTGCTACCATACTTCCGCTTTCAAACGCAATTTTTTTATTGCTATCTATAACGTGTTTACATATATTTATATGGTTTTATTGCCCAGCCCTAGGATTAATTGATTTTTCATATCTGATTTTTATGATCCATGGAAAATAAGGACCAGGATGAATTTCACATGTAACCTCCCTCCGATTATAATCCCCTCTATCAAGGAAAGGAAATGTCAACACAACTATGGAAAACTATGGAAACAAAATAGTAAAAATACATAATCTCTAAAAATGAAGGCGCAAAAACAAGGAATATGTAAGAAATGCTTCATAAAGTGCATCAAAATAGTGCGAAAATGTAAAGACGGAAACCTGAGAAGAACTATTTTCTGCAGGCTTAGTCCCAGCAAGTTACAGTTGTGCTCTAAAGGGTGAGTCTGACTACGGTCCCCTTTGATAAAAATCCCCAAAACGGTCCAGGTGACTTTTACTCCTTTATCCACAATTTCCTCATTTTGACTTTCTCTTCTCACTCCATGCAGAGAATCAACCACGACACAACCAGACGTGATAGTTGATACTGTCACCTGATTGGCTGTCAGCTTGCTCGGTTATCAGAGAGCGAGTGCTTGTGCTCATGCAACCAACCTTGCTACCATACTTCCGCTTTCAAACACATTTTTTTTTATTGCTATCGATAACGTGTTTACATATATTTATACCATTTTATCGCCCAGCCCTAGGCTTAATTGATTTTTCATAATTAATTTTTATGATCCAAGTCGGAGAAAATGCACTCCTTTATAAATTATTTAATGTTTCTCTACGGCCCGGTAGCAAATGCGTCGCGGACCGGTACCGGTCCCCCGGCTAATTGTTTACCGGCCCGCCACACATTCTGGAAATACTATTGTAAAAATAAAAAAGAACATTAAAAAAAGTGGGATGAGGTGAAATCTAACGAGAAAAAGTTGCAATGTTGACACAAAAGCTGCCATGCAGGCTGTTTTTTTTTCTCTTTTGTCTTTCTTTCTTTTTCTTTTTTTGCCATTGCTCAAAAAAAAAAAAATAATGACAAAAAAATCCATGTTACAATGAATTATTTTCAGGGCTCCAATTACTTCAAATATTTCACTTTAAAATGTTTTATGTGGTAAATATTGCATATATTGTGTAGTAGCCATATAAAAACATCAAAGTTCTCTTTGACAAAAGCGCATAAAACAAACAAAATAATAGTTCCAGCATAAAATCGACAGATATATCTGAAGTTGATCTCGTAACTTAAGTGTTGAAAGTAAAAGAAAAACCTAATAAAAATGTATCACTTTGAGTGGGGGCACCTTTTGGATCCCAAATATATTTAGTGATTTTTTATTGATCTTTTCTCTGTGATTACTCAAAAATATGAAAGAATTAAAATCAATGGTGTCCTGCATTATTGATCTTTTAGGGCTCTAATTACTAAATACTGCATATTTCAGTTTTACTATAAAAAAACTAAGTTGTTTTTGACAGAAAAGCCATAAAACATTTTTTTTAAAATTTGTATTACTTTATATCAACTTGAAGTTGATATGGAGATTTACTGTAAGCGTTAAATAATTAAAACAAATAATAATCTGACCCTTTATAATAAATAAAAAATCCATATATTTTGTTATGGTTTGAAAATGAAAAATATCAAAATGGCCCCCTCATGCTTTACTTTTTCCGTGTGCGGCCCTCGGTGGAAAAAGTTTGGACACCCTTGCTCTAACTTCATATGTGAGTAAAGGCAGGTTGGCCAAATACATTTGGCAATATAGACTAGACTTCCTTTTTTTTTTTTTTTTTTTTATTTTATTTTTTTTTAAATTGTCATTCAATTAATTTAGCCCTAGGATAAAAATGGGAGCCATTGCCTCCCTCCTTGGCACTCAGCATCAAGGGTTGGAATTGGGGGGTTCAATCACCAAGAATGATTCCCAGGCGCAGCCACCGCTGCTGCTCACTGCTCTTCTCACCTCCCAGGGGGGTGATCAAGGGTGATGGGTCAAATGCAGAGGATAATTTCGCCACACCTAGTGTGTGTGTGTGTGTGACAATCATGGGTACTTTAACTTTAACTCTTTAATTAATCTCGTCTTGGAGCATTTACATTACTCCTAACGAGTTAGGAATGTTCTGTTCTCTGATTGGTCCACTTGGCTAGGCTAGGCTAGCTGCAGAAAAAGGGACCCCCTGTAGCCTGGCATCCTCTGCACGCCCTTTGTCACGCACTGGCCTCACCTCCACAGCTGTCAGCGGCCTGTCAGAAGCAATCAGGCCACGCCGTGCAGCAGCGAGGACACCATGACATGGTGTTTCTGGCGCGGAGTGTCAAGGACCATATGAAAACACATGTCCTCATTACGGCCGTTTTTTTGAGGCTCGCCACGAGTCAGGGACGGGCGTTCAAAATGGCGCAGTGTGTTTTTGTGTTTTTTTTTTTAAACGTGAAGACGTCCCGAGCTCGCTGTTCGGAGACGCGGCCTGACAAAAGTACGTTCATCCAACGGGACACGTCGCCGCTTGTCGCACTGACTTAATCTGTTTGATTGAGCAACGGATGCCTTCGGCTTCGCAAGTCCTTCAAAGGCCGCGTTCTGCAAGTGTGAAAAAAAAAAAAAAAAAAAAAAAAAAAAGGAGGGGAGAGGAGGAGTCTCACCCCCCCGCCCCCCTCCTCCCTCGCCACACGGAGGAAAACAAAATGTAGTTAATTGGAATTACAACCAAATAGATAAATTACCTTAAAATGTGTTTGTTTTTTTTACATTTTCTTTAACGATTTTCCTAATATTTAACATGACAGGAAAATAGCCTTTTTCTACTGAGGGCCACAGACTGACAAATCAAATAATGCAGGGGCCATTTTGGTAGCGTTCACCTTCAAAACAAAAGTACAATATATCCACACCGAATGCAATTTCGGTAGCTATGCTAACAGTGTGCTAACAGTTAGCACACTTAAAGTGACAAAAAATATGAGCAAAATGACATAAAAAAAGCGAGCATGCTAACAGTGCTATGCTAACAATAACGTGCTTACAGTTAGCATTAGAGAAATAACATGACACCGAGGTGTATACCTGTTTAAATGATGTTAAACATTTTGCATGCTATTGCTAGCATGCTAAAAGGCTAACTGTAACATGTACCTGAAAAATGTTGTTTAAAAAAGCTAGCCTGCAAACGTTAGCATGCATTAAGTACCAAAATATGACTGAGGTATATACCTACAAAATCTGAAAAAACATACAAATAAAAAATACAAATTTAAAAAAGCTAACATGCTAATATTCATCAGGTCACAAACATATTTGACGCTGATGTGTATATCTGCAAAATTAGGGGGAAAAATAGCATGCTAATAATATATAGTAAAATATATATATATTTTTTCCAAAGAACTACAAAACATAATTTCAGTAGAAACGTGAATGCTGAAGAGCCCTAGTCAAACTGAAACGCTAACAGTTAGCATGCTGGCAAGACGGCGTCAAGTGACAAAAAATATGAGCAAAATGACATAAAAAAGCGAGCATGCTAACAGTGCTATGCTAACAATAACGTGCTTACAGTTAGCATTAGAGAAATAACATGACACCGAGGTGTATACCTGTTTAAATGATGTTAAACATTTTGCATGCTATTGCTAGCATGCTAAAAGGCTAACTGTAACATGTACCTGAAAAATGTTGTTTAAAAAAGCTAGCCTGCAAACGTTAGCATGCATTAAGTACCAAAATATGACTGAGGTATATACCTACAAAATCTGAAAAAACATACAAATTAAAAATACAAATTAAAAAAAGCTAACACGCTAACAGGTATTATTCATCAGGTCACAAAAATATTTGACGCTGTTGTGTATATCTGCAAAATTAGGGGAAAAAATAGCATGCTAATAATATATAGTAAAATATATATATATTTTTTCCAAAGAACTACAAAACGTAATTTCAGTAGAGACGTGAATGCTGAAGAGCCCCAGTCAAACTGAAACTCTAACAGTTAGCACGCTAACAAGACAGCGTCAAGTGACAAAAAATATGAGCAAAATGACATAAAAAAGCGAGCATGCTAACAGTGCTATGCTAACAATAACGTGCTTACAGTTAGCATTAGAGAAAAACGATGACACCGAGGTGTATACCTGTTTAAATGATGTTAAAAATTTAGCATGCTAGAAATAGCATGCTAAAAGGCTAACTGCAACATGTACCTGAAAAAAGTTGTTTAAAAAAGCTAGCCTGCGAACATTAGCATGCATCAAGTACCAAAATATGACTGAGGTATATACCTACAAAATCTGAAAAAACATATAAATAAAAAATACAAATTAAAAAAAGCTAACATGCTAATATTCATCAGGTCACAAACATATTTGACGCTGATGTGTATATCTGCAAAATTAGGGGGAAAAATAGCTTGCTAATAATATACAGTAAAATATATAGATTTTTTTTCCAAAGAACTACAAAACGTAATTTCGGTAGAAACGTGAATGCTGAAGAGCCTTAGTCAAACTGAAACTCTAACAGTTAGCACGCTAGCAAGACGGCGTCAAGTGACAAAAAATATGAGCAAAATGACATAAAAAAGCGAGCATGCTAACAGTGCTATGCTAACAATAACGTGCTTACAGTTAGCATTAGAGAAAAACGATGACACCGAGGTGTATACCTGTTTAAATGATGTTAAAAATTTAGCATGCTAGAAATAGCATGCTAAAAGGCTAACTGTTACAGGTACCTGAAAAAAGTTGTTTAAAAAAGCTAGCCTGCAAACGTTAGCATGCATCAAGTACCAAAATATGACTAAAGGTATATACCTACAAAATCTGAAAAAACATACAAATAAAAAATACAAATTAAAAAAAGCTAACATGCTAATATTCATCAGGTCACAAACATATTTGACGCTGATGTGTATACCTGCAAAATTAGGGGGAAAAATAGCATGCTAATAATATACAGTAAAATATATAGATTTTTTTTCCAAAGAACTACAAAACGTAATTTCGGTAGGAACGTGAATGCTGAAGAGCCCTAGTCAAACTGAAACTCTAACAGTTAGCACGCTAGCAAGACGGCGTCAAGTGACAAAAAATATGAGCAAAATGACATAAAAAAGCGAGCATGCTAACAGTGCTATGCTAACAATAACGTGCTTACAGTTAGCATTAGAGAAAAACGATGACACCGAGGTGTATACCTGTTTAAATGATGTTAAAAATTTAGCATGCTAGAAATAGCATGCTAAAAGGCTAACTGTAACATGTACCTGAAAAAAGTTGTTTAAAAAAGCTAGCCTGCGAACATTAGCATGCATCAAGTACCAAAATATGACTGAGGTATATACCTACAAAATCTGAAAAAATAAATAAGAAAACACATTTTTAAAAAAGCTAACAGGTATTATTCGTCAGGTCACAAAATGTGTATATCTGCAAAATTTGGAAAAAAATAGCATACTAATAATATATATTGTAAAATATAAAGATTTTGTTCCAAAGAACTACAAAAAAAATGGTAATCGGATGGAATGGTTAGGTAGGGATTCAAACCCCTACAAAATCGTCCCCTAACACAGGCAGAAACCGGTGCCATTGGGACCAAGGATTTTATTACTTTAAAGGCCTACTGAAATGAAACTTTCTTATTTAAACGGGGATAGCAGATCCATTCTACGTGTCATACTTGATCATTTCGCGATATTGCCATATTTTTGCTGAAAGGATTTAGTAGAGAACAACGACGATAAAGTTTGCAACTTTTGGTCGCTGATAAAAAAAAGCCTTGCCCCTACCGGAAGTAGCGTGACATCACAAGCTGGAGTGCTGATCACATTTCCCTATTGTTTACACCAGCAGCGAGAGCGATTCGGACCGAGAAAGTGATGATTACCCCATTAATTTGAGCCAGGATGAAAGATTCGTGGATGAGGAAAGTGAGAGTGAAGGACTATAGTGCAGTGCAGGACGTATCTTTTTTCACTCCGACTGTAACTTAGGTACAAGGTCTCATTGGATTCCACACTCTCTCCTTTTTCGATTGTGGATCACGAATTTGTATTTTAAACCACCTCGGATACTATATCCTCTTGAAAATGAGAGTCGAGAACGCGAAATGGACATTCACAGTGACTTTTATCTCCACGACAATACATCGGCGAAACACTTTAGCTACGGAGCTAACGTGATAGCATCTGGCTCAAATGCAGATATAAACAAAAGAAATAAACCCCTGACTGGAAAAATAGACAAAAAATCAACAATACTATTAAACCCTGGACATGTAAATACACGGTTAATGCTTTCCAGCTTGGCGAAGATTAACAATGCTGTTGCTAACGACGCCATTGAAGCTAACTTAGCAACCGGACCTCACAGAGATATGCTAAAAACATTAGCTATCCACCTACGCCAGCCAGCCCTCATCAACACCCGTGCTCACCTGCGTTCCAGCGATCGACGGAAGGACGAAGGACTTCACCACGATCATCCGTGCGGTCGGCGGCTAGAGTCGGCTAGCGCGTCTGCTATCCAAGTCAAAGTCCTCCTGGTTGTGTTGCTATAGCCAGCCGCTAATACACTGATCCCCCCTACAGCTTTCTTCTTTGCACTCTCCATTGTTCATTAAACAAATTGCAAAACATTCACCAACACAGATGTCCAGAATACTGTGGAATTTTGAGATGAAAACAGAGCTTTTTTGTATTGGATTCAATGGTGTACCAATACTTCCGTTTAACTATTGACGTCACGCGCATACGTCATCATACATAGACGTTTTCAACCGGAAGTTTAGCGGGAAATTTAAAATTGCACTTTATAAGTTAACCCGGCCGTATTGGCATGTGTTGCAATGTTAAGATTTCATCATTGATATATAAACTATCAGACTGCGTGGTCGGTAGTAGTGGCTTTCAGTAGGCCTTTAAGAATTGTAACAACACTTTTACAACTACAGACTAACTACACGCACTTTGAACTTCCAGCATCAACGCCAACACTTCCAACGCCACCGAGGGACGTGTACAACTCGGTGAAAAACAACATGGATGCTTTAAAGCTAAGGGCTATTAAGGGAGGTTTCAATGACTTTTAAACAGCCTCTTCATGGCCCCGCCTCCTAACCTCCTTTCAGAGCCCAACAAAGGCGGTAGAATGTGTCAAGTGTCAGCGTCATTGATGGCATGACGCCGCCTCATGGCAGCGATAAAGAGTTCCTCAACAACAAAGCCGCATTACGCGCTCATACATTCATGTGTTCATGCCTCGCCCTCGTATGAACTCCCCCGAGTCACACAAAGCAGACGTGGGCCATCATGACTTTGATTCCCAGCTCCATATGTTTCCTCTGAAAGCCTGATGTTGACGCCGGGCCCCCACTCGGCCCCTTAAAAAGAGTAGGGGGCCCTTCTGGGGGCCACACATTGTTGGCGCTCGGGACAAAAGTGTGAGCTGGTGAATGAGTGCTTGGCAGTCCATTGAAGGTGTCGGGACGCATCATTGCGAGGCGGAGATCTGCACCTGATCCCACTGCGCCGGTCTCAGAGGTCAAAGAATTGGGCGCAACTTCAAAATGTCGAATAAAGCAGGACTCGGAAGTCGTACAAAATGTTCAAATTTTGATTTTTTTTGCTGCAATTAGTCTTGAAGAAGGTCCAGTTTGGGGTCAGAAGAAAAAAAATAAAAACAATTATATATATATATATATATATATATATATATATATATATATATATATATATATATATATATATATATATATATATATATATATATATATATAATGTTCTTTATTTTTTTTCAATTTATTTAAAAATATATATATATACAGTATATATATACAATTTTTATTTTATTTTTTTCTTCTGACCCCAAACTGGAGCTTCTTCAAGACTAATTGCAAAAATATTATATATATATATATATATGTATATATATGTATATATATATATATATATATATATATATATATATATATATATATATATATATATATATATATATATATATATATATATATATATATATAAATTTTCTGCAATTAGTCTTGAAGAAGGTCCAGTTTGGGGTCAGAAGAAAAAAAATAAAAACAATTATATATATATATATGTATAAAATGTTCTTTATTTTTTTTCAATTTATTTAAAAAAAAATATTATATATACAGTATATATATACAATTTTTATTTTATTTTTTTCTTCTGACCCCAAACTGGAGCTTCTTCAAGACTAATTGCAAAAAAATTATTATATATATATATATATATATATATATATATATATATATATATATATATATATATATATATATATATATATATATATATATATATATATATATATATAAAAAATTGTTTTTATTTTTTTTCAATTTATTTTATTTTATTTAATTTTTAAAAAAAAATTATATATACAGTATATATATACAATTTTTATTTAATTTTTTTCTTCTGACCCCAAACTGGACCTTCTTCAAGACTAATTGCAAAAAAATCATTATATATATATATATATATATAAATATATATATAAATGTCTGCAATTAGTCTTGAAGAAGGTCCAGTTTATTATTATTATTATTATTATATATATATATATATATATATATATATATATATATATATATATATATATATATATATATATATATATATATATATATATATATATATATATATATATATATATATATATATATATATATAAATTTTCTGCAATTAGTCTTGAAGAAGTTACAGTTTGGGGTCAGAAGAAAAAAATATAATACAAATAAATTGCCATTGAACACTCCAAAATATCAACTACTTGTAAGGTTGAACTTGAAATAGTCACGATGTTGAAGTACTTGGGGATTGTCAATAACTTGCCTTTTGAAAAAATTTGTGGCTGAACTTCAAATTGAATTGAAGGCTTGTGCAGCCCTTTGAGACACTTGTGATTTAGGGCTATATAAATAAACATTGATTGATTGATTGATTGATTGATTGAAATTGGGATTTTTCTTTAGAAACAAGTACTGTTTTTCCCTACAAGTTAAGAAACGCTTGATTCTGACCTTTGCTAGATTATGGAGACTTGCGTTTTATGAACACTTATTGGAAAAAACTGGATACTGTATATCACTGTGCCTTACATGTTATTACTGCTCGTGGCAACCTTGTCCACCATTGCACTTTATATGCAAAGGCAAACTGTCCATCTTTATCAGTACGCAGATTTGCCCGATGGTTGTGTTTCATATATAAATCACTTCTCAGTCTGGTTCCCCCTTATTTGTGCACTTTTATGTGCGGAGATTCCTGTCGCTACGGTTTAAGGTCACAGGACAGACTTGGAATGTTTGTTGCTAGAGCCAACATAAATCCTGGTTAAAAACATTTTCAGATATGCTGCTCCATGGTCATGGAATAACTTACACAATGATTTGAGGTTACCTCAGCTGGTATCTTTGGGGCAGGGGTGTCCAAAGTGCGGCCCGCAGCTAATTGTTTACCGGCCCGCCACACATTCTGGAAATACTACTGTAAAAATAAAAAATGAAAATTAAAAAAAGTGGAATGAGGTGAAATCTAACGAGAAAAAGTTGCAATGTTGCCATGCAGGCTGTTTTTTTTTTCTTTTGTCTTTCTTTATTTTTCTTTTTTTTTTTGCCATTGCTCCAAAAAAAAAAAAATAATGACAAAAAATCCATGTTATAATGAATTATTTTCAGGGCTCCAATTACTTCAAATATTTCACTTTAAAAAGTTGTATGTGGTAAATATTGCATATATTGTGTAGTAGCCATATAAAAACATCAAAGTTTTATTTGACAAAAGCGCATAAAACAAACAAAATAATAGTTCCAGCATAAAATCGACAGATATATCGTATTAAGTGATATAACATGCAGTATTAAGTGATAAAACATGTAGTATTAAGTGATAAAACATGTAGTATTAAGTGATATAACATGTAGTATTAAGTGATATAACATGTAGTATTAAGTGATATAACATGTAGTATTAAGGGATATAACATGTAGTATTAAGTGATATAACATGTAGTATTAAGTGATATAACAGGTAGTATTAAGTGATATAACATGTAGTATTAAGTGATATAACATGCAGTATTAAGTGATATAACATGCAGTATTAAGTGATATAACATGTAGTATTAAGTGATATAACATGTAGTATTAAGTGATAAAACATGCAGTATTAAGTGATAAAACATGTAGTATTAAGTGATATAACATGTAGTATTAAGTGATATAACATGTAGTATTAAGTGATATAACATGTAGTATTAAATGATATAACATGTAGTATTAAGTGATATAACATGTAGTATTAAGTGATATAACATGTAGTATTAAGTGATATAACATGTAGTATTAAGTGATATAACATGCAGTATTAAGTGATAAAACATGCAGTATTAAGTGATATAACATGTAGTATTAAGTGATATAACATGTAGTATTAAGTGATATAACATGTAGTATTAAGTGATATAACATGTAGTATTAAGTGATATAACATGTAGTAATAAGTGATATAACATGTAGTATTAAGTGATATAACATGTAGTATTAAGTGATATAACATGTAGTATTAAGTGATATGCAAGCCGATATCATTCGATACTTGCTGGGTTTTTTTGCTGATATCAGAAAAACATCCGCTATCAATACTGGATTAAAACGCCCTTATTTTGACATTTTTTTTATAGAATACATTTACAATAGTTAACTTTTTTTCCCCCACACTTGAAATGTCCACTTGTCTTTATTGTCCACTATGTAAACAAATTGGAGGTCCACCATCATGGTCTTGGAATAAAAGAGACACTTTGAGCTAAATGTCGCCCACCATGAGGATGAAAAAAGAAGACCACAGGGAAGCTGGAGGGACCCCCTTTAGAAAGTCATACCTCTCGGGGGGGGTGGGCTGCTTCACCCCCCCCCCCGAGAACTGTTCCCCCTCCATGGAGCCAAATCTCGGCAGCTCAGTCTCCAGGTCTTCCCTCAGTGACAAAGTCGTCCACATCAGAGAGCCGTCATGCCTAACGAGAGCTGACTGGTGACACGCAGATTGGGGTGGGGGGTGGCGGTGACGAGGGCGTTAGCTGCCTGGCTGCCCCGCGGCTACGCAAAAAAAAAAAACACACAGAAAAAAGCGCCACACTCCGCCTGCCGTGTGAGAGGACACAACTGCTTCCTGCTAGGCTGAGCCTCAACGCCCTGACCTCCAGCGGCCCACAATGCATTGCACTTACGCTCAAAATCACTTCTTTTGCAATGGCTTTATGAGCAGCGTGCAGTAATTAGCATAAGGAGAGGGTTAAGCCACGAGACTAAAGAAAAAGAATAAACACTTTCCTTGCAGACCGTGAGAGAAAAGAGCCAATCAGGCCTTCAATCACCACAAGATCTCAAACAGAAATCCCTCCTGTTGTGTTCCTGGCATATGTCCTTTAATGGCAGGTGATAAAAGACACGCGCTGCATTTTTCAGACCATAAGGCGCATTAAAGGGGTCATGTGATGATTTGTTTCTACATTTAAGAGACTTCCTTGTGGTCTACATCAGTGTTTTTCAACCACGCCGTGAGATACAGTCTGGTGTGCCGTGGGAGATGATCTAATATCACCTATTTGGGTTAAAAATATTTTTTGCAAAGCAGTAATTATAGTCTGTCGGTGCTGTCTAGTCTAGAGCTCGGCAGAGTAACCGTGTAATACCCTTTCCGTGTCAGTAGGTGGCAGCCGGTAGCTAATTGCTCTGTAGATGTCAGAAACAGCGGGAGGCAGGGTGCAGGTAAAAAGGTGTCTAATGCTTAAACCAAAAAAAAACAAAAGGTGAGTGCCCTTAAGAAAAAGCATTGAAGCTTAGGGAAGGCTATGCAGAACGAACTGGCAACAAAGTAAACAAAAACAGAATGCTGGACGACAGCAAAGACTTACTGTGGAGCAAAGACGGCGACCAGAATGTACATCCGAACATGACATGACAATCAAAGATGTCCCCACAAAGAAGGATAAAAACTAGAGATGTCCGATAATAGCTTTTTTGCCGATAACCGATATTGTCCAACTCTTAATTACCGATTCCGATATCAACCGATATCGATATATACAGTCGTGGAATTAACACATTATTATGCCTAATTTTGTTGGGATTCCCCACTGGATGCATTAAACAATGTAACAAGGTTTTCCAAAATAAATCAACTCAAATTATGGGAAAAAAAATGCCAACATGGCACTGCCATTTTTATTATTGAAGTCACAAAGTGCATTATTTTTTTTAACATGCCTCAAACGCGCAAGGTCAGGCGATATAACAAGCGTAAGGTCAGACGATATGGCACGTAATATCAGGCGATATGACAGGTAATATCAGACGATATGACACGTAATATCAGGCGATATGACACGTAATATCAGGCGATATGACACGTAATATCAGGCGATATGACACGTAATATCAGGCGACATGACACGTAATATCAGGCGACATGACACGTAATATCAGGCGACATGACACGTAATATCAGGCGACATGACACGTAATATCAGGCGATATGACACGTAATATCAGGCGATATGACACGTAATATCAGGCGATATGACACGTAATATCAGGCGATATGACACGTAATATCAGGCGTTAGGACACGTAATATCAGGCGTTAGGACACGTAATATCAGGCGATATGACACGTAATATCAGGCGTTAGGACACGTAATATCAGGCGTGAGGACACGTAATATCAGGCGTTAGAACACGTAATAACAGGCGATATGACACGTAATATCAGGCGATATGACACGTAATACGAGGCGTTATGACACGTAATACCAGGCGATATGACACGTAATACCAGGCGTTATGACACGTAATACCAGGCGTTATGACACGTAATACCAGGCGTTATGACACGTAATACCAGGCGTTATGACACGTAATACCAGGCGTTATGACACGTAATACCAGGCGTTAGAACACGTAATATCAGGCGATATGACACGTAATACCAGGCGTTATGACACGTAATACCAGGCGTTAGAACACGTAATATCAGGCGATATGACACGTAATACCAGGCGATATGACACGTAATATCAGGCGTTATGACACGTAATATCAGGCGTTATGACACGTAATACCAGGCGATATGACACGTAATATCAGGCGTTATGACACGTAATATCAGGCGTTATGACACGTAATACCAGGCGTTATGACATGTAATATCAGGCGATATGACATGTAATATCAGGCGATATGACACGTAATACCAGGCGTTAGAACACGTAATATCAGGCGATATGACACGTAATACCAGGCGATATGACACGTAATATCAGGCGTTATGACACGTAATATCAGGCGTTATGACACGTAATATCAGGCGTTATGACACGTAATATCAGGCGTTATGACACGTAATATCAGGCGTTATGACACGTAATACCAGGCGTTATGACATGTAATATCAGGCGATATGACACGTAATATCAGGCGATATGACACGTAATATCAGGCGATATGACACGTAATATCAGGCGATATGACACGTAATATCAGGCGTTATGACACGTAATATCAGGCGATATGACATGTAATATCAGGCGATATGACATGTAATATCAGGCGATATGACATGTAATATCAGGCGATATGACACGTAATATCAGGCGATATGACACGTAATATCAGGCGATATGACACGTAATATCAGGCGACATGACACGTAATATCAGGCGATATGACACGTAATATCAGGCGATATGACACGTAATACCAGGCGTTATGACACGTAATACCAGTCGTTATGACACGTAATACCAGGCGTTATGACACGTAATATCAGGCGATATGACATGTAATATCAGGCGATATGACACGTAATACCAGGCGTTATGACACGTGATATCAGGCGATATGACATGTAATATCAGGCGATATGACATGTAATATCAGGTGATATGACACGTAATATCAGGCGATATGACACGTAATATCAGGCGATATGACACGTAATATCAGGCGATATGACAGGTAATATCAGGCGATATGACACGTAATATCAGGCGATATGACACGTAATATCAGGCGATATGACACGTAATATCAGGCGATATGACACGTAATATCAGGCGTTAGGACACATAATATCAGGCGTTAGGACACGTAATATCAGGCGTTAGGACACGTAATAACAAGCGATATGACACGTAATATCAGGCGATATGACACATAATACGAGGCGTTATGACACGTAATACCAGGCGTTATGACACGTAATATCAGGCGTTATGACACGTAATACCAGGCGTTATGACACGTAATACCAGGCGTTATGACACGTAATACCAGGCGTTATGATACGTAATACCAGGCGTTAGAACACGTAATATCAGGCGATATGACACGTAATACCAGGCGTTATGACACGTAATACCAGGCGTTATGACACGTAATACCAGGCGTTAGAACACGTAATACCAGGCGTTATGACACGTAATACCAGGCGTTAGAACACGTAATATCAGGCGATATGACACGTAATACCAGGCGATATGACACGTAATATCAGGCGTTATGACACGTAATATCAGGCGTTATGACACGTAATATCAGGCGTTATGACACGTAATACCAGGCGTTATGACATGTAATATCAGGCGATATGACATGTAATATCAGGCGATATGACACGTAATACCAGGCGTTAGAACACGTAATATCAGGCGATATGACACGTAATACCAGGCGATATGACACGTAATATCAGGCGTTATGACACGTAATATCAGGCGTTATGACACATAATACCAGGCGTTATGACATGTAATATCAGGCGATATGACACGTAATATCAGGCGATATGACATGTAATATCAGGCGATATGACACGTAATATCAGGCGTTAGAACACGTAATATCAGGCGATATGACACGTAATATCAGGCGATATGACATGTAATATCAGGCGATATGACATGTAATATCAGGCGATATGACATGTAATATCAGGCGATATGACATGTAATATCAGGCGATATGACACGTAATATCAGGCGATATGACACGTAATATCAGGCGATATGACACGTAATATCAGGCGTTATGACACGTAATATCAGGCGATATGACATGTAATATCAGGCGATATGACATGTAATATCAGGCGATATGACATGTAATATCAGGCGATATGACACGTAATATCAGGCGATATGACATGTAATATCAGGCGATATGACATGTAATATCAGGCGATATGACATGTAATATCAGGCGATATGACATGTAATATCAGGCGATATGACACGTAATATCAGGCGTTATGACACGTAATATCAGGCGTTATGACACGTAATATCAGGCGATATGACATGTAATATCAGGCGATATGACATGTAATATCAGGCGATATGACATGTAATATCAGGCGATATGACACGTAATACCAGGCGATATGACATGTAATATCAGGCGATATGACACGTAATACCAGGCGATATGACACGTAATACCAGGCGATATGACATGTAATATCAGGCGATATGACATGTAATATCAGGCGATATGACACGTAATACCAGGCGATATGACATGTAATATCAGGCGATATGACACGTAATACCAGGCGATATGACACGTAATACCAGGCGATATGACATGTAATATCAGGCGTTATGACACGTAATATCAGGCGTTATGACATGTAATATCAGGCGATATGACATGTAATATCAGGCGATATGACATGTAATATCAGGCGATATGACATGTAATATCAGGCGATATGACATGTAATATCAGGCGTTATGACATGTAATATCAGGCGATATGACATGTAATATCAGGCGATATGACATGTAATATCAGGCGTTATGACATGTAATATCAGGCGTTATGACACGTAATATCAGGCGATATGACACGTAATATCAGGCGTTATGACATGTAATATCAGGCGATATGACATGTAATATCAGGCGATATGACACGTAATATCAGGCGTTATGACATGTAATATCAGGCGATATGACATGTAATATCAGGCGATATGACACGTAATATCAGGCGTTATGACACGTAATATCAGGCGATATGACACGTAATATCAGGCGTTATGACACGTAATATCAGGCGATATGACATGTAATATCAGGCGATATGACACGTAATATCAGGCGTTATGACATGTAATATCAGGCGTTATGACACGTAATATCAGGCGATATGACATGTAATATCAGGCGATATGACATGTAATATCAGGCGATATGACACGTAATATCAGGCGTTATGACACGTAATATCAGGCGATATGACATGTAATATCAGGCGATATGACATGTAATATCAGGCGATATGACATGTAATATCAGGCGATATGACATGTAATATCAGGCGATATGACATGTAATATCAGGCGATATGACATGTAATATCAGGCGTTATGACATGTAATATCAGGCGTTATGACATGTAATATCAGGCGATATGACATGTAATATCAGGCGATATGACATGTAATATCAGGCGATATGACACGTAATATCAGGCGATATGACACGTAATATCAGGCGTTAGGACACGTAATATCAGGCGTTAGAACACGTAATATCAGGCGTTAGGACACGTAATATCAGGCGTTAGGACACGTAATATCAGGCGTGAGGACACGTAATATCAGGCGTTAGAACACGTAATAACAGGCAATATGACACGTAATATCAGGCGATATGACACATAATACCAGGCGTTATGACACGTAATACCAGGCGTTATGACACGTAATATCAGGCGATTTGACACGTAATACCAGGCGTTATGACACGTAATACCAGGCGTTAGAACACGTAATATCAGGCGATATGACACGTAATATCAGGCGATATGACACGTAATACCAGGCGTTATGACACGTAATACCAGGCGTTATGACACGTAATACCAGGCGTTAGAACACGTAATATCAGGCGATATGACACGTAATACCAGGCGTTATGACACGTAATATCAGGCGTTATGACACATAATACCAGGCGTTATGACATGTAATATCAGGCGATATGACACGTAATATCAGGCGATATGACAGGTAATATCAGGCGATATGACACGTAATATCAGGCGATATGACACGTAATATCAGGCGTTATGACACGTAATATCAGGCGATATGACATATAATATCAGGCGATATGACATGTAATATCAGGCGATATGACATGTAATATCAGGCGATATGACACGTAATATCAGGCGTTATGACACGTAATATCAGGCGATATAACATGTAATATCAGGCCATAACACATGTAATATCAGACAATAATATAACAATGTAATATCAGGCGATATAACATGTAATATCAGGCCATAACACATGTAATATCAGACAATAATATAACAATGTAATATAAGGCGATATAATGTGTAGTGTGAGGCGATATAACATGTAATATCAGGCGATATAACACGTAATATCAGGCGATATAACACGTAATATCAGGCGATATAACACGTAATATCCGGCGATATAACACGTAATATCAGGCCATAACACGTAATATCAGGCGATATGACATGTAATATCAGGCGATATGACATGTAATATCAGGCGTTATGACACGTAATATCAGGCGATATGACATGTAATATCAGGCGATATGACATGTAATATCAGGCGATATGACATGTAATATCAGGCGATATGACATGTAATATCAGGCGATATGACATGTAATATCAGGCGATATGACATGTAATATCAGGGGATATGACATGTAATATCAGGCGTTATGACATGTAATATCAGGCGATATGACATGTAATATCAGGCGATATGACATGTAATATCAGGCGATATGACATGTAATATCAGGCGATATGACACGTAATATCAGGCGATATGACACGTAATATCAGGCGTTAGGACACGTAATATCAGGCGTTAGAACACGTAATATCAGGCGTTAGGACACGTAATATCAGGCGTTAGGACACGTAATATCAGGCGTTAGGACACGTAATATCAGGCGTTAGAACACGTAATAACAGGCGATATGACACGTAATATCAGGCGATATGACACATAATACCAGGCGTTATGACACGTAATACCAGGCGTTATGACACGTAATATCAGGCGATTTGACACGTAATACCAGGCGTTATGACACGTAATACCAGGCGTTAGAACACGTAATATCAGGCGATATGACACGTAATATCAGGCGATATGACACGTAATACCAGGCGTTATGACACGTAATACCAGGCGTTATGACACGTAATACCAGGCGTTAGAACACGTAATATCAGGCGATATGACACGTAATACCAGGCGTTATGACACGTAATATCAGGCGTTATGACACATAATACCAGGCGTTATGACATGTAATATCAGGCGATATGACACGTAATATCAGGCGATATGACAGGTAATATCAGGCGATATGACACGTAATATCAGGCGATATGACACGTAATATCAGGCGTTATGACACGTAATATCAGGCGATATGACATATAATATCAGGCGATATGACATGTAATATCAGGCGATATGACATGTAATATCAGGCGATATGACACGTAATATCAGGCGTTATGACACGTAATATCAGGCGATATAACATGTAATATCAGGCCATAACACATGTAATATCAGACAATAATATAACAATGTAATATCAGGCGATATAACATGTAATATCAGGCCATAACACATGTAATATCAGACAATAATATAACAATGTAATATAAGGCGATATAATGTGTAGTGTGAGGCGATATAACATGTAATATCAGGCGATATAACACGTAATATCAGGCGATATAACACGTAATATCAGGCGATATAACACGTAATATCCGGCGATATAACACGTAATATCAGGCCATAACACGTAATATCAGGCGATATGACATGTAATATCAGGCGATATGACATGTAATATCAGGCGTTATGACACGTAATATCAGGCGATATGACATGTAATATCAGGCGATATGACATGTAATATCAGGCGATATGACATGTAATATCAGGCGATATGACATGTAATATCAGGCGATATGACATGTAATATCAGGCGATATGACATGTAATATCAGGCGATATGACATGTAATATCAGGCGTTATGACATGTAATATCAGGCGATATGACATGTAATATCAGGCGATATGACATGTAATATCAGGCGATATGACATGTAATATCAGGCGATATGACACGTAATATCAGGCGATATGACACGTAATATCAGGCGTTAGGACACGTAATATCAGGCGTTAGAACACGTAATATCAGGCGTTAGGACACGTAATATCAGGCGTTAGGACACGTAATATCAGGCGTTAGGACACGTAATATCAGGCGTTAGAACACGTAATAACAGGCGATATGACACTTAATATCAGGCGATATGACACATAATACCAGGCGTTATGACACGTAATACCAGGCGTTATGACACGTAATATCAGGCGATTTGACACGTAATACCAGGCGTTATGACACGTAATACCAGGCGTTAGAACACGTAATATCAGGCGATATGACACGTAATATCAGGCGATATGACACGTAATACCAGGCGTTATGACACGTAATACCAGGCGTTATGACACGTAATACCAGGCGTTAGAACACGTAATATCAGGCGATATGACACGTAATACCAGGCGTTATGACACGTAATATCAGGCGTTATGACACGTAATATCAGGCGTTATGACACATAATACCAGGCGTTATGACATGCAATATCAGGCGATATGACACGTAATATCAGGCGATATGACAGGTAATATCAGGCGATATGACACGTAATATCAGGCGATATGACACGTAATATCAGGCGTTATGACACGTAATATCAGGCGATATGACATATAATATCAGGCGATATGACATGTAATATCAGGCGATATGACATGTAATATCAGGCGATATGACACGTAATATCAGGCGTTATGACACGTAATATCAGGCGATATAACATGTAATATCAGGCCATAACACATGTAATATCAGACAATAATATAACAATGTAATATCAGGCGATATAACATGTAATATCAGGCCATAACACATGTAATATCAGACAATAATATAACAATGTAATATAAGGCGATATAATGTGTAGTGTGAGGCGATATAACATGTAATATCAGGCGATATAACACGTAATATCAGGCGATATAACATGTAATATCAGGCGATATAACACGTAATATCCGGCGATATAACATGTAATATCAGGCCATAACATGTAATATCAGGCAATAATATAACAATGTAATATCAGGCGATGTAATGTGTAGTAGTGCGAGGCGATATAACACATGTAATATCTATCAGGCAATATAAGATGTAGTATTAAGTGATATAATACATGTAGTATGAAGTGATATAATACATGTAATATTAAGTGATATAAGATGTAGTATTAAGTGATATAAGATGTAGTATGAAGTGATATAAGATGTAATATCATGTAATACAGTACAACATCCAGCAGCACACAGCTTGACCTCGTAGCCTAAAAATGAAAGCCAGGCTGTTCCGGTCAAGTGAACCAGGAGAGACAAATTTATGCAATTAGGTCACACTGGTCCGAGACAGCCAAAGTGCAAATAATCATCACTGTCAATATCACAGCTCGGTCAAATTGGTAGGTTTACCAATATTTAGGTATTTCTATACTTTGGTAGTTTTCAAAATAAAGGACCACAACACTGGCTTCATTTTACCAGAAAATCTTAGGCTACATTAAACATTTCTTATTGCAATCAAACAAGAATGAATGCATTAACATGCTAGACAACTTCTCTTTTAGTAGAAAGTAAATAAACAAAGGCTCCGAATTAATCTAACATATTGTGTCATTTATCATCCTATTATTTTGTACAATGAATGATTATTCATCTACTTGTTCAAACAGAAAGTAAGCAGATATTAACAGTAAATGAACATGTTCTGTTAAAATGTAATAATCACTTATTTTTCTGCTGTTTGGATACTTTACATTAGTTTTGGATGATAATACACATTTTGTATCGATCTGATATCGAGTTATAGGAACATACATTGGTCAGGGATGTATTTCCTAAGTTTATGAAAAATAAAAAAATATAGCTCAAATCAATTTGGCATCGACTATATACGGCTCTCGTACTTGGTATCATTACAGTCGATAGTTGTATAGATCCACCCATTTGTTTACATTCAGTAGCGCTAGCTTGCTGTTAGCGGTTAGCTATTTGTAGTGAAGCGTGTTTAACTATTCCTCGTCCTGCAGGGATGGTACTTGTAGGAAACTTACTTTGTCGCCATGGAGGCCAGGATTAGTGATTTAAAAACACCTAAAACACTGTGGAGGGACGTTAGCCGCTAGCTATCCATGTTTTAAAGTAGCGCTTCAGTGTTTCTGGCTCCACCTTCTTGGCCAGTTTTTAAGAGAAAATACGCCCATTGTCCCTTTTCTGTCTCCACACCATTTCTGCTAACAAGTGCTGTGTGTGTGTGTGTGTGTGTGTGTGTGTGTGTGTGTGTGTGTGTGTGTGTGTGTGTGTGTGTGTGTGTGTGTGTGTGTGTGTTGACTCACATATTACCCACATCTCCCATGATGTCCATGACAAAAAAAAAGCACCTGTATTTTCCAATTGTAATGATTTAAAATCAATATTCCGCACAACCGTAAAGCAGGGGTAAATAATTTAATTCAACTTTTTAGTTTAATGTTCAGATATTCATAATCTGATCCATGTATGTTATTCATGTTATGTGCTTATTACAGATCTTGAAGGGGAAGTGCACTTTTTTGGAATTTTGCCTAGTGGTTAGAGTGTCCGCCCTGAGATCGGTAGGTTGTGAGTTCAAACCGAGCCATACCAAAAATTATTCCCGAGCGTGGCCACCGCCGCTGCTCACTGCTCCCCTCACCTCCCAGGGGGTGGAACAACACCATGGGTCAAATGCAGAGGATAATTTCACCACACAGTGTGTGACTATCAGTGGCACTTTAACTTAATTTTGTATTTTATTTTTTTCAAACTATAAACATTTTTTTTTACCAACTTAAACCATTTAAAACTGAAAAATATAATGAAATTAACTCAATAATTAATTCAAATTGATCAGCAACGTTAATATAAAAACACATGAACCTACAAAACAAAAATGAATAAAAAAAATTAAAAAAATCAGAATGAGGAAGTCAGGATTAATGGCTACAACCAACACGTTTTGTAGTGCAGTGTTTTTTGAGCCAAGGCACATTTTTTTGCGTTGAAAAAATCCGGACGCACACCACCAGCAGAAATCGTTAAAAAACTAAACTCAGTTGACAGTAAAAAGTCGTTGTCGCAACTGTTGGATACGACTTTAAAGCATAACCAAGCATGCATCACTATAGCTCTTGTCTCAAAGTAGGTGTACTGTCACCACCTGTCACATCACACCGTGACTTATTTGGAGTTTCTCTGTGTTTTCCTGTGTGTAGTGTTTTACTTCTTGTCTTGCGCTCCTATTTTGGTGTTGATTGTCATGTACGGATGTACTTTGTGGACGCCGTCTGCTCCACACGCTGTAAGTCTTTGCTGTCGTCCAGCATTCTGTTTTTGTTTACTTTATAGGCAGTTCGGTTTTAGTTTCGTTCTGCACAGCTTTCCCTAAAGGCCTACTGAAATGAATTTTTTTTATTTAAACGGGGATAGCAGATCCATTCTATGTGTCATACTTGATCATTTCGCGATATTGCCATATTTTTACTGAAAGGATTTAGTAGAGAACATCGACGATAAAGTTGCAACTTTTGGTCGCTGATAAAAAAAGCCTTGCCTGTACCAGAAGTAGCGTGACGTCAACGGTTGAAAGGCTCCTCACATTTTCCTATTGTTTTCAATGCAGTTAGAGCGATTCGGACCGAGAAAGCGACGATTACCCCATTAATTTGAGCGAGGATGAAAGATTCGTGGATGAGGAACGTTAGA
Organism: Entelurus aequoreus; assembly: GCF_033978785.1. NCBI lineage: Eukaryota > Metazoa > Chordata > Actinopteri > Syngnathiformes > Syngnathidae > Entelurus > Entelurus aequoreus. The sequence continues at coordinate 12,216,065 of NC_084745.1, forward strand.
GTGAAGGACTAGAATGCAGTGCAAGACATATCTTTTTTCGCTCTGACCGTAACTTATGTACAAGCTGGCTCATTGGATTCCACACTCTCTCCTTTTTCTATTGTGGATCACGGATTTGTATTTTAAACCACCTCGGATACTATATCCTCTTGAAAATGAGAGTCGAGAACGCGAAATGGACATTCACAGTGACTTTTATCTCCACGACAATACATCGGCGAAACACTTTAAATACGGAGCTAGCGTGATAGCATCGTGCTTAACTGCAGATAGAAACAAAATAAATAATAATTCAACACCCCTGACTGGAAGGATAGATAGAAAATCAACAAGACTATTAAACCATGGACATGTAACTACACGGTTAATGCTTTCCAGCCTGGCGAAGCTTAACAATGCTGTTGCTAACGACTCCATTGAAGCTAACTTAGCAACCGGACCTCACAGAGCTATGCTAAAAACATTAGCTATCCACCTACACCAGCCAGCCCTCATCTGCTCATCAACACCCGTGCTCACCTGCGTTCCAACGATCGACAGTGCGACAAAGGACTTCACCCGATCACAGATGCGGTCGGCGGCCCGGAGACGGAGGAAGTTAAGGTGAGTTCGCCGGCTAGCGCGTCTGCTATCCACCTCAAAGTCCTCCTGGTTGTGTTGCTGCAGCCAGCCGCTAATACACCGATCCCACCTACAACTTTCTTCTTTGCAGTCTCCATTGTTCATTAAACAAATTGCAAAAGAGTCACCAACACAGATGTCCAGAATACTGTGGAATTTTGAGATGAAAACAGAGTTTTTTGTATAGGATTCAATGGTGTCCGCATACTTCCGTTTCAACGATTGACGTCACGCGCATACGTCATCATACATAGACATTTTCAACCGGAAGTTTAGCGGGAAATTTAAAATTGCACTTTATAAGTTAACCCGGCCGTATTGGCATGTGTTGCAATGTTAAGATTTCATCATTGATATATAAACTATCAGACTGTGTGGTCGGTAGTAGTGGCTTTCAGTAGGTCTCTAAGCTTCAACGCCTTTTCTTAGGGGCACTCACCTTTTGTTTATTTTTGGTTTAAGCATCACCTTTTTACCTGCACGCTGCCTCCCGCTGTTTCCGACATCTACAAAGCAATTAGCTACCGGCTGCCACCTACTGATATGGAAGAGTATTACACGGTTACTCTGCCGAGCTCTAGACAGCACCGACACTCAACAACAACACATCATTTGCAGACTATAATTACTACAATTAAATATTTTTAACCCAAATAAGTGAAATTACATCAGGGGTGTCAAACTCATTTTAGATGGGGGGCCAAATGGAGAAAAATCTACTCCCAAGTGGGCCGGACTGGTAGAATCACGGCACGATAACTTAAAAATAAAGACAACTTCAGATTGTTTTCTTTGTTTAAAAATAGAACAAGCACATTCTGAAATTGTAAAAATCATAATGTTGTTTTTTTTTGTTTTTTTTTACACTTACATGTTGCGATTAATAGTTTATTTGTTATTTATATTTTCTGAATAAATGATGTGATAATGTTCATCAGTCAACTCATTGGTGTTAATCAAGATAAAAAAATTGTATCAAAATTAGACATGTCCGATAATATCGGTCTGCCGATATTATCGGCCGATAAATGTGTTAAAATGTAATATCGGAAATTATCGGTATCGGTTTTTTTATTATCAGTATCATTTAAAAAAAAATTTTTTTTTTAATTAAATCCACATAAAAAACACAAGATACACTTACAATTAGTGCACCAACCCACCCCATTTACACTCATTCACACAAAAGGGTTGTTTCTTTCTGTTATTAATATTCTGGTTCCTACATTATATATCAATATATATCAATACAGTCTGCAAGGGATACAGTCCGTAAGCACACGTGATTGTGCGTGCTGCTGGTCCACTAATAATACTAACCTTTAACAGTTAATTTTACAAATTTTCATTAATTACTAGTTTCTATGTAACTGTTTTTATATTGTTTTACTTTCTTTTTTATTCAAGAAAATGTTTTTAATTTATTCATCTTATTTTATTTGATTCATTTTTTAAAAAAGTACCTTATCTTCACCATACCTGGTTGTCCAAAATTAGGCATAATAATGTGTTAATTCCACGACTGTATATATCGGTTGATATCGGTATCGGTAATTAAAGAGTTGGACAATATCGGCATATCGGATATCGGCAAAAAGCCATTATCGGACATCCCTAATCAAAATCAAATTACAGGATGTTATTTATGTAGTTTGATCATTTACCTCGACTGGTGCACTAACATCATGTGCTTTATTTTGTACATATGTAGCGTCATCTACAAAGATACAAAGAATTGTTATTGCGACATCCAGTGGACACATTTAGAACAGCTGTTTCTTTCATTCAAAAATTTCCGGTTAATTTTTATACTTGGCAAACTCATCCCGCGGGCCGGATAAAACCTGTTCGCGGGCCTGATCTGGCCCTCGGGCCGTACGTTTGACACCCCTGAATTACATCATTTAAAAACACTGTTGTAGTGCACTGCTTTTTGAAGCATGATACTGATACTGTAGACTCCAAATTGTCCACAGGTGCGATTATTCCTAGACCGCCTCTCTCCGCCGGGATCGGCTCCAGCAGCTCACCTGCGGCCCTAACGAGGACAAGACGGCCGCCTTCAATCATCCGACTGACGGAGCGATCATTGAATTATTAAGTTCGTCTCTTGTAAAAAAAAACGACATGAGTTACGAGCCGCTATCCTTTAACGGCAAATTGAAGTTTCAAGGCCGTAAAAGCGGCCAGGAACATATGGCGGGTCTTAAAAAAACTTCATCTAATATAATATTACAGTATTACTCTCCCAGGTTATGTTCTGTCCATGAGAGGCAGATAAAAGGGGGATAAAAATGCAAATGGAGGGCTTCTTCTCTTCATGCCCGTGCTGGCCGCTGTCCCCGGTCTCTCCTGGCCCCGGTTCTTGGCCCCGGTCCCTGACAAGCTCACCCACCGAGCTACAGAACGGCGTCCTCACCTCCCATCCAACCAGCATCCGCACGCACTCCCCCCCTCATTTTGTCCCTTCCCCCCGCCCCCTCAGCGCTCATACCAGTCCCTACGGCCCCGTCCAAGTCCACCTCTCGCCGCTCCGTCAGGGGAAGGCGAGCGTGGACGAGCCAGGGCCCCGGACGTGGACGGCGAGCCAAACAAAAGGTTGCACGCTCCATCATTCAACGGCGACAGCTGCCTCCGCCACGCTCGCGCTGACAAACGGCCAGAAAAACAGATGGTTTGTGCATTCATGACCAGTTTAGTGGAAGCCCGGGAGTCGCCCCCATTCAGGGCTTTTTTTTGTTGTCTCGGACCTGGTAGGAAATTAGAAATGCGTTTTAAAGTCGTCCCTTGATTACTGAGGTCACGCCGGCTCTTTGGAGTGTGACGCATGACGTGGAAAGATGGACTGCCTCTTTATATCAAGTCTACAAACAAAAAACTGTAAACCCTACAGCAGGGCCGGCCCGTGGCATAGACCGTATAGGCAAATGCTAAGGGAGCCGTCCATCAGGGGGCGCCACGCCAGTGCCACAAATGTTGGAGAAAAAAAAAAGAAAAAAAGTTGGTACTATTATTTCTAAATATAAAAAACAATCCCACGTTAATTAAAATGCAAAGTAAAGCCTATTTAATAGAAATATTATTTGTTACAACATTACGCCCAACACCCCACCCCCCCGCACGGTGCGCTCCCTCCCTTCCCGTATCATGACTCTTACCACATCAAAAAATCAACACAAGATGTCAAAACGGCCAAAACTGTCAGGTGCCCAGGGAAGAAAAAAGAGAAAAGAAGAGGAGAAACGAGAAAAAGACAGAGGTAGCAGGTAGGTAACGTTAGCCTACATGAAATTATTTGTCTGTTACAGAATGTGATAGTAACCTGGCTTTTTAGCATTAAGCTAATGTTACATGATTCGGCAATTGCTAATCAATAAATAGCTAGTTCTGTTTTAACGTCGGGTTAATATTGTGGAGGGGGCTAAATTGTTATGGAAAATAATAATGTAACGTTAGGTAATTACAGTACTCCCTGGTGTACAGTCATTTGTAAGTCATTCTAGTTAATGCAATATTAAAAAGCACAAATAGAGAACTCTGTAGGATCCCCTTTTTTTGTAATATAGTTGTTAAAGTCATACTGGTTTGATATCTTGTTTTGTGCAGTGCCTTATTTATATTGTATTTTTAATTTATTTTGTGCAACTTGTTGACACGTTTTTTGTGTTTATGTATGTAAAAAATATTGTATTTCATATATTCATTTTTTATTTTTTGTATTCATTTATTTATCCATATTTTTTTTTTATCTTGTTAACTATTCTGATTGTTAATTTGCTTTCTTTAAGTAAAAAAAAAAGGTCATAGACAAAGCTATTCGGTTTCTTGTGAGTATATACACTTCACTGCCGATGTGGGGGGGCGCCACCTAAAATCTTGCCTAGGGCGCCAGATTGGTTAGGGCCGGGCCTGCCCTACAGTTTACAAAACCCTAAACCAGTGAAGTTAGCACGTTGTGTAAATGGTAAATAAAAACAAAATACAATGAATGGCTAATTATTTTCAACTTATTGAATAGACTGCAAAGACAAGATATTTAATATTCGAACTG
>NC_084745.1:12225736-12250736 GCF_033978785.1 Entelurus aequoreus
CTTCTATATGCAAAAACACTAGTCAAAGATCCTATAAATGCAAAAACACTATAGTCAAATATTCTCTATATGCAAAAACACCAGTCAAAGATCCTCTATATACTAAAATACCAGTCAAAGATCCTCTAAATCCAAAACCACTGGTCAAAGATCTTCTAAATGCAAAAACACTAGTCAAAGTTCTTCTATATGCAAAAACACTAGTCAAAGATCTTATAAATGCAAAAACACTAGTCAAATATCCTCTATATGCAAAAACACCAGTCAAAGATCCTCTATATGCTAAAATACCAGTCAAAGATCCTCTAAATGCAAAAACACCAGTCAAAGATCTTCTAAATGTAAAAACACTAGTCAAATATCTTCTAAATGCAAAAACACTAGTTAAAGATTTTCTAAATGCAAAAACACCAGTCAGATATATTCTAAATGCAAAAGCACCAGTCAGATATTCTAAATGCAAAAACACTCGTCAAAGATCCTCCAAATACAAAAACACCAGTCAAAGATCCTCTAAATGCAATAATACCAGTCAAAAATATTCAAAATGCTAAAACACCAGTCAAAGATCTTCTAAATGCAAAAACACCAGTCAAAGATCTATATGCAAAAACACCAGTTAAAGAGCCTGTCTGAGCAATAACACCAGTGAAAGATCCTCTAAATGCAAAAACACCAGTCAAAGATCCACTAAATGCAAAAACACCAGTCAAAGATCCTCTATATGGAAGAATATAATAAAATGGGCTTTTTTGTCATTGCATTTTTTGTCAATGACATTGCAAAATATATGCTTAATGCTTATATGCTTTTTAAAGAAAATCACTAATCAAAGATCCTATATGTGGAAAAAGACTAGTCAATAATACTCAATATGCAAAAACACTAGTCAACAATTCTCTATAGGCACAGTGAAAGTCAAAGATGTAAATGCAAAAATACTAGTTCAAGATCCTTGTTAAAAATCCTCTATATTGAGAAACACTGGTCAAATATCCTCCTCAAAAGTCCTCTATGTGAAAAAACACCAGTAAAATATACTCTATATGCAAAAATACTAGTCAAAGATCCCTGTCAAAAATCCTCTATATTGAAAAAAACTAGTCAAAGATACTCGCCAGAGATTATCTATAGGAAAACCACTAGTCAAAAATTATCGTCAAAGATCCTCTATAGGAGAAAAAAAAAGGCTAGTCAAAGATCCTCTATTTGCAAAATACTAGTCAAACATTCTCATCTAAACCCACTACACGCAAAAACCTTACTCAAAGACCCTGGGTGTGGAAAAAAACAAGTCAAAGATCATCTCTATGCAAACATGCTTGTCAAAGATTATCTGTGAAAATGTTAGTCATAGATCTTCCGTGCAAAAATGCTAGTTGAAGATCATCTTTGCGCAAAAACTTTCGGCAAAGATTGTCTGCGTAAAAATGTGAGTCAAAGATCCTCTATATGCAATAATGCCAGTATAAGATGCTTTAAATGCCAAAACGCTTGTCAAACATTTCATGGGTAAAATGTTTGTCAAAGATCCTCTAAAATGTGAAAATGGCTGTCAAAGAGACTATCTGCAAAAATGCTTGGGAAAGATCAATATTTTAAAAAAAAAACAGCAGTCAAAGATCCTCTACATGCAATAATTCCAGTCTAAGATGCTTTAAATGCAAAATCGCTGATCAAACATTTCACGGGTAAAATGTTTGTCGAAGATCCTCTAATATGCAAAAATGGCTGTCAAAGACACTATGTGCAAAAATGTTTGGGAAAGATCAATATAAAAAAAAAACAGCAGTCAAAGATCCTCCATATGCAATCATGCCAGTCAAAGATGCTTTAAATGCAGAAACGCTGATCAAATATTTCATGTGAAAAAATTTTGTCGAAGATCCTCAAATATGCAAAAATGGCTGTCAAAGAGACTATGTGCAAAAATGCTTGGGAAAGATCATTAAAAAAAACTGCGGTCAAAGATCCTCTAAATGCAATAATGCCAGTCAAATGCAAAAACGCTGATCAAACATTTCATGGGTAAATTTTTTGTCGAAGATCTAATAAGCGAAAATGGCTGTCAAAGAGACTATGTGCAATCAATATTTGAAAAAAAAAACAGCAGTCAAAGATCCTCTATACGCAATAATGCCAGTCAAAGATGCTTTAAATGCAAAAACGCTTGTCAAACATTGTATGGGTAAAATTTTTGTACAACATCCTCTAATATGCAAAAATGGCTGTCAAAGAGACTGGGCAAAAATGCTTGGGAAAGATCAATATTTAAAATAAAAAAAAAAACAGCAGTCAAAGATCCTGTATATGCAATAATGCCAGTCAAAGATGCTTTAAATGCAAAAACGCTGATCAAACATTTTTTGGCTGAAATTTTTGTCGAAGATCCTCTAATAAGCAAAAATGGCTGTCAAAGAGACTATGTGCAAAAATGCTTGGCAAAGATCAATATTTAAAAAAAAACTGCAGTCAAAGATCTTCTATATGCAAAAATGCCAGTCAAAGATGCTTTAAATGCGAAAACGCTGATCAAACATTTCATGGGTAAAAATTTTGTCGAAGATCCTCAAATATGCAAAAATGGCTGTCAAAGAGACTATGTGCAACAATGCTTGGTAAAGATATATATTAAAAAAAAACTGCAGTCAAAGATCCTCTATATGCAAAAATGCCAGTCAAAGATGCTTTAAATGCAAAAACGCTGATCAAACATTTCATGGTTAAAATTTTTGTCGAAGATCCTCAAATATGCAAAAATGGCTGTCAAAGAGACTATGAGCAAAATGCTTGGTAAAGATCAATATTTAAAAAAAAACTGCAGTCAAAGATCCTCTATATGCAAAAATGCCAGTCAAAGATGCTTTAAATGCAAAAACGCTGATCAAACATTTCATGGGTAAAATTTTTGTCGAAGATCCTCAAATATGCAAAAATGGCTGTCAAAGAGACTATGTGCAAAATGCTTGGTAAAGATCAATATTTAAAACAAAACTGCAGTCAAAGATCCTCTATATGCAAAAATGCCAGTCAAAGATGCTTAAAATGCAAAAACGCTGATCAAACATTTCATGGGTAAAATTTTTGTTGAAGATCCTCCAATATGCAAAAATGGCTGTCAAAGAGACTATGTGCAAAATGCTTGGTAAAGATCAATATTTAAAAAAAAAAAACTGCAGTCAAAGATCCTCTATATGCAAAAATGCCAGTCAAAGATGCTTTAAATGCAAAAACACTGATCAAACATTTCATGGGTAAAATTTTTGTCGAAGATCCACAAATATGCAAAAATAGCTGTCAAAGAGACTATGTGCAAAAATGCTTGGGAAAGATCAATATTTAAAAAAAAAACTGCAGTCAAAGATCCTCTATATGTGAAGATCCCTCCCCCACATCCCCCAAGCCATCCACGTCTCCATCTTTCTCCCTCCCTCAAGTAGACCTTTCTCCCCCCTTCTCCCCCTTGGAGTTCCGGGAGCTACCCCCACTCACGCCCCACCCTACTCAGATTTTTACCCCCCTAGATCATCGCTCACCTCCACCACCCCCTCCACGAAGGAGTGCTCCACAACCCCCCAGCCATACTTCACCTTTCTCACGCCAACCCCTTACACGCCCTCAACGTCCACCTTCAGTAGTTCGTCCCAGCTCTGACGCTGCTCACTCCCCCTCCCCCTTACGGCAAACCCCGCCTCGCCCTGACAGCAGTCCTGAATATTTCTGATACAGAAAAGGGTTCAGCAGTAGACCACATTATCAGCTGGGCCCAAGGTTGCCTACATCAAATCATGGCACCTTCTACATTCCTGTTGTGACTACCAAGAGAGTAAACATTGGGAAACTTAGCCACCCTGCTAACCTAAACAATCTCATTCCTATTCTCTCCAAATCAAAGCCAACATCGAAGCCTGTCAATAACACCATCAGGATGGGTCTGCTCAATGTCAGGTCTCTGAATAGCAAATCATTTTTAGTCAATGATTTTATTAGCACTTCTAAACTTGACTTTATGTTTTTAACTGAAACATGGCTGGAACAAAATAACAGTGCAAGCATTCTGATCGAGACAGCACCCCCAACTATAACTTCATTGATATATGTAGATCGGGGAAAAGAGGTGGAGGGGTTGCTGCTATATTTAAAAACATGTTTCAGGGGAAACAGATGTCACTTGGTGATTTTACATCATTTGAATACCTGTGTGCTGTGTTGAAATGCTCTCCCAAAATTCTCTTGTTAATTATCTACAGGCCACCTAAATATTCTGCAAATTTTTTTGATGATTTTACTGAACTATTGTCTAGCATCTCCACTGACTTTGACTGCCTGGTTATAACTGGTGATTTTAATTTTCATATTGACGATTTAAATGACAAGGGCGCAAAATAACTTTTTACTATTTTAGACACATTTGAACTGTCTCAACATGTGAAAGAGGCTACTCATTGTAAGGGACACACTTTGGACCTGATTATCACAAAAGGTCTCAATGTTTCTGATGTTCTTGTGATTGATCCTTCATTGTCTGATCATTTCTGTGTTTTCTTTAATATTTCTGTAATTCCGGACACACAAACAGAATCAAAGAATGTCAAAAAGCGGTACATAAATGAACATGCTAATGTCCTCTTTAAAAACACCATCTCCTCACTACCACCTCTAAACCCATGTCATGCTGATGATCTTGTAAGCAACTTTAATTCCAAAATTGTGAATATCATAGATATCATTGCACCTGTTACAGTTAAAACGATTTCTGGCAAGCAAAACGCACCCTGGAGAAAATCTGCTGCTGTAACAGCCCAGAGAAGAGAGTGCAGGAAGGCTGAACGAATCTGGCGGAATACAAAACTTCATATTCACCATGACATCTATAAAGAGAGCCTCCAGGCCTACAATTTAGTCTTAAAAAGTGCTAGAGAAACATTCTTCTCCAATATCATAAACAGCAACACAAATAAGGCCAAAACCCTATTCACAATCGTTGACAGACTGACTAAACCCCCAACACAAATACTAGCCGAACTCCATTCCACGCAGAAATGCAATGAGTTTGCATTCTTTTATACTGATAAAATTGAAGGCATCAGACGCACCATCAATATCTCAAGTAAAAAAGTTGGATCACCAATCCATTTAGGCAAACGTAACACAGCAATGATGGCAAGCTTTAATGTCATAGACTCTAAAACTCTAGTGGAAACGGTGACAGCTCTAAAGTCATCCACCTGCTGCCTTGATGTTTTACCTACCAACTTCTTTAAGAATGTTTTTGACTGCCTATCAACAGACGTCTTGCAAATAGTTAATAATTCTATTAAATCGGGCAATTTCCCGAAGGCTTTCAAAACTGCAGTCATTAAACCTCTTCTAAAAAAAGCAGAGCCTAGATGCCTCTGTTATCAACAACTACAGACCAATTTCAAATCTACCATTCATAAGTAAAATAATTGGGAAAGTTGTCCTCCAACAACTAAATCACTTCTTGGCTTCTACTGGCTGCCACAACAACTTCCAGTCAGGATTTCGACCTCTTCATAGCACAGAGACGGCCCTTCTTAAAGTTATAAATGACATCCGTCTAAACACAGACTCTGGCAAAACTTCAGTATTAATGCTTTTGGACCTCAGTGCTGCATTTGACACTGTCGACCACTCAATACTTTTGGACAGGTTGGAAAACTGGGTGGGGATCTCAGGCACAGTTTTAAGCTGGTTCAAGTCATATCTACAAGATAGGAACTATTTTGTTTCCATTGGTGACTTTGTATCAGAACCAACCAACGTAACGTGTGGAGTCCCCCAAGGTTCAATCTTGGGGCCGACTTTATTTAACATCTATATGCTCCCACTAGGACAAATCATGCAAAATAATAACATTGACCATCATTGCTATGCCGATGACACCCAAATCTATGTAGCGCTATCACCAAATGACTATCGCCCCATAGATCTTCTGTGCCAGTGCATTGAGCAAGTCAAACACTGGATGTGCCAAAATTTCCTACAACTAAATGAAGATAAAACTGAGATAATTGTTTTTGGGGCTAAAAAAGAAAGGTTTAAAGTCATCCAACACCTTCAATCACTGTCCCTGAAAACCTCAAATAAAGCCAGAAATCTTGGGGTTATTTTAGATTCTGATTTACATTTCGACAGTCACATCAAATCAGTAACAAAATCGGCCTACTATCACCTCAAAAATGTAAAAAGACTTAGAGGGCTCATGTCAGCTCAAGACTTTGAAAAACTTGTACATGCCTTTATTACCAGTAGGCTAGACTATTGTAATGGTCTACTTGCAGGTCTTCCCAAAAAAACTGTCAGGCAGCTACAGCTTGTTCAGAACGCTGCTGCTAGAGTTCTAACAAAGACCAAAAAATGTGAGCACATTACACCAATTCTTAAATCCTTACATTGGCTCCCTGTACATCAGAGAATTGATTTCAAAATCCTCCTGCTCACATATAAATCACTACATGGTCTAGGGCCCAAGTATATCACTGATATGCTCCCACTATATAAGCCCTCTAGATCACGAAGATCTTCTGAGACCAATCTGTTAGCGGTTCCCAGAGTAAACTCAAATCAAGGGAGAGCATCATTCAGTCACTATGCAACAAATAGCTGGAATAAACTTCCTGAAGATGTCAGACTCTCCCCAACTCTCACTACTTTTAAAACTAGACTGAAGACTTTTATGTTCACCTTAGCTTTCAGCTAAATCTTTTAATCTTTTAACTTTTAACGTCTGCACTGTTTTTATTTTTATTGTCTGCATTTTAATTTTGCTTTTATTTTCTTTCATTTCTCTTTGTTGTCTGTGAAGCACTTTGAGTCTGCCTTGTGTATGAAAAGCGCTATACAAATAAAGTTGCCTTGCCTTGCCTATATGCAAAAATACCAGTCAAAGATGCTTTAAATGCAAAAACACTGATCAAACATTTCATGGGTAAAATTTTTGTCGAAGATCCTCAAACATGCAAAAATGACTGTCAAAGAGACTATGTGCAAAATGCTTGGTAAAGATCAATATTTAAAAAAAAAACTGCAGTCAAAGATCCTCTATATGCAAAAATACCAGTCAAAGATGCTTTAAATGCAAAAACACTGATCAAACATTTCATGGGTAAAATTTTTGTCGAAGATCCTCAAACATGCAAAAATGACTGTCAAAGAGACTATGTGCAAAATGCTTGGTAAAGATCAATATTTAAAAAAAAAACTGCAGTCAAAGATCCTCTATATGCAAAAATGCCAGTCAAAGATGCTTTAAATTCAAAAACACTGATGAAACATTTCACGGGTAAAATTTTTGTCGAAGATCCTCTAATAAGCAAAAATGGCTGTCAAAGAGACTATGTGCAAAATGCTTGGTAAAGATCAATATTTAAAACAAAACTGCAGTCAAAGATCCTCTATATGCAAAAATGCCAGTCAAAGATGCTTTAAATCCAAAAACACTGATCAAACATTTCACGGGTAAAAATTTTTGTCGAAGATCCTCTAATAAGCAAAAATGGCTGTCAAAGAGACTATGTGCAAAATGCTTGGTAAAGATCAATATTTAAAACAAAAGTGCAGTCAAAGATCCTCTATATGCAAAAATGCCAGTCAAAGATGCTTTAAATGCAAAAACGCTGATCAAACATTTCATGGGTAAAATTTTTGTCGAAGATCCTCAAATATGCAAAAATGGCTATCAAAGAGACTATGTGCAACAATGCTTGGTAAAGGTATATATTTAAAAAAAAACTGCACTCAAAGATCCTCTATATGCAAAAATGCCAGTCAAAGATGCTTTAAATGCAAAAACGCTGATCAAACATTTCATGGGTAAAATTTTTGTCGAAGATCCTCAAATATGCAAAAATGGCTATCAAAGAGACTATGTGCAACAATGCTTGGTAAAGGTATATATTTAAAAAAGAACTGCACTCAAAGATCCTCTATATGCAAAAATGCCAGTCAAAGATGCTTTAAATCCAAAAACACTGATTAAACATTTCACGGGTAAAATTTTTGTCGAAGATCCTCTAATAAGCTAAAATGGCTGTCAAAGAGACTATGTGCAACAATGCTTGGTAAAGATATATATTTAAAAAAAAAACTGCAGTCAAAGATCCTCTATATGCAAAAATGCCAGTCAAAGATGCTTTAAATCCAAAAACACTGATTAAACATTTCACGGGTAAAATTTTTGTCGAAGATCCTCTAATAAGCATAAATGGCTGTCAAAGAGACTATGTGCAAAATGCTTGGTAAAGATCAATATTTAAAACAAAACTGCAGTCAAAGATCCTCTATATGCAAAAATGCCAGTCAAAGATCCTTTAAATGCAAAAACACTGATCAAACATTTCATGGGTAAAATTTTTGTCGAAGATCCTCTAATAAGCATAAATGGCTGTCAAAGAGACTATGTGCAAAATGCTTGGTAAAGATCAATATTTAAAACAAAACTGCAGTCAAAGATCCTCTATATGCAAAAATGCCAGTCAAAGATGCTTTAAATGCAAAAACGCTGATCAAACATTTCATGGGTAAAATTTTTGTCGAAGATCCTCAAATATGCAAAAATGGCTGTCAAAGAGACTATGTGCAACATGCTTGGTAAAGATCAATATTTTAAAAAAAAAGCTGCAGTCAAAGATCCTCTATATGTAAAAATACCAGTCAAAGATGCTTTAAATACAAAAACACTGATGAAACATTTCACGGGTAAAATTTTTGTCGAAGATCCTCTAATAAGCAAAAATGGCTGTCAAAGAGACTATGTGCAAAATGCTTGGTAAAGATCAATATTCAAAACAAAAGTGCAGTCAAAGATCCTCTATATGCAAAAATGCCAGTCAAAGATGCTTTAAATGCAAAAACGCTGATCAAACATTTCATGGGTAAAATTTTTGTCGAAGATCCTCAAATATGCAAAAATGGCTGTCAAAGAGACTATGTGCAACAATGCTTGGTAAAGATATATATTTAAAAAAAAACTGCAGTCAAAGATCCTCTATATGCAAAAATGCCAGTCAAAGATGCTTTAAATCCAAAAACACTGATCCAACATTTCACGGGTAAAATTTTTGTCGAAGATCCTCAAATATACAAAAATGGCTGTCAAAGAGACTATGTGCAAAAATGCTTGGTAAAGATATATATTTAAAAACAAAACTGCAGTCAAAGATCCTCTATATGCAAAAATGCCAGTCGAAGATGCTTTAAATCCAAAAACACTGATCCAACATTTCACGGGTAAAATTTTTGTCGAAGATCCTCAAATATACAAAAATGGCTGTCAAAGAGACTATGTGCAAAAATGCTTGGTAAAGATATATATTTAAAAACAAAACTGCAGTCAAAGATCCTCTATATGCAAAAATGCCAGTCAAAGATGCTTTAAATCCAAAAACACTGATCAAACATTTCACGGGTAAAATTTTTTGTCGAAGATCCTCTTATAAGCAAAAATGGCTGTCAAAGAGACTATGTGCAAAATGCTTGGTAAAGATCAATATTTAAAACAAAAGTGCAGTCAAAGATCCTCTATATGCAAAAATGCCAGTCAAAGATGCTTTAAATACAAAAACGCTGATCAAACATTTCATGGGTAAAATTTTTGTCGAAGATCCTCAAATATGCAAAAATGGCTGTCAAAGAGACTATGTGCAAAAATGCTTGGTAAAGATATATATTTAAAAAAAAAACTGCAGTCAAAGATCCTCTATATGCAAAAATGCCAGTCAAAGATGCTTTAAATCCAAAAACACTGATCCAACATTTCACGGGTAAAATTTTTGTCGAAGATCCTCAAATATGCAAAAATGGCTGTCAAAGAGACTATGTGCAACAATGCTTGGTAAAGATATATATTTAAAAAAAAACTGCAGTCAAAGATCCTCTATATGCAAAAATGCCAGTCAAAGATGCTTTAAATCCAAAAACACCGATCAAACATTTCACGGGTAAAATTTTTGTCGAAGATCCTCTAATAAGCATAAATGGCTGTCAAAGAGACTATGTGCAAAATGCTTGGTAAAGATCAATATTTAAAACAAAACTGCAGTCAAAGATCCTCTATATGCAAAAATGCCAGTCAAAGATGCTTTAAATGCAAAAACACTGATCAAACATTTCATGGGTAAAATTTTTGTCGAAGATCCACAAATATGCAAAAATAGCTGTCAAAGAGACTATGTGCAAAATGCTTGGTAAAGACATTTAAAAAAAACTGCAGTTAAAGATCCTCTATATGCAAAAATGCCAGTCAAAGATGCTTTAAATCCAAAAACACTGATCAAACATTTCATGGGTAAAATTTTTGTCGAAGATCCTCAAATATGCAAAGATGGCTGTCAAAGAGACTATGTGCAACAATGCTTGGGAACGATCATTAAAAAAAACTGCAGTCAAAGATCCTCTACGTAGCATTTTGAAAAGTTGTAGTGATTCCATTTATTAGGTTGCTAGTTAATAGCTTAATGTTATACAAGCCTGTGCAAATGTCTGAGTGATGCTCTACTAATGTAATAATGCACACTTATTACCGTAATGCCACTTAGTAAGTGGCAGACCAATTAGTGAGCTCCATAAATGCTCATCTCAATTACATGAACATGCATGGCCAACTATTTACACTTTTGCTTTAAAAAAAGGACCCTAAAACAACTTTTAAAGAGCTCTCTTCTTCATATAAACACACAATAAACGTCTGTTATGAAGCTTCAACTGTCTACAGCATGAAAATGCAAGCATTGGACACAAAAAAGCTCATAAAAACAGCACTTGGATCTAAAAGCATATGGAAGCTAATGGCTGCATTAAGAGGCGTATGCTAACTATTTATGTAATTTGCCATGTTGTGATGGTGTTCATGATCATGTAAGCTCAGCATCATTGAATTGGACGCCTAATAATTAACATAATCACTGTCCTCATTTGCATAATGTCTGTGCTGCTGCAATGGCGACCAGCAGACTGGTGACCTATACACACTTACACACACACACACACACAGCTGACATGTAAACAAGGACGCACACACTTGGTTTCTACTTGAATACTGCCCTCCTCTGACTACTTTAGGAATTGCATATAATCAAATCCACTCGTGACACTTTTTGGAACGCCACTTTCTCCTTCCAGAAAGTCCAATTATCTTATTATGAGTTATTTGCCACTAATTGTCTTCAGACTGCCTGCACCGTACTTGGCAGCGTGGCCACACGATGTGGGAGGTGATTAAAGATAGACAGCGCGCCGCCATCTCTTTGCCAAAAGCGTCGGGCCTTTCTTGATCACATTGATGTGTGAATATGAACAAAAAATAGACAGGACTCAGGTAGGACCCGGGAAAATCACAGCATGTCGTCGAGCTGGAGACTTGGTTATTGTGCGGTAAAACTAAACTCAAAAATAAACAACTGCTTGACCAGCATCTTGTGAAGAAGTCATTAAATATGAACATGATTTACAGTAGAGGCCCCGTCAAGGTGATTTCTTGCTGCTCACCATGGCCATCACACACACACACACACACACACACACACACACACACACACACATAAGCCCCACCCACATTAATAGCCACAAGTGAAACCGTGACCTGCACAAGGCAGCCCCGACCCGCCGGCCCAGAACTTCCCACTTGGATCCGCCCCCCTTCCCTTGTTTGGACTTTGGGATGCGTTGGTGCACACTCGGTGGAGAATAGACTCAAATAGATTTCTTTATTTGTCCCCGCACGTACTTTTGGCTCGCAGTGAGAGACATTTAGTTATACAATAATAAATAAAAAAACAGTAAAATGGCTACACAATCATCCTCATACAACCATTATCATTCTGTGCTGCCTCATAAAGTGCATTTACTATGTGAAGTGGCTACCCATAAAAGACACTCTTCTTCGTCATCAACATAATCATCACCACCATCTTTATGAGCATCATCATCAAAATCACCATCAATATCATCGTCAGCATCAATACCACCATAGGCATCATCATCAATATCAACATCATCCAATCATCATCATCCACACCATCATCAGCATCAATACCATCGTCAATAACATCGTCACCAAGGTCATCTCTATCACCGTCATCATCATCAAACATCACTATCAACAACATTATCAACATTTTCATCATCAATATAATAAATATCATCAACATCATCCCCATCACCATCATCTCAGTCAGTATCATCAGCAACATCGCCATCATCAACAACAACATCAACATCCTCAAAAATAACATCACCATCATAAATAACAGCATCATCATCACCAACATTAATAACAATCAACATCACCATTATCAGTGTCATCATCATCATCAATAACAACATAATAGTCATCATCAAAATCACCCAAAACACCATCATCAATAACATAATCAACATCACCATTATCCACATCATCAGCACCATCAACATCATCACCATCATCAATAACATCATCATCATCATCACCATCATCAATAACAACATCAACATCACCGTCATCAATAACAATCAACATCACCATCGTCAACATAATCATCACCATTATCAGCGTCATCATCATCAACAACAACATAATCATCACCATCATCAATAACATAATCAACCTCACCATTATCCGCATCATCATCACCACTAACATTATCATCACCATCATCAATAACAACATCATCACCGTCATCAATAACATAATCAACATCACCATCAACATAATCAACATCACCATTATCAGCGTCATCATCATCAACATCATCAATAACACAATAATCATCACCATCAGCAACATCACCATCATCAATAACATAATCAACATCACCATTATCCGCATCATCATCACCATCATTGTCATCAATAACATAATCAACATCACCATCAACATAATCAAGCATCATCATCATCAACATCATCAATAACAACATAATCATCAACATCACCAACATCACCATCATCAATGACAACATAATCAACATCACCATTATCCGCATCATCATCACCATCATCAATAACATCATCATCATCATCACCATCATCAATAACAGCATCATCAACATCATCAATAACATCATCATCATCATCACCAACATCAATAACAGCATCATCAACATCATCACCGTCATCAATAACGTAATCAACATCACCATCAACATAATCAACATCAACATTATCAGCGTCATCATCATCAACATCATCAATAACAACATAATCATCAACATCACCATCATCAATGACAACAATCAACATCACCATTATCCGCATCATCATCACCATCAACATCATCACCATCATCAATAACTTCATCATAATCACCATCATCAACAACATCAACATCATCACCAATAACAATCAACATCACCATTATCAGCATCATCAACATCAACATAGGCATCATTATCACCATCATCAATAACAATCATAACCATCACCACATCACATCATCAATAACTTCATCATTATCATCAATAACATCATCAACATCGTCACTATCACCATCATCAATAACTTCATCATCACATCAACAACAACATCAACATTGTCATCATCACCATCATCAATAACGATCAACACCACCATTATCAGCGTCATTAACATCAACATAGGCATCATTAACATCATCAATAACATAATCATCACCATCATCATCAATAATGATCAACATCACCATTATCAGCATCATTAACATCAACATAGGCATCATTAACATCATCAATAACATAATCATCACCATCATCATCAATAACGATCAACATCACCATTATCAGCGTCATCAACATCAACATAGGCATCATTAACATCATCAATAACATCACCATCACCATTATCAGCGTCATCAACATCAACATAGGCATCATTAACATCATCAATAACATCACCATCACCATTATCAGCGTCATCAACATCAACATAGGCATCATTAACATCATCAATAACATCACCATCACCATTATCAGCGTCATCAACATCAACATAGGCATCATTAACATCATCAATAACATAATCATCACCATCATCATCAATAACGATCAACATCACCATTATCAGCGTCATCAACATCAACATAGGCATCATTAACATCATCAATAACATCACCATCACCATTATCAGCGTCATCAACATCAACATAGGCATCATTAACATCATCAATAACATCACCATCACCATTATCAGCGTCATCAACATCAACATAGGCATCATTAACATCATCAATAACATCACCATCACCATTATCAGCGTCATCAACATAGGCATCATTAACATCATCAATAACATCACCATCACCATTATCAGCGTCATCAACATAGGCATCATTAACATCATCAATAACATCACCATCACCATTATCAGCGTCATCAACATCAACATAGGCATCAATAACATCATCAATAACATCACCATCACCATTATCAGTGTCATCAACATCAACATAGGCATCATTAACATCATCAATAACATCACCATCACCATTATCAGCGCCATCAACATCAACATAGGCATCATTAACATCATCAATAACATCACCATCACCATTATCAGCGTCATCAACATCAACATAGGCATCATTAACATCATCAATAACATCACCATCACCATTATCAGCGTCATCAACATCAACATAGGCATCATTAACATCATCAATAACATCACCATCACCATTATCAGCGTCATCAACATCAACATAGGCATTATTAACATCATCAATAACATCACCATCACCATTATCAGCGTCATCAACATCAACATAGGCATCATTAACATCATCAATAACATCACCATCACCATTATCAGCGTCATCAACATCAACATAGGCATCATTAACATCATCAATAACATCACCATCACCAATATCAGCGTCATCAACATCAACATAGGCATCATTAACATCATCAATAACATCACCATCACCATTATCAGCGTCATCAACATCAACATAGGCATCATTAACATCATCAATAACATCACCATCACCATTATCAGCGTCATCAACATCAACATAGGCATCATTAACATCATCAATAACATCACCATCACCATTATCAGCGTCATCAACATCAACATAGGCATCATTAACATCATCAATAACATCACCATCACCATTATCAGCGTCATCAACATCAACATAGGCATCATTAACATCATCAATAACATCACCATCACCATTATCAGCGTCATCAACATCAACATAGGCATCATTAACATCATCAATAACATCACCATCACCATTATCAGCGTCATCAACATCAACATAGGCATCATTAACATAATCAATAACATCACCATCACCATTATCAGCGTCATCAACATCAACATAGGCATCATTAACATCATCAATAACATCACCATCACCATTATCAGCGTCATCAACATAGGCATCATTAACATCATCAATAACATCACCATCACCATTATCAGCGTCATCAACATCAACATAGGCATCATTAACATCATCAATAACATCACCATCACCATTATCAGCGTCATCAACATCAACATAGGCATCATTAACATCATCAATAACATCACCATCACCATTATCAGCGTCATCAACATCAACATAGGCATCATTAACATCATCAATAACATCACCATCACCATTATCAGCGTCATCAACATCAACATAGGCATCATTAACATCATCAATAACATCACCATCACCATTATCAGCGTCATCAACATCGGCATCATTAACATCATCAATAACATCACCATCACCATTATCAGCGTCATCAACATCAACATAGGCATCATTAACATCATCAATAACATCACCATCACCATTATCAGCGTCATCAACATCAACATAGGCATCATTAACATCATCAATAACATCACCATCACCATTATCAGCGTCATCAACATCAACATAGGCATCATTAACATCATCAATAACATCACCATCACCATTATCAGCGTTATCAACATCAACATAGGCATCATTAACATCATCAATAACATCACCATCACCATTATCAGCGTCATCAACATCCACATAGGCATCATTAACATCATCAATAACATCACCATCACCATTATCAGCGTCATCAACATCAACATAGGCATCATTAACATCATCAATAACATCACCATCACCATTATCAGCGTCATCAACATCAATATAGGCATCATTAACATCATCAATAACATCACCATCACCATTATCAGCGTCATCAACATCAACATAGGCATCATTAACATCATCAATAACATCACCATCACCATTATCAGCGTCATCAACATCAACATAGGCATCATTAACATCATCAATAACATCACCATCACCATTATCAGCGTCATCAACATCAACATAGGCATCATTAACATCATCAATAACATCACCATCACCATTATCAGCGTCATCAACATCAACATAGGCATCATTAACATCATCAATAACATCACCATCACCATTATCAGCGTCATCAACATCAACATAGGCATCATTAACATCATCAATAACATCACCATCACCATTATCAGCGTCATCAACATAGGCATCATTAACATCATCAATAACATCACCATCACCATTATCAGCGTCATCAACATCAACATAGGCATCATTAACATCATCAATAACATCACCATCATCAGCGTCATCAACATCAACATAGGCATCATTAACATCATCAATAACATCACCATCACCATTATCAGCGTCATCAACATCAACATAGGCATCATTAACATCATCAATAACATCACCATCACCATTATCAGCGTCATCAACATCAACATAGGCATCATTAACATAATCAATAACATAATCATCACCATTATCAGCGTCATCAACATCAACATAGGCATCATTAACATCATCAATAACATCACCATCACCATTATCAGCGTCATCAACATCAACATAGGCATCATTAACATCATCAATAACATCACCATCACCATTATCAGCGTCATCAACATCAACATAGGCATCATTAACATCATCAATAACATCACCATCACCATTATCAGCGTCATCAACATCAACATAGGCATCATTAACATCATCAATAACATCACCATCACCATTATCAGCGTCATCAACATCAACATAGGCATCATTAACATCATCAATAACATCACCATCACCATTATCAGCGTCATCAACATCAACATAGGCATCATTAACATCATCAATAACATCACCATCACCATTATCAGCGTCATCAACATCAACATAGGCATCATTAACATCATCAATAACATCACCATCACCATTATCAGCATCATCAACATCAACATAGGCATCATTAACATCATCAATAACATCACCATCACCATTATCAGCGTCATCAACATCAACATAGGCATCATTAACATCATCAATAACATCACCATCACCATTATCAGCGTCATCAACATCAACATAGGCATCATTAACATCATCAATAACATCACCATCACCATTATCAGCGTCATCAACATCAACATAGGCATCATTAACATCATCAATAACATCACCATCACCATTATCAGCATCATCAACATCAACATAGGCATCATTAACATCAATAACATCACCATCACCATTATCAGCGTCATCAACATCAACATAGGCATCATTAACATCATCAATAACATCACCATCACCATTATCAGCGTCATCAACATCAACATAGGCATCATTAACATCATCAATAACAGCACCATCATCATTATCAGCGTCATCAACATCAACATAGGCATCATTAACATAATCAATAACATCACCATCACCATTATCAGTGTCATCAACATCAACATAGGCATCATTAACATCATCAATAACATCACCATCACCATTATCAGCGTCATCAACATCAACATAGGCATCATTAACATCGTCAATAACATCACCATCACCATTATCAGCGTCATCAACATCAACATAGGCATCATTAACATCATCAATAACATCACCATTACCATTATCAGCGTCATCAACATCAACATAGGCATCATTAACATCATCAATAACATAATCATCACCATTATCAGCGTCATCAACATCAACATAGGCATCATTAACATCATCAATAACATAATCATCACCATCATCATCAATAACGATCAACATCACCATTATCAGCGTCATCAACATCAACATAGGCATCATTAACATCATCAATAACATCACCATCACCATTATCAGTGTCATCAACATCAACATAGGCATCATTAACATCATCAATAACATCACCATCACCATTATCAGCGTCATCAACATCAACATAGGCATCATTAACATCATCAATAACATAATAATCACCACCAAATGTAATTACTTTTTTAAACCTTGTAAAACATCAGCCAATAAGTTATTTGTTGACCGATGTTAGTTTTGGTGCACAGATTGTAAATATCATATATGTAAATAAGTGTTGATCACTATATTGATCAACACTTATATTTTCATTTCATGAATGAGAATGGAAAAAAAAAAAAATATTAGAATTTTATTTGGAAATAGGAAATATGTAATTGAAAAAATAAGTGTTCTTTTTTAGTGTCGAAAGGCAATTACAGGATCCAAAACAGATGTTTACTTCATAATTCCACAGTAGTTGCTATTTAAAGGCCTACTGGAAGCCACTACTACCGACCACGCAGTCTGATAGTTTATATATCAATGATGAAATCTTAACATTGCAACACATGCCAATACGGCCGGGTTAGATTAGTAAAGTGCAATTTTAAATTCCCCGCGAAATATCCTGCTGAAAACGTCTCGGTATGATGACGTTTGCGCGTGACGTCACGGATTGTAGCGGACATTTTGGGACAGCATTGTGGCCAGCTATTGAGTCGTCTGTTTTCATCGCAAAATTCCACAGTATTCTGGACATCTGTGTTGGTGAATCATTTGCAATTTGTTTAATGAACAATGGAGACAGCAAAGAAGAAAGCTGTAGGTGGGAAGCGGTGTATTAGCGGCAGGCTGCAGCAACACAAACACGTAGCCGGTGTTTCATTGTTTACATTCCCGAAAGATGACAGTCAAGCTTTACCATTGGCCTGTGGAGAACTGGGACAACAGAGACTCTTACCAGGAGGACTTTGAGTTGGATATGCGGTACCGTGAGTACGTAGCTGCGGCTTCCAAACATTTAATCGCTTGCCCGTACGTGCGTGCCGCTATGTGCATGTCACGTACGTAACTTTGGGGAAATATATTTGCTCTATGTACTTTGCGGAGGTGAACGGTACTTTGGGCTGTGGGAATGAGTGTGTTGTGCGGGTGTTTGATTTGTATTGGCGGGTTATATGGATGGGAGGGGGGAGGTGTTTGTTATGCGCGATTAATTTGTGGCATATTAAATATAAGCCTGGTTGTGTTGTGGCTAATAGAGTATATATACTGTATGTCGTGTGTTTATTTACTGTTTTAGTCATTCCCAGCTGAATATCAGGTCCCACCCGCCTCTCACAGCATCTTCCCTATCTGAATCGCTTCCACTGCCCTCTAGTCCTTCACTCTCACTTTCCTCATCCACGAATCTTTCATCCTCGCTCAAATTAATGGGGAAATCGTCGCTTTCTCGGTCCGAATCGCTCTCGCTGCTGGTGGCCATGATTGTAAACAATGTGCAGATGTGAGGAGCTCCACAACCTGTGACGTCACGCTACTTCCGGTACAGGCAAGGCTTTTTTTTATCTTTATCGTCGATGTTCTCTACTAAATCCTTTCAGCAAAAATATGGCAATATCGCGAAATGATCAAGTATGACACATAGAATGGATCTGCTATCCCCGTTTGAATAAGAAAATCGCATTTCAGTAGGCCTTTAAAGACAAAACTGTGTACTGGGCAGTAGGAAAAAACTGTTTTTATATACACACATTGATCCATGATCATTAGGGGCCTCATGTATTAAGTGTGCGTACGCTCAAAAACGGGGCGTACACCTTTTTTTAAGTTAAAGATGCCTCAAGACTGAACTGGGTGTGCCAATGGGTGGTGCCTCGCGACACAGGTGGTCATTGGAGCTTGGCCAACATTCCATTTCAACAATGTAAAAAAAGATGGAGGCAAGGAAACAACATTCATTTTCTGGCTAATGCATTTGATGCTTCATATTCATATTTGTGAGGCGGTCAAGTCATTTTATCCAGGCAATCATTTAGCCACCTATTGCAGAGCTCGGCCAGTCTGGCACATTAATAGCGCCGGAGACGGTGGAGGAATGACCCGACTTTGTGTCAGGTGGCCGCTATCGCAAGAAGCAGCTTTCCTGGGTTGTGATAATAAACTGAGTGATCAAACAAGAGTCAAAGTCTTTCGTACATCCCTTTTTAAACGATTGCAAACCAAATATTAAATGACACTAATCTGCCTGTGAGCAGGCTACTGTGTGAACACATTTCCATCATCTTCTTCTTCATCTACTTCCTGATGTACAACCATTTTTTTTTGACAGGCTCGCACACGCTATCCCACTCACTTTTGTTCGATAGAAACGCCAGAAAGAAGCACTTCTTACTGACTCCTACCTGGGCAAAGTGTGTGGATCTCAGGCACAGGGCTAATTTTAACGTGATTTGCGTATTCATAAGGGGGCGTGGTCTGGGTGTGTCCAGCCACACAAACTTACGATCATTTCCACGTTGATTGGGATGTAAAAAAAAAAAAAAAAGTAATACCGTATTTCCTTGAATTGCCGCCGGGAATATAGTATTCGCCTGCCTAGAATTACAGCCGGGTCAAACTCGTTTCGCAAAATAATTAGCGCATGCTTGGCACTTCCGCCGGGTCAAATATGAGTCATTAAATGACTCCCGCCTCCTGGTGGTAGAGGGCGCTAGTGATCCTTCTCGCGACTACCAGTACTGCAGAAGACCGGTACTGCAGAAGAAGACAACAAGCAGCAAGCATGAGCAGCGATCGTTTGCTTGCACTTTTACCATGGAGGATTACATATCTAAAATAAAACAGTTTTCTAAAGTGGACTTTCAATCGAAGCAGGAGGTAATAATTAAAGGAAGATCTCCAGAGACTTTTAAAACTGAAGAAAGATAAGGAAGACTGCCTTTGATCAGAAGCAGCTGCACATGGACACCATTTATAAGTAAAGGTAAGACCATAATAACGTTTTTTTTATTAAATGTGCTTTTCATGATAAGGTAAGCGCCGGAGTGAGAAGAGGTTTTAAAATAATTAGCGCATGCTTGCCCATCCCGCATGCTTTTGGTAAGCGCAGGAGTGAGAAGAGGTTTTAAATTAATTAGCGCCCCTGCGGCTATTCAAGGAAATACGGTACATCTGAATTTGCTTTGTGCACGCCGTTTTCTGTAACAAATTTCACTTTTGGGATCGGACTATAAAAAAACCATCTGTTTTAGGGTCCATGTACCTTCTGTTCATTCTATTTCGACTTCTCAAATGCAAATCAAAAACCACATTTCGGACCATTTTTTTCTATTTTCATTTTTGAAACAAAAGTTGGACAATTATTTAATGACACTTTTTAAAACAACAATAGGACGCCTGCTGAACAAAGATGTTAGCGTCATGCTAAAAACATGCTACACGTAAAAGGAAAAGCTAAAATACTGCTTCCGGTTCAATTTGTCATCACACAGATAAACACGCAGTTTTGTATTTTGGATGAACATTTTTTTAGATTTTTGTGTTTAGCTGGAACAATTAAAATCCATAAAAGGAAAATAGCACAACATCCAATTTTATAGCAATATTTTAAGGAAAATCAACCCTGTTTTGTTTGTTTTAAAAACTGCCATATATAATACAAATCGAAAAACGGCCCTAATATAATTTTTTGATTTGCGTTTCAGAATTGGAAATACAAATCAAAAAACAAATTACGGACCATTTTTTTTCTATTATCATTTCTGAAACAAAAGTTGGACAATTATTTAATGACACTTTTTAAGACAATAGGACGCCTGCTGAACAAAGATGTTAGTGTTATGCTAAAAACATGCTAAACGCAAAGGAAAAGCTAAAATACTGCTTCTGGTCTAATTTGACATCACACAGATAAACACACATTTTTGCATTTTGGATTAACCTCTTTTTTTTATTTTTGTGTTTATCTGGAAAAATGTAAATCCATAAAAGGAAAACAGCACAACATCCAATTTAATAGCAATATTTGAATGAAAATCAACCCTGTTTTGTTTGTTTATAAAATCTGCCATTTATATTAAAAATAAAAAAATGGCCCTAATTTTATTTTTTGATTTGTTTCAGAATTGGAAATAGAATGAAGGGAAGGTATACACGGACCTTTTAGGTCAGTTGACTGTTGATTTTTTTTAAATGTATTTATTTATTTATTTTAATATAAAATAAAAAAACATTGGGGGATCATAGTTGCTTTGACAAAGAAAAAACGTTTTATTTCAAAATAAAAGTACATTTTTCTTTTTCTTTTTGTACCCATTCATAAAATAAATTAATTGACAAAACATACACTGACCATTAAAGACATGACAGCTGTGGCTGCTTTTTCAAACTTGTGATTGGACAAAACGGGCATGATGCCCACCACAAACATTTACAAACGTGTTGGGAGATTGTTTTGTAACTACAACTACACCGTCTCATTTTTAGTTTTAATGTGGTTTGCATTGTTTTAAACTGTTGCATAACATGTCATTTTTGTTATGTCTGACTGCCATCAGCTAATGTTTACAAACAAACATTAAACACCAGAAAAGTGTTTCTGATAACCATATTCATGTGGACAGTCTAAATCAGGGGCCTCATATTAACTTTATAGTTTAGTGAAATAGCGGCCCACGCACACTGAGCAGCTGAGCCTATCTCAGCTGTACATATACGTGTGTATATATACACATGCATACATGTATATATATACACACATACTGTACATACTATATATATATATATATATATATATATATATATATATATATATATACACACAAATATACACATACATACATATATATATACATACACATACATATATATATATACACACATACATTTATATATATATATATATACACACACACATACATTTATATATATACACACACATACATTTATATATATGTATATATATATATATATACACACACATACATTTATATATATGTATATATATATACACACACATATATATATATATATATTTACACATATATATACATACATATATACATGTATGTACATACATATACATATATATATATACATATACACATGTATATATGTATAAATATACATATATTTATATGTATACATATACACATATATGTATATACATATATATACATACATATACACATATACATACATATATACAGTATATATATACACATATATACACATATATACATACATACATACATACACATACATATACATATACACACATATACATATACATACATATATATATATATATACATATACATACATATATATATACATATATACATACATATATAAACATATACATATGTACATACACATACATATATAAACATATACATACACACACACACACACACACACACACACACACACACACATACATACATACATACATACATACATACATACATACATACATACATACATACATACATACATACATACATACATACATATATATATATATATATATATATATATATATATATATATATATATATATATATATATATATATATATATATATATATATATATATATATATATACACACACACATACATACATACATATATATAAAGTATATATAGATATTCCTTGTGCACTAATTGACTGAAAGAGCGCACACTTGCCGCATGCTCGCCCGACACGGTGGGAGCGCGATGATGTCACGTTATCAATGGGAAAATGCATTTTTAGACTATATGATTTGCCTGAGCGACTAGGAGACACCGAGAGTAACAAGCGGTAGAAAATGGATTAAAAAGGACAGATTTTAAAAAATAATAATTTAATTTTTTTTTTTTTTTTTAACTTGGGACTTCCTGCGGGCCGGATTTTGGACGCTGGCCGTAGTTTGGGGACCCCTGCAGTAGTGTATAGCACTTTATTGTTGTACAAAATACACAAATTTACATTAAAATATAAACTTTTGTCGAGGCTGGAACTCATTCAGATTCACACTGTTTATGGAGAAATGTGCTTCATTATACCAACCTTTCTATTTACAAACCAATTGGGTTTGTAAATGGAGGTTTCACTGTGTATAAAGCGAATGTCAAAGACAAGAAAAAGGCTGGTTTAAATGGATGTTGCTTGGTTAGCTGCAGAGCTCCATTTTGGCTCCTGTATTTCATGAAAAGTCCATTAAATATCCATCAGCATGGCTCACAGGGCTTCACCTGCACTTTTCATTAATGTTCCAAATGTTTTGCAATCCATGCACCAAGTCTCCACACTTTAACTGCACGTTGAAACCCTTTGGAGCCAGGTTCACATTGGAACTAAACACTTGGACTGTGGTATAAATAATGACTTGAGCAGGGAGGGCCACGCTGGCACACACCAATACGGCACCAAAAGTACACGGGACAAAAATAAAAAAAAATGAAACATTGAGGGGACAAGCGGGCTTGCAGGTAAGGCAAAAACCTTCACGTCCCATTGGCGCTCTCCTTCAGCGCTACCTCCGTGAAGGCAGGCCAGGGCCCGGCCGGGCTCCCCTGGCAGCAACTAAGTGGCTTGCTGGCATATGGCGCAACCTCCATTTGAGTGCTAAAAGCTGGATATTGTTTTTGTGGAGCAGATGTTGGCGGGCATTGGCACACGTCGCCGCTGACTGGGCCGCACAGCTGGGAACACTGTGTGTGTGCGTGTGTGTGTGTGTGTGAGTGTGTGTGTGTGTGTGACCCACATTTGGGGGGAGCCATTGGCAGCATGACGTTTGTCCCCGTATTGTCTTTGAGAGACCTGCTTGTTGTTATCACGTTTTACTTATTTTATCGGTTTAGCAGCCCTATTTGTTTTGAATACCGTATTTCCTTGAATTGGCGCAGGGAATATAGTATTCGCACGTCTAGAATTACTGCCGGGTCAAACTCGTTTC